>NW_027514651.1:630247-945371 GCF_048772815.1 Callospermophilus lateralis | reverse complement strand
GGGGTATAATGAATAGTGGTACCCCTGCTGCATGAGTTTTAGTTAGGGAGGCTTCAAAAAATTGTTCTCCCTGTTTATTAACACAAAGTGAAGCCGACGCATTACAAGAGACATGCATCGCCTGGGTATGCGTACAAGTTGCAGAACAATTTTGGAGAGCTTTACTTGTACTAGGGGGAATAATCTTTGGCTTGTTAACACATACCCATTTAGGCTGATGAACTCCTCCGAGATTATGATCAACCTTGGCACGGAGGTAAGTCACCTTAGTCATGCAGTCAGCAGTCTGGGTCCAACTAGTGTGAGCCTCAGTCCAAAATCCTCCTTTGCATTCACGGGGGGGTGCAAAAAGGTACCCCATGATGTTGGAAATTAGAGGTCCAAGGCCTCTGTGTTCAAACCTGTTCAGCAGAAGTGCCTTAAGCAGGATCCTCGCACAGATTGTTGGCTGTATCTGAAATGGAGGAAAATTTGTCCTCAGGGGGAGGGCCTCCGTCCCTGGGTTGGGGTAAGTAATTTACCTGTTTAACCAGGCATTCTGGTAACCATCTTGGGGATGCTTGCTCTTGGTCCAAAACACAAGCTGAGCCTCATCCCCTGATGAGGATAGGATGTGGGCGTTTTCATTTATTTGTAATGGGATTGCACCACATAACAGGTGTGCGAACAGAATTGGATGAAGGATGCCAGTGTCTGTCTGTGGCCAAATGGCCTTCACTGTCTAGGGTAAGAAAAATAAGGGCAAATAATGCATGGTTAAGGCGATCCCTGGGAGTGGTAAATACAAGGGCGGAAGCCTAAAGACGGGATAGCCAAGTCTTTAAGGTAAGCTGGGCAAGTTCCACATGCCTTGGCCCTGAGTGTTGTATGGAATTTCAGTAGTATGACAAAATTGCAAGGTAGCACAAAACTGTTTAAACTTGGCACTGGTATATGCAGGACATTTATCTGTTTTAATATGTATTGGTTTACACATTACGAAAAAGGCTGAAACAAGATGAGAAAGGACATCTTTGGTAGCCTCTCAAGAATGTGGTGATGCAAAAATAAAGCCGCTGAAGGTATCTATAGAAACGTATATATATTTGGTTTTTCAAAATTCAGGAAAATGAATAACATCCATTTGCTAAATCTAATTGGGCAGTAATGCTCGGGGGTTAACTCCCAAGTGTTGAATGGGGAGGGAGACAGTGCAAGCAGGGCATGCTTTTACTATTTCTCATGCATGTTGCCTGGTAATTTTCCAAAGTAATTGATGGCTCTGGGAATTTAGATGGTGAAGATTGTGTAACTCCATGGCCTTTTGAGTGGAGCCAACAAAAATTGGAAAGATGGAACGTGTTGCTGCATCAGCTTGGGCATTACCTTGTGTTAGAGGGCTCAGAAGGTCAGAGTGTGTCATGATGTGTCCTAAGGAAAATGGATGTTTTCTGGCCTGAATTAGCTGCTGAAGCTGGTGAAACAGAAAGGGGGAATTGGAAGAAGCCTTAATGGTGGGTGATATCTCCAGAAGGGGCACAGAATGAGCAATGTAGGCACTGTCTGTATAAATATTAACAAGATTATCAAAAAACTTTATAAAAACTTGTGTTATGGCGAACAATTCCACAAACTGAGCTGACTGATAGACAGTATCAAAGGTGGTAGGCTTGTTATTGACAACAAAGACTGCACGGCCATTACTGGAACCGTCTGTAAAAAAGGTAAGGGCTTGAGGAATGGGAGCCTTTTGAGTAATTTTGGGAAAAATAAATGGATGTAACTGGACAAAATTTAAAAGGGGGTCATTGGGGATGTGGTTATGAATTGTTCCCAAAAAGCCTGATAGGGCAATATCCCATTCATCCATGTCTGTAGTAAAAATTGTAGTAAGGGTTTGGTCCTTAGTATATGGAATTAAAATAGTATCAGGGTCTTTGCCAAAATGTTGTCGAGAAAGCAAACGACCTTTAAAAATAAGAGAAGCTACCTGAGCAAGATAAACAGTAATAACCTTGGAGGATGTGGTGGGTACAAGGACCAAAAGCAAGGGGCAGCCTTTATTTTTAAAATGTGGATCTCGCTGCCAAAATATTCCTGTGGGTGTATGAGGAGTGTGGAAAATAACCAGAACCAGAGGAAGGTTATAAGAAATTTGTGTAACAAACTTTTGGGCAATGGCTTCTGTGGCTTGGTTTAATGCATGTCATGCCTCGGGAGTAAGCTTTTGAGGGGAGGAGGGCTGGGAATCACCTATCAAAATATCATTAAGGGGCAAAAGTACACAAGTGGGTAATTTTAAATATGTTCCTAGAATTGAATATCCCCCAGTAATATTTGAAAATCATTAAGTGTGTGAATATGGTCCACACATAGTTGTATTTTAGGAATTTGGATCTGATTATCTTGAAGTTTAAGGCCCAAATAGGTATAAGGGTCCTGTGTTTGAAACTTATCTGGAGGTATCTGTAGTCCCAAGGTAGTGAGGTTTTGTAAAAGTCCAAGTAACAATTATTAAGGTCATGGGTATTAGGTGCAGCAATTAACAAATCATCCATATAATGTAAAATATAATTTTGTGGTCATCGCTCTCTCACAGGGTCTACTGCTTGAGCAACGAATTTTTGGCAAAGACTAGGGCTGTTGGCCATACCTTGGGGAAGAACCTTCCATTGAAATCTCTGCATAGGGCCCAGAAAATTAATGCTAGGGAGACTAAAGGCAAAATAGGGTCTATCCTCAGGATGTAAAGGAATGGTAAAAAAGCAATCTTTTAAGTCAATAACCATTTTACAATAGGTTTTTGGAATCGCCACTGGTGTGGGAATGCCTGGCTGTAGTGCTCCCATCGGGCACATAACTTTATTAATGGCACACAAATATTGTAAAAGGCGCCACTTGCCTGATTTTTTCTTGATAATAAAAATAGGAGTAATCCATGGTGAGGTTGAGGGCTTTACATGGCCGGCTGCCAGCTGTTCCAGCACTAACGTGGAGGCAGCCTCCAATTTTTCTTGGGTAAGGGGCCACTGATCCACCAACACAGGAGTCTGAGTCTCCCAAATAATTTTATCTGCATGGGGTACAGGAGGGTCAGGGACCGACACTAAAAATCTGAATACACAAGTCCACATGTATTTGTTTTTTTTATGGGTTGTATAGGCTCCACCAGTTCTTGTTTCAGTATCCCCAGGCCTGTACCAGGAACAAAATTCATAGGAAGCATTTGATGAGTCACCATGGAATTGGGACTGGCGAGAATAACTTCCAATGACTCAAAATATCTCCACCCTATACGTTAACAGGGAGGTCAGAATCAACGAAAGGAGTGACAGTTGACTTATTACCATCTTTATCAGTGCAGCTAATAGACCTTGAGCTGACCAGAGGACTTTTTTATTTTCCTATCCCTTTAAGGTCAGTCAAGGATGGAGTGAGGGGCCAACCTGATGGCTAGTATTTTTGAGAAATAATTGTGGCATCAGCTCCAATATCTAGAACTCCTTGGAATTCCTTTCCTTCAGTAAGTAAGGTAAGGGTGGGTCTATTGTGAGAAATGGGTTGAACCCAATACACATCAGAGAAGCCTAAGAAGGCAGCCCCCCGAGGTAGGTTTGGGTGGTGGAAATGCCTCCTGAATCCAAGGGAAGGAGAATTAATTGTGCAAGTCTTGTTCCTGCTGGGATGGCGGCAACTCCATTAATAGCAGTGGCCAGTATTTTTATTTCTTCAGTGAAATCATTATCATTAATGCCAGCGAAGACCTGAACACCTTGTATGGTAGTGGAGGCTCTTCCAAGAATAAGGGCACATGTATGAGATGGAGGGGGACCCATAATTCCAGTGGGTATTATCTGGGGCCCTTGCATTGAGTCTAATATTGTAACTATGGTGGCACAGAGGTCCAATTTTGTGCTGCCTGGGGTGGCTAGTTGGAGGGAGGCAATTGTGGAGAAGGATTTTGTGGTAGGTTGGGAGTTTGGGAGGGAACAAACCTTATTGCTCCTGTGTTTGTCCTGGGGGATGTTGTGGCCAGGGGCTGGCCCCACAGGGAGTTTCCCGAGAAGCAGGAAGAAATAGGCTGTCTGAGGGCATTTGTCTTAGATCTACACTCACTGCCCCAGTGATGACCTTTACCACTTCTATGGAAAAGGGTAGCTGGGGGCGGTTAAGCCCCAGTTTGAGGAGACGCTATTCCTAGGCTTTGTTTGCCTGTCGGACACCCACATGCAAAATGGCCAGGTTGTTTACAAGTAAAGCAAGTACGTGAGCCAGGATTGTGAAACGCCTTGGTAAAGGCGGCCCCTAAAGCGAGACCCATGGCATGGGCTGCACCCACGCCTGCACAGAGTCTAATAAATTCAGAAAGTTTCCCTTTATCCTTATGTGGTTGAAGAACATCCTGACATGCTGGGTTGGCATTTTCAAAGGCAAGATGTTTTACATAGGTGCTTTCACCTTCGCTTGGTTCATGCAAGCATTCCGCAGCTAGGTTAAGCCGGGGAACAAACTACCTATAAGGCTCATGGGGCACTTGTCAAATTTTTGCCAGGGAATTGGTAGCCGAGGCCTTTTGAGGGAGGTGTCACCAAGCAGGAAAACCAGCCATCTGAGTCTGCGCCAAGAGTCCAGGAGGGAAACGTGCCTGTTATTTTTAGTGTCAAAAGGCGCATTGCCCACTAGCTAAACTTAAGTCCCAGATTCAGAGGAGGCCTTAGTTAAAATTATTTGAGCAGTTTCCCGACATTGTCTTCGAAATCTGCATTCCATAAAAGGAAGTCTCCGGCACTGAAGGTAGCTTGGTCTAAAAATTTTCAATCATTGGGAGTAAGCCATTGTGCGCTGTGGATTTCCAATAAAGCCAACGTGTAGGGCACAGTGGGGCCATAGTGAGCACAAGCCTTATTAAGTTTTTCAAGAAAACATAGGCTTAATTTTTTGTAGACTCTGGGTTCCTTCCTGCCCAGGGGTGAACTCCTCATCCTCTGAGTCCTGATCTCCTTGATCCATTTCCCCCGCTTCCTCCTCTTGTTCCTCATCGAAGTCTTTGACCTCAGCCTGGGCAGGCTTATCTATCTGACTGGTGGTGACTGGGAAGGTGAGAACAGGCCGATGGAGTGGCTTCGACTTTGTATTAGACCGCTGTGGGCCAGCTTGCATTGACTCCATAGCTAAGGCTAATGAAGAGAGCTCAGAGTCAAGGGAATTTAATTATTTTAAAAGTTGCATCTCTTCCCGTCTATGTTGGAAGGATGCTGGCAAGGGAGCGAGGTTAGGTAGGGGAAGTAGGGAAAAAATATCTGGGGGGGCACTTGGCCCCTGAAGGGCCAGAGCACAAAAGGCAGGAGGGATATAGGAGGGAGGTGGATGTGTAAATCCTGTAGGCTGTGGCAGGGTCCTGAGAGGTTGCGGGTTTTCTGAATGGTAGAGAGCTGCTTCCTTCTCCAAGATAGCGTCCTTCCCAGGGGTCAATGTGTCTCTGGGATTTAAAACTGGATAAAGGTGGTTTTTAATCATTGGAGCCTTATTAATTAGGGTCGTATTTTGAGGGGGACCAGGAAGGTTCTCAGGGTCCTGGGAAGACTGAGAAGGGTCTATGTCTATACTAATGATGGGCATGCAGAGGAGGGACGAGAGGTCTTTTGCATAATCTCTTCCCCAATCCTGACAAGTTGTAAGGTACCATTGTCAAAGCGAAAACTTTTAAGAATTTCATTAATTAAGTTCCAGTAAGAAAAGGTGGGAACTGGCATTTTTTCTGGGCCAAAGGATTCATAATAATCTTTTAAACAGTCTCCTACTCTAAGCCATTTTTGCCATCAATAGTCCCTTCAAGAGGAAACCATGGACACAATGCTCCTATGTGTGAAAAGAAAAATTTTAACTCCTTTTTCTTAACATGTGCCCCCCATGTCTTGAAGAACTCCTTGAGGCCTGAAATAAACAAATCATGTGACGATACTGCTTGTCACATGGTGGGTCACTCACCGTGCATCATTCCCACCCTCCTCCTGGATATGTCTTCGGGTGGTGTCTGCTGAGACGATCGCGGGCTCCTGTTGACCATGTCTTCCAGGAGGAAGGGGTTCCCCCTCAGTCAATGGCTTGAGCCCCAGTCGGTGGGCGCCAGATGTCCTGGCCGGCAGGACACATCAACATGGGCAGCAAACCTAGATGGGGAGGAATGAAGGGACAAGAGACACGAGAGATGAGAGCAACACAGGAGTTCTGATCAAGCTGCAAAATTTTATTGTTCACACATGGGTATTAAAATGCTGGATGTGGGAAAACTCTCTTATCGGCAGTTCCTGGATGTCTTCACAAGGTGAGATAACTTCAGGATGTTTCTGGAAGAAAGATGGCCACAGGATGTCTCAGGGACACATATGGCTACAGGATGTCTTCCAGACAGGATGTCTCCTGGTGGCTGTTTCTTGTAAGTGTCAGGCTGTTCTTTGAAAAAGAATTCCTTCTACCCTTGACAGTCAGGGATTCAGTATTTCGAATGGAAAATTGGAAAATGAATCCAATGTGTAGGCAAATATGTGCTACCCAAAAATCTTCCAACTCTCATTCAGAACAATGCCTTGACATTTCCTTCACCCCAAGTAAGACACAATTAGAGGAGAAGAGTTAGAAAATCTGTGAATACATATCGGTAATGGAAAATGCTCAGGAGTTCACAACCTTCGAGGTTGTAGAGAAGTTTCAAAAAGTAAGGGACAGGGTAAAAACTCCAAAAACATGGAGCTCTGCTGGCCTAAAGACTTTTTGAAAAACTGCCTCTGAGGTTGGGCACCTGAAATATATGTTGATGACAGGAGATTTAGCTTCCTTTGTAGTGAGACCATCAAAGGTGGGTCTGCATCTATATGACCTGGAGGACATGGTTTCTTTTTTTCCTATGAAGATGAGGCAGCAGGGCTGAATTCTCTCTTTATAGGTAAACTGTTGCCACTGGGGGCTAAGTGTCTTCCAGTGTGGACTGTGAAGCCATTTGGTCATCCTCCACTTTTCGTGATGTTTCTTGCAGCTGCACTGGGAGTTTGGTATTTGCTTCACAAAATACGAGAAGTTCAACTGGGACACAGTGATGGAGGGAGTTCTGTCACGTGTGGTGGGTAAGGGTCTGCAGGAGAATGCACCAACCTGGCTTATATCCCACATAGCTTGCCCCCTTGACCATAGCAATCTGATTCTAAACATTGCCCTGCAACCTCTCCATATAACAAGATGCCTTTACATACAAGGGTATGGGGGCTGCACCATATCAGTCACAAGGCATTTGGAAGCCAATGGCATATCCACATCACCCCACCACAGATGTTTTAACACACACCTGCACACCACTGCTCTAGGCCGACTACTCATCAGGCTCCAAGTTACTGGCATCTCTGTTCTATACCATTTTCATGAAACCCAGTCAATCAAGGCACTGTCTGGTACACTCATGATCAGCAATAGGACACCCAAAGGTTCTCCAGTGCCACCAGGTGATGGGAATTTCCAAACTTTAATGATATTTATCTAGGCATTTTTCATGAATGAAGTTGAAGGCACTGTGGGTTTCAATTCATTCAGGAACCATAAAATGGAGAAGAAGCTCATTTCAATGAAAGCTCTGGAGAATTCTAACAGGCAAGGCTTCCCAAAGACAGGCTAAAAGGTCACATTAAGCCAGGCATTTGAGGTCCACAATGTGAGGTCCATGTGTGTTTTGACTTGCAACGATGGCTGCCAAGTCTTTAAGAATAAAATCATGTGTTGTCCTTCCTGAAATTTCCAGTGCTCTTCCGAAAGCCTCCCTGGGCCTAGATCTCAGTTTCCAAGTGCGACTCTCATGCGTGGCCTCCTAAAATCCCAACACAATACATGCCAATACTTCTTTGAGGTCAGTTCCAGAACTCAGTCTCTAAGGGGAATCACATAAGTGTTCAAGCCCAGGTGGACATAGTCATCTCTTCCAACGGCCACAAAAATGACCACAATTAAAACCAAAACACTCCCACATGACACACCTGATGCAAAGACCTTCCTGACTTTCAGGGCAACAGAAGAATAGGTAAGCAAAATGTCCAAAGGAGGGTTTTTCCACTGAGGCATTCCTGGTCACACTGATATCTGAGCTTTCTGAGATGCTCGCCATTCCCTTCAGCTATCCAGTACATGGCCATGTCACAGAGATTTGAGGAGGTACATATCATGGACACAAAACCATGAGTCTATTCTGGAGAGTGCACACAATTCAGGAAGAAAACAGGAACTTAAGAAGTTAGCAGGTGTTCCCCATTGATAAGTCAAGCCGCAGTCCATTCATGAATTGGGCAGGATGAAAGCTGAGAAGCTTTCTACTAGACAGGACTCACCCATTGATGCATTTTCTTTTCTAATGTCTACAACCAGGGACACAGTGGTATAAACAGACATAGAAACACTCGCCTTGTCAAATGACTTACTAGAAACAGTTCCCTCCAAACCAAACAAACCGCCATTCCTACCTATTCTCAGAATATGAGACAAAACCACAAACCCACACCCACTCCCACAAAGACACATCCTTCCCCCAAGTAGGTCTGTGACTATCCGGAGTGTCCTCTGACTGGTGGGCCATACTATGTTCCAATGAAATGGCCTGTCCTGTCTCAGATCTGGTCTCCTTGGCCAACTCTGTGAAGTTGTCAGGAGCCAGCAGTGAGCCACTACCTACTTTCTCAGGAAAAGCCCCTCTTCAGAGCTTTCCTGGTTTTGGCTGTCCTCACATCAGTAGGTACCAAGAATGACTGACTCTGTCCTTGGTAAATCCATACAAGTGAGACCATTGGGATTGGGACTGCCTCTTGGTGCCTGGCTTCTTGGATACCAAGTTCAGAGAGTTCCATCAACAAAGAAGTGAGGTGAGGTCACTTCCTTAAGGAACTGAATCAGATCACTGCCTTGGTAACCACTTTGTCCTAACAGTTGCTTCCAAGACGACCATGAGATGGAGGCTGCCCCTACTTTCTGTGACACTTTCACAAGGTAGAATGGTATATCAACCATAGGCACCTAGGAACAGCTCTCCACACCAACCTGGTTTGGTCCATCTTCTCTACAATAAGAAGAGAGAGGCTGATTCATAAACAACCCTTCATCCTGACCAGGTTGTTTGCCATGGATGCTGACTTTTGCTCTCTCAGGTCCTTCATAGTTGTTTACATCTTCTCCAGGGATCATTTCTGCATGGACCTTGAGGTTCTCAGGAGGTGGAAGATCCCCTATATTCCTGTATTGTAAGACCAACCCTGTCCCTGCTCTTCTGTAAAGTTAGATTGAGGGAACAGTGTATGGTTAGGGTTAATAATATGTTCAATTTGAATTAGGAATCATTCTGCTGCATGAATAATGGTACTGGGAACCTGCGACATTTATAAGTATATATAGGTGAAATATATGTATGAAAACAGAAATCTAAATAAGATTTGAAGCGCAGAATGGGGATGGGCCCTTGATTGTGATACTTAGCGTTGAATTATGTTCTGCACAGATGTCTGAGATAGATCGATATACAATGGCATTAGACACTGTACCTTGTATTATTGAATGTATAAGAGAACATCCAGTCAAAAAGGGATAATGGGTAGGATTAGGAAGATAGTCAGTAGGTTTAAGAACAAGAGTGAGTATAGGATTTGGAAAAAAGTTCCTTAGCAATAGGGTTTGGATTAGAGTGTGAATGTAAATGTCAGCACAATTGAAGAGTCAGTCACAATGTTGAACTGTGGAAAGTATGTACGAAAGCTGATATAAATAGAGACATTATGAAACCAGGAAAAGTATAAAGTGAGAGATAGGATTAGATATTTTCAACAGGGTTGAGTTTGAATATATAAACTTAGCAAGAAACAAATATGTTGTCACAAATAGGATTGACTTTTGAGAGCATTAGCCAAACTTGACATGGATGGTTTTAGTAATCCATGTTCACTTTACATTTAGGCTTTGGTGCAAACATAAGTGTGACCTTTTCTTTTTGTGTCGAGAATATTACTGTGATAAAATGCATATGTAGATCAGATGACATGAGTATTTCTTCCACCATTACTGGGAGCAAAATTTTGAAGACGTATAAATTAGTATTGGGTTTACAAAGAGGTGTACCCTGTGTCTATGAATATAGAGACAATGCATGAATAGACAATAGTGTGAATAAATAATATAACTGGTTCCACTTTAAATAATGGATTTATTTGATATCTGAAAATATATAAGAAATCTTATATTGATATACAATCATTCATTCCAACCAGTTATACATCTAATAGTAATATTAGGGTTATAGTTTATCATGAAGGGTGTGTGAGTTTTGCTTCAAATATGATTATGGAAATCGAAAATAATATGTTTGGAATGAAGTCTCATAAACAAACCAGTCAAGAAACATGGAGGATTACATGTGTTCTAAAGCAGAAAATGATTGAAAGTGAAACAAATGCCTATAATTTTGCTAACGTATGGATGAAATATATATCCTATAATGTGCATAAACTGAAGAAATTGTAACATACCAGTGGTGAATAAGAATGAACATCAAAATACACATCATGTCCCATAGGAATCTACTTGCATTGATGAGAAACTGGATCAATTATTGTAGAAATATTAGGATTTGTATCCACCATTCACTGAAGTTAGTTTTCATTTCTAGGAAAAAAATATGTATTTCAGGTGGATGAATATTTCCGTGAATAATCTTGTGAAATGTTAACTCTAAATCCACATACATGAATATGAATGAATTTAGGGAGTTTATAATAAGACACATATATTTTATATTTTAAAAAAATTTAGAGTGTATATATATATATATATATATATATATATATATATATATATATATACACACACACACACACACACACACACACACACACACACACACACACACAGACATTAAAAATTAGCAATACATATGCCAATCGAAATTCACCATGAAATATATATCATCCACAGATCCAAAAATATTCATTTTACTGAACATGGATTTATGTATAATGTTGTTCAACTAGGAAGCTCACCCATAGTTTGAAATTTCAGTTTCAACAGCGTTTAGGCGGAGTGATCTATTCTCACAATTTCTATCTGCCAAGTCAGCCACCTCACAAGAATGTACCTGTGGTACCAGGTAGAATTCGATATGTGCATATAAAAATACATGTGCTGAATAGGCTACAGAGAAAGGGTGACAGGAATTCACATATTTGTTATCTTTAAGTACACATGGAACTATTTCAATTAAAAATTAACTAGATTTATAACACCTACACTTTATCATGCAAAAGCCAAGTCTAACTATACACCATGCCTCCTCTGAAATGTTTGTATTTCTATTCTGTTTGGGTTATTTTACTCCATCATATTAGGATTAGTAGTAAGAGTCTATTAGGGTATGGGTTAGTGTCAGTTATTAAGTATTTCAAATGGAAAATAGGAAAATGAATCCAATGTGTATGCAAATATGTGCTACAAAAAATTTCCACTTTCATCCAGAACAATGCCTTGACAATATCTTCGCCCCTAGTAAGACACAATTAGAGAAGAAGAGTTAGAAAATCTGTGAATACATACCTGGAATGGAAAATGTTCAGGAGGTGGTAGAGGAGTTTCCAAATGTAAGGGACAGTGTAAACACTCCACAAACATGGAGCTATGCTGGCATTAAGACTTCTTGAGAAACTGCCTCTGAGGTTGGGCACTTGAAGTATATGTTGTTGTCAGGAGCTTTAGCTCCCTGTGTACGGAGACCATCAAAGCTGGGTCTGCATCTATGTGACCTGGAGGATATGGTTTCTTATTTTCTAATGAACATGAGGAAGCAGTGATGAATTCTCTCTTTGTAGATAAACTGTGGCCACTGGGGGCTAAGTGTCTCCCTGGGTGGACTTTGAAGCCATTTGGTCATCCTCCAATTTTCGTGGTGTTTCTTGCAGCTGCACTGGGTGTTTTGTATTTGCTTCACAACATACAAGGATTTCAAATGGGTCACAGTGCTGGTGGGAGTCCTGTAAGGTGTGGTGGGTCAGGGTCTTCAGGAGAATGCACCAACCAGGCTTCTATCCCACATTGCTTGCTCCCTTGACCATAGCAACCTGATTCTGAACATTGCCCTGAAACCTGTCCATATAACCAGATGCCTTTTCATATAATTTTCTGCTGGCTGCACCAAATCAGTCACAAGCCATTTGGAAGCCAATGACACACCCACATGGCCACACGACAAATATATTATCAGACAACTGCACACCACTGCTCTAGGCTCACTACTCAGCAGGCTCCAACTTACTGGCATCTCTGTTCTACACCATTGTCAAGAAATCCAGTCAATCAAGGCACTGTCTTGTACACTCATGAGCAGCAATAGGACATCCAATGGTTCTCCAGTGCCACCTGGTCATTGGGAATTTCAAAAATTTCATGGTATTTATCTATCCATTGTTCAAGAATGAAGTTGGAGGCACTTTGGGGTTTCCATTCATCCAAGAACCATGAAATGGTGAGGAAGCTCATTTCAATGAAAGCTCTGGAGATCTCTCACAGGCAAGGCTTCCCAAAGAGTGGTCAAAATGTCACATGCAGACAGGCCCATTGAGGTCTAAAATGTGAGGACCATGTGTGTTTTGACTCTTAACTATAGCTGCCAAGTCTTTCAGAATAAAATCATGTGATATCCTGGCTGAGATTCTCAGTGCTCTGTGGAAAGCCACCCAGGGCCCAATCTCAGGTTTCAAGGGTGACTTTCATGCGTGTCCTCCTACAATCCCAACACAATTAATGGCAATACTTCTCTGAGGTCAGTTCCAGAACTCAGTCTCGAAGGAGAATCACACCAGAGTTCAAGCCCATGTGGACCCAGTCATCTTTTCCAACCGCCATACAAATGACCACAATTGAAACCAAAACTTTCCCACATGACCCTCATCTTCTTCCATATAGACACTCATCATAAACTCTTGCTGGAGGTTTCCATTAGGAGCGCAGCCCAAGACAATGTCCAAAATATGCACCCTTGCCCGTCATTTACCTAAAGTGAGCGTGGCCTTGACACCCTTCCTGTAAACCAGGAGTGATCAAATAGGCCTGCCTTTAATACTGCTCTGCTTCTCCAATTTGAGGCCTACTGACTGTCAGGTATAGATTCTTTATGTGATTTGGCATCATGGGAGAACCCAAGCACTTGTGCAGGAGTTCAAAGAATTCATTTGACCCAGAGGATCCTATTCTCACTTGATGGAGGTCAGGAACCTAACAGAGGAAGGCAGGAAACTTCATGCACAATGACTGATATTTTTACCATTTTTGTTTTCAATACACACATGGGAACTTTCTTTATATCCATCAGGTGCTGAGAATCTAATCCATAGCCTGACCCAGAGCCAAGCGGCTGATTCAGACACATCCCTTTCGAAAGCAATTAAGCAAAGCACCACAGGTGATGCCCATTCATTTGCATTTAAAAACTGTTTACTTCAGGCTTCAAAAAGGAGTGGCCTGAGGTAAGGACCTTCCTGACATTCAGGGCAACAGAAAAATAGGTAAGCAGAAGGCCCAAAACAGTGTTTCTCCACTGAGACTTTCCTGGTCACACTGATATCTGAGTTTCCTGAGATGCTCGCCATTCCATTCAGCTATCCAGTACATGGCCATGTCACAGAGCTTGGAGGTGTTACATATCTTGGACACAAAACCATGAGCCTATTCTGGGTAGTGGCCAAAATTTAGGAAGAAAACAGGAACTTAGGACGATAGTAGGGGTGGCCCATCCATAAGGCAACCTGCAGTCCAGTCATAAATTGGGTAGGATGAATGCTGGAAAACTTTCTTCTAGACAGGACATATCCATTGATGCATTCTCTTTTCTCATGTCTACAACCACGGACACAGTGAGATACACAGATATAGAAACACTCACCTTTTCAAACGACTTTTTAGAAACAGTCCACTCCAAACCAAACAAACCGCCTTTCCTACCTATTCTCAGAAGATGAGACAAAACCACAAACTCACACCCACACCCACAAAGGCACTTCCTTCCCCCAGTATGTCTGTGATTATCGGGAGTGTCCTCTGTCTGTGGACCATATTGTTACCCCGAACTGGCCTGCCCTGTCTCAGATCTGGTCTCCGTGGCCAAATCTGTGAAGTTGTCAGGAACCAGCGATGACCAACTACCTGCTTTCTTAGGAAAGGACCCTCTTCAGATCTGTCCTGGCATTTGGCCATTCTCACATCAGTAGGTACCAAAAAAAGACTCTCTGCCCTTGGTAAAACCAAACATGTGATCCCACTGGGACTGTGACTGGGACTGGCTCTGGATGCCTGGCTTCCTTGATCCCAAGTTCAGAGAGTTCCATCACCAAGTAAGTTAGGTGAAGTCACTTTCTTCATGAAATGAATGAGGTCACTGCCTTGGCAACCACTTTGTCCTAGCAGTTGCTGCCAAGGGTCCCATGAGATGGAGGCTGTTCCTACTTTCTGTGACACTGTCACAAGTTAGAATGGTATATCAACCATATGCACCGGGGAACTTCTCTCCATACAGGCATGCTTTGGTCCATCTTCTCTACATTAAGAAGAGAGAGGCTGATTCAGACACATCCTTTCATCCTGTCCAGGTTCTTTACCATGTCAGAAGACTTTTGCTCTCTTTGGTACTACATAGCTGCCTACAACTTCTCCAAGGATCATTTCTGCATTGACCTTTGAGGTTCTCAGCAGGTGGAAGATCCCCTACATTCCTGTATTGTAAGACCAACTCTGTCCCTGCTCCTCTGTAAAGTTAGATTGAGGGAACAGCGTATGGTTAGGGTTAATAACAGGTTCGATTTCGGTTAGGAATCATTCTGCGGGATGAATAATGTTATTGGGAACCTGCGATATTTAAAAGAATATAAAGGTGAAATATAAGTTTGAAAACCCAAATCTATGTAAGTTTTGAAGCCCAGAAGTGTATTGGGCCCTTGGGTAGGATACTTAGCTTTGAATTATGTTCTGCACAGATGTCTCTGATTAATCGCTATACAATGGCATAGGACCTTTACCTTGGATGATTGAATGTTGAAGAGAACATGCAGTCAAAAAGGGATAATCGGTAGGATTAGGAAGATAGTCAGAAGGTTTAGAAAGAAGAGTGAGTATAGGATTTGGACCAAAAGTTTTTTAGAAATAGGGTTTCGGGTAGAGAGTGAATGTAAATGTCAGCACATGTGAAGAGTCATTCACAATGATGAACTGGGGAAAATATGTATGAAAGTAAATATCAATTGAGACAAAAGGAAATCAGGCAAAGTATAATGTGAGTTATAGGATTAGACATTTTCAACAGGGTTGAGGTTGAATATATAATCTTAGCAAGAAACAAATATGTAGTCACAAATTGGATTGACATTTGAGAGCATTAGGCAACCTTTACATGGATGTTATTACTAATCCATGCTCACTTTCCATTTAGGCTTTGGTACAATTATAAGTGTGACCTTTGCATTTTGTGTCCATAATATTACTGTGATAAAATATATATGTAGATCAGGTGACATGAGTATATCTTCCACCATTTCTGGGAGCAATATTTTGAAGACGTATAAATTAGTATTGGGGGTACAAAGAGGTGTACCCTGTTTCTATGAATATACAGATAATGCATGAATAGAACATACTCTGAGTAAAACATATACTCATTCCACTATAAATAATGAATTGAATTGATATCTGAAAATATACAGGAAATCAAATATTGATATACAGACATTCATTACAACCAGTTATACATCAATGATAATATTAGTATTAGGATTTTCATGAAGAGTGTGTGAGTTTCGCTTCAAAATTGATTTTGGAAATCGAAAATAATGTGTTTGGAAAGAAGTCTCATGAAAAGACCAGTAAAGCAACATGGAGGAATACATGTGTTCAGAAGCAGGAAGTGATTGAAAGTGAAACAAATTCCTATATATTTTTGAAATTTTGGATGAAATATATATACTATGATGTGCATAAACTGAAGAAATAATAATGTCCCATTGTTGAATAAATATGAATGTCAAAATATATATCATGTCCCATAGGAATCTGCTTGCGTTGATGTTAAACTGGGTCAGTTACTGTAGAAATATTAGGATTTGTATACACCATTCACTGAAGTTAGTTGTCAGTAATAGGAAACAAATATGAATTTCAGGTGGATGAATATTTTAGAAAATAATCTTTTGAAAAGTTGATTATAAATCCACATAAATGAATATGAATGAATTTAGGGAGTGTATAATAAGTCACATATATTACATATTTTGAAAAATCTGGAGAGTATATATATATATATATATATATATATATATATATATATATATATATACAGAGAGAGAGAGAGACATTAAAAACTAGCAATATATATGCCAATCAAAATTCATCATGAAATATATATCATACACAGATCCAAAAATATTCATTATACTGAACATGGATTTATGTATAATGTTGTTCAACTAGAAAGTTCACCCATAGTTTGAAATTTCAGTTCCAACAGCATTTACGAGGAGTGATCTCTTCTCACAATTTGTATCTGCCAAGTCAAACACCTCACAAGAATATACGTGTGGTACCAGGTAGAAATCTATATGTGCATATAAAAATACATGTGCTTAATAGGCTACAGAGAAAGGGAGAAAGGAATTCACATATTTGTTAACTTTAAAAACTCATGGAGAACTATTTCAAAAAAAAAATTGCAAGATTTATAACTCCTACCCTATATTATGCAAAAGGCAAGTCCTAGTATACACCTTGCCTCCACTGAACTGCTTGTACTTCTTTTCTGTTTTTTGTTATTTTTCTCCATCATATTAGGATTAGTAGTCAGAGTCTAGTTGGGAATTGGTTAGGGTCAGAGATTCAGTGTTTTGAAGGGAAATTGAAAAATGTATCCAATGCCTATGCAAATATGTGCTACCCAAAATCTTCCCACTCTCATCCAGAACAATGCCTTGACATTATCTTTTACCAAAGTAAGACACAGTTAGAGGAGAAGAGTTAGAAAATCTGTGAATACATATCTGGAATGGAATATGCTCAGGAGTTCACAACCTTGGAGGTGGTAGCAGAGTTCAAAAAAGTAAGGCAAAAGACTCCTCAAACATGGAGCTCTGCTGGCCGAAAGAATTCTTGAGAAACTGCCTCTGAGGTTGGTCACTTGAAATATATGTTGTTTTCAGGAGATTTAGTTCTTTTGTAGAGAGACCATCAAAGCTGGTTCTGCATATATGTGACCTGTAAGACATGGTTTCTTATTTTTCATTGAACATGTGGCAGCAGTGCTGAATTCTTTTTTTGTAGCTAAACTGTGGACACTGGGGCTAAGTTTCTCCCTGTGTTAACTGGGAAGATATTTGTTCATCCTCCACTTTTAGTGGTGTTTCTTGCTGCTGCACTGGGAGTTTGGTATTTGCTTCACGAAATAAAGGAGGTCAATTGGGACACAATGCTGGAGGGAGTTTAGTCACGTGTGGTGGGTGAGGGTTTGCAGGAGAATGCAATAACCAGGCTTCTATCCCACATAGCTTGCCCCCTTGATCATAGCAACCTGATTCTGAACATTTCCCTGAAACCTCTCCATATAACAAGATGCCTTTACCTATTGGGTCTGTTGGCTGTAACCATATCAGTCACAAGCCATTTGGAAGCCAATGGCAGATCCACGTGGCCCCACCACAGATGTTTTGTCACACATCTGTCCACCACTGCTCTAGGCCCACTAATCATCAGGCAACAACTAACTGGCATCTCTGTTCTTCACCATTTTCATGAAACCCTGTCAATCAAGGCACTGTCTGGTATACTATGATCAGCATCAGGACATCCAAAGGTTTTCCAGTGCCACCTCGTCATGGAAATTTCAAAAATTTCATGGTATTTATCTAGCCATTATTCAAGGAAGAAGTTGTAGTCACTGTGGGTTTCAATTCATTCAGGAACCATTAAATGTTAAGGAAGCTCATTTCAATAAAAGCTCTGGAGAACAATCACAGGCAAGGCATCCCAAATAGTGGCCAAAAGGTCACATGAAGCCAGGACCATTGAGGTCTACAATGTGAGGTCCATGTGTGTTTTGACTCTCAACTATGGCTGCCAAGTTTTTCAGAATAAAATCATGTGATATCCTGGCTGAGATTCTCAGTGTTATGTGGAAAGCCACCCTTGGCCTAGATCTCAGTTTCAAAGGGCGACTCTCATGCGTGGCCTCCTAACATCCCCACACAATCCATGGCAATACTTCTCTGAGGTCAGTTCTACAACTCAGTCTCTAAGGAGTATTACACCAGAGTACAAGCCGAGGTGGACCCAGTCATCCCTTCCAACTGCCACACAAATGACCAAAATTAAAACCAAAACATTCCCACATGGCCCTCATCTTCTTCCACATAGACCCTCATTATAACCTCTGGCTGGAGATTTCCATGAGGGGTACAGCGCAAGAGAGTGTCCAAAATAAGCTCCCATGACCCTCATTTGCCTAAAGTCAGGGTGGCCTGGACACCATACCTGTGAACCAGGAGTGATCAAATAGGCCTGCCATTACAACTGCTCTGCTTCTCCAATTTGAGGCCTACTGACTGTTGGGTTTAGATTCTTTATGTGAAGTGGAATCATGAGAAAACCCACGCACCTCTGCATGGCTTTGAAAAACTCATTTGACCCAAAGGATCCCTATACTCACTTGATGATTGTCTGCAACCTAATAGAGGAAGGAGAGAGACATCATCCACAATGACTGAATTTTGCCATTTTGGTTTTGGATGCACACATGGGATCTTTCTTTATATCCATCAGGTGCTGAGAATCTAAGCCAAAGCCTCACACAGGGCCAAGAGGCTGATTCAGACACATCCCTTTCAAAGCAATTAAGCAAAGAGCCACAGGTGATGCCCAATCATTTCCATATGAAAACTGTTTTTTTCATGCTTCACAAAGGGGTGGCCTGAGGCAAAGACCTTCCTGTCATTCAGTGAAACAGAAAAATAGGTAAGCAAAAGGCACAAAACATGGTTTCTCCACTGAGACTTACCTGGTCACACTGATATCTGAGTTTTCTAAGATACTCGCCATTACCTTCAGCTATTCAGTACATGGCCATGTGACAGAGCTTGGGGTGGTACCTATCTTGGACACAAAACCATGAGACTATTCTGCAGATTGGTCAGAATTCAGGAAGAAATCTGAAACTTAGGAAGATATTAGGTGTTGCCCATCGATAAGGCAACCTGCAGTGCAGTCATAAATTGGGCAGGATGAATGCTGGGAAGCTTTCTACTAGACAGGACACATTCATTGATGCATTCTCTTTTCTAATGTCTACAACCACGGACACAGTGTTATACACAGACATAGAAATACTTGCCTTGTCAAACGACTATCTAGAAACAGTCCACTGCAAACCAGACATACCAGCTTTTCTACCTATTCTAAGAAAATGAGACAAAACCACAAACTCACACCCACAAACACAAAGGCACCTCCTTCTCCAAGTAAGTCTGTGAATATCCAGAGTGTCCTCTGACTGGCGGGCCCTACTATGTTCCCCCGAAATGGCCTGTACTGTGTCAGATCTGGTCTCCTTGGCCAACTCTGTGAAGTTGTTAGGAGCCAGCGTTGAGCCACTACCTACTTACTAAAAAAAGGCCCGTCTTCAGAGCTCTCCTGGCATTTGGCCATCCTCACATCAGTAGGTACCAAAAAAGACAGAATCTGTCATTAGTAAAACTAAACAAGTGAGCCCACTGGGACTGGGACTGGGACTGGCTCTGGATGCCTGGCTTCCTGGATCCCAAGTTCAGAGAGTTCCATCACCAAAGAAGTAAGGTAGGTCACTTCCTTCAGGAACTGAATAGGTCAATGCCTTGGCAAACACTTTGTCCTAATAGTTGCTTCCAAGGGTCCCATGAGATGGAGGCTGCCCCTACTTCCTGTGACACTGTCACAAGTTAGAATGGCATATCAACCATAGGCACACGGGAACAGCTCTCCACACAGACCTTGTTTGGTCCATCTTCTCTACATTAAGAAGAAAGTGGCTGATTCAGACACACCCCTTCATCCTGACAAGGTTGTTTGCCATGGAAGATGACTTTTGCTCTCTCAGGTCCTTCATAGCTGCCTACCTCTTTTCCAGGGATCATGTCTGCATGGACCTTTGAGGTTCTCAGCAGGTGGAAGATCCCCTACATTCCTGTATTGTAAGACCAACTCTGTCCCTGCTCTTCTGTAAAGTTAGATTGAGGAAACAGTGTATGTTTAGGGTCAATAACATGTTGGATTTAGTTTAGGAATCATCCTGCAGAATGAATAATGGTATTTGAAACTGCGATATTTACCAGAATATATATGTGAAATATAAGTGTGAAACCAGAAATCTAGGTAACATTTGAAGCCTAGAAGGGCATTGGACCCTTGATTGTGATACTTAGCATTGAATTGCATTCTGCACAGAGGTCTCAGATAGATCAGTATACAATGGCATAAGACCTTGTACCTTGCTTGATTGAATGTAGAAGAGAACAACCAGTCAAAAAAGGATAGTCGGTCGGATTAGGAAGATATTCCGTAGGTTTACAAAAAGAATGAGTATAGGATTAGGAACAAAAGTTTATTAGCAATAGGTTATCGATTAGAGTGTGAATGTAAATGTCAGCACATGTGAAGAGTCAGTCACAATGATGAACTGGGGAAAATATGTAGGAAACAGATAGAAATAGAGCCATAATGAAATCAGGCAATGTATAAAGTGAGGGATAGGATTAGACATTTTCAGTAGGGTTGAGTTTGAATATATAATCTTAAGAAGAAACAAATATGTAGTCACCAATAGGATTGACATTTGACAGCATTAGGCAACATGGACATGGATGTTTTTAGTAATCCATGTTTACTTTCCTTTTAGGCTTTGGTACAAACATAAGTGTGACCTTTGCATTTTGTGTTCCGAATATTTCTGTGATTAAATGTATAAGTAGATCAGGTGACATGAGTATTTCTTCCACCATTTCAGGGAGCAATATTTTGAAGACGTATAAATTAGTATTGGGGGTATAAAGAAGTGTACACTGCGTCTATGAATATAGAGATAATGCATGAATAGACCATTCTGTGAATAAATAATATAACTCTTTTCACTTTAAATAATGGATTGAATTTTTATCTGAAAATATATAAGAAATCCTATATTGGTATGCAATCATTAATTCCAACCAGTTATACATCTAATGGTAATATCAGAGTTATAATTTATCATAAAGTTTATGTGAGTTTTGCTTCAAAAGTGATTATGCAAATTGAAAGTCATGTGTCTTGAAAGAAGTCTCATGAAAAGACCTGTCAAGAAACATGGAAGAATACATGTGTCCTGAAGCAGGAAGTGATTGAAAGTGAAGCAAATTCCTATAAATTTGCGAACTTGTGGGGAAATCTTAAGAGCCCCTCCCAGCTCTCCCTTGAGCGCGATATCCAGACCGAGGGAATTAGGAGTGGCACGGGACTCGTGGTGCAGACCTCCAGGCCACCGCTCCCACCAGTGCTGAAAACTGAAGTCTCTTGCTCCAGCTTCCGGGGGCATGGCTTCCGGAGCGCAAGCAAATTCGCTGGGGGTTCTCAGGCCTAAGCTCTAAAAACTTAGGGTCTGAGGGAGACAAACAGGGAGATTGTGCCCAGGCGTTCATGAAAACAGGGCTCCTAGGAGCAGAAGACCTGGCATGTAGCCAGTATTGTGGTGAGTGTCACAGGTGAGTGGGGCCTGGCTTGAGGAAACACAAAAGAAGGCCCTAGGCACTCAGGATTGGACACCCACCCAGTGTGGGAGGAATAGCTGCTGCACAGTGATTGGTTCCCACCTATTGAAAGGAGAAGCTTGGCCCAGTGGGCACAGCTCTACCTAATGGAAAAAAAGTTTATTGCAATCTATGACTGCATTTATTATTATTATTATTATTATATTAGTTTGTTTTTTTTTGTTTTTGTTTTTTTTGTTTTCTTTTATTTTCATTTTTTTTGTTGCTGTTCTTTAACTTTTTTAAAATGTTTTTAATTTTTTTTTAATTTTTTCTTTTGTTATTATTATTTTTTAAAATTTTAATTTTAATTTTATATTATCATAATCATTTTTTAAAAAAATCATTTTCTTTCTTTATTTTCTATTTTTTCTATTGTCTTTTCATTTCTTTTCAATTTTCTTATTTCCCATTCCTTGCATTCTACCTGCCTACTCTCATTCTCTTTAGTGACTTTTTCCCTTCCCTTCTAAAATCTTTCCTCCCAAGCAGCAAATAAATTTATAAGAATAAACAGTAACTAAGCAGTCAAACAGAACAAGAAATAACATGAGCAGCATAAAAAAGCAAGGAAGAAAAGGAGTACAAACCACGAAGGACACCCTAAATATTCAGGAGGACCTAGAGTCATCAGAAAAATGGTCATATAAAGAACTCAAGGAATACCTTAGACAGATGGAATGGAAACTTAAAGAGGATACGAGACAGAAAATCCAAACAGTAAAAGAAAACATTGAAAATGAATTACATAAACAGATAAAAGAAAAAGTTAAGCATCTTTATCAGAGGATAGAGATTATAAAAAAATCAAACAATAATTCTAGAAATGAAGGAAATGATAAACCAAATTAAGAACTCCATTGAGAGTATCACTAACAGAGTGGAGCAAGTAAAAGCCAAAAGGTCAGATAATGAAGACAAAATATATCATCTTGAAACGAGTCCAGCCAACTCAGAAAGGCTGGCAAAAAAATCACACGAAAAACATCCAAGAGATTTGGGATAACATAAAAAAAAAAAACACACTTACGAGTCATCAGGATAGAGGAAGGTACAGAGACTCAAACCAAGGGAATGAGAAAACTGCTGAATGAAATAATTACAGAAAACTTTCCAGAAATAAAAAAGGAAATGGATATACAAATTGTAGCTGCATACAGGACAAGAGCACACAAAATCACAGTAGACCAATGCCAAGACACATTGTTATGAAGATATCCAATATACAGAACAAAGAGAAAATAATAAATCTACAAGAGAATGGAGGCAGAATACATTCAGTGGTAAACAAATAAGGTTAACAATGGATATTTCATCACAGACCGCTGAAAGCGGGAAGATCCTGGAAAAATGTATATCAAACACTGAAAGACAATGGATGCCAACCAAGAATTATGTATCCAGGATAATTAACCATCAGGTCCAACAACGAAATAAGAATCTTTCATGATAAACAAAAGCTAAAAGAATTTGAAGCCAGAAAACAAGCATTGCAAAGCGTCTTGAGCAAAACACTACACAAGAAAGAAATGAAAAACAACAACCAAAACCATCAGTGGGAAGTACCTTGGTAATGACAGAGGCAGGGTGAAAGCTTGTCATGGAGAAACAAACTAAATTAAAAAAAATATGAATACTCAAACATGGCTGGCATACAAACCATACATCAATAGTAACTCTGAATGTAAATGGCTTAAAGTCTCCAATAAAGCGACATAGGCTGGTAACTTGGATTAAATAAACAAATCCAACAATATGTTGCCTCCAGGAGACACATCTGAAATGCAAAGACACACAGGCTGAAGGTGAAAGGTTGGGAGAAAATACACCATGCACACTTATCCTCATAAACAAGCAGGGGTGGACATCCTCATATCGAATAAAATCGACTTCAAGACTAAGTTAATCAAAAGGGATAAGGAAGGACATTATATACTGTTATAAGGAACCATTCACTAACAAGACATAACAATTATCAATATTTATGCACTAAATAATGGTGCTACGTTGTTCATGAAACAAATTCTCCTCAAGCTCCAGAATGAAATAGACCACAACACAATAATTATTGGTGACTTCAACACACATATATCATCATTGGACAGATCCTTCAAACAAAAGTTGAATAAAGAAACTATAGAACTCAATATCACAATCAATAACCTACATGTAACTAACATATATAGAATATATCAACCATCATCAAGTGGATATACTTTTTTTCTCAGCAGCACATGGATCCTTCTCAAAAATAGACAATATATGATGCCATAGGGCAACCCTCAGTAAATATAAAGGTGTGGAGATAATACCATGCATTTTATCTGATCATAATGGAATGAAACTGGAAATCAATGATAAAAGAAGGAAGGAAAAATCCTACATCACATGGAAAATGAACAATATGTTACTGAATGATCAGTGCGTTACAGAAGATATAAAGGAGGAAATCAAAAAATTCTTAGAGATACATGAAAATACAGACGCAACATATCGGAATCTATGGGAAACAATGAAAGCAGTTTTAAGAGGGAAATTCATTGCCTGGAGGTCATTCCTGAAAAAAAGTAAAACCGAACAAATAAATGAGCTCACACTTTAACTCAAAGCCCTAGAAAAGGAAGAGCAAAACAACAGAAAATGTAGCAGAAGGCAAGAAATAATTAAAATCAGAGCAGAAATCAACGAAATTGAAACAAAAGAAACTATTGAAAAAATTAACAAAACTAAAAGGTGGTTCTTCGAAAAAATATATATGTTCGACAGACCCTTAGCCATGCTAATGAAGAGAAGAAGAGAGAGAACTCAAATTACTAACATATGGGATGAAAAAGGCTATATTACAACAGATGCTTCCGAAATACAGAAGACAATTAGAAATTATTTGGAAAACCTATATTCCAATAAAATAGAATATAGTGAAGACATCAACAAATTTCTTAAGTCATATGATTTGCCCAGACTGAGTCAGGAGGATACACACAATTTAAACAGACCAATGTCAATGGATGAAACAGAAGAAGCAATCAAAAGACTACCAACCATGAAAAGCCCAGGAACGGATGGCTATACAGCGGAGTTTTACAAAACATTTAAAGAAGATTTAATACCAATAATTTTCAAGTTATTTCAGGATAGAGAAAAAGAGGGAGCACTGCCAAATTCATTCTATGAGGCCAACATCACGCTGATTCCGAAATCAGAAAAAGACACCTCAAAGAAAGAAAACTACAGACCAATATATCTGATGAACCTACATGCAAAAATCCTCAATAAAATTCTGGCGAATCGAATACAAAGGCACATCAAATAATTAGAAATTATTTTGAAAATCATTATTCCAATAAAATAGAAAATAGTGAAGACATCGATAAATTTCTTAAGTCATATGATTTGCCCAAACTGAGTCAGGAGGATACACACAATTTAAACCGACCAATATCAATGGATGAAATAGAAGAAGGAATCAAACGACTACAAACCAAGAAAAGCCCAGGAACGGATGGCTATACAGCGGAGTTTTACAAAACCTTTGAAGAAGAATTTATACCAATACTTTTCAAGTTATTTCAGGAAATAGAAAAAGAGGGAGCTCTGCCAAATTCATTTTATGAGGCCAATATCACCCTAATTCCAAAACCAGAAAAAGACAACTCAAAGAAAGAGAACTACAGACCAATATATCTGATTAACCTAGATGCAAAAATCCTCAATAAATATCTGCCTAATCGAATACAAAGGCACATCAAAAAAATTTTTCACCAGGATCAAGTAGGATTCATCCCTGGGATGCAACGATGGTTCAATATACGAAAATCAATAAATGTTATTCATCACATCAATAGACTTAAAGATAAGAACCATATGATCATCTCGATAGACGCAGAAAGCATTTGACCAAGTACAGCAACTCTTTATGTTCAAAACATTAGAAAAATAGGGATAACAGGAACTAACCTCGACATTTTAAAAGCTATCTATGCTAAGTCTCAGGCTAGCATCATTATGAATGGAGAAAAATTGAAGGCATTCCCTCTAAAATCTGGAACAAGACAGGGATGCCCTCTGTCACCAGTTCTATTCAATATAGTTCTCGAAACACTGGCCAGATCAATTAGACAGACGAAAAAAATCAAAGGCATAAAAATAGGAAAATAAGAACGTAAATTATCACTATTTCCTGGTGACATGATTCTATACATAGAAAACCCAAAGGGGTCTACAAAAAAATCTACTAGAACTAATAAATGAATTCAGCAAAGTGGCAGGATATACAATCAAAACGCATAAATCAAAGGCATTTCTGTATATCAGCGACAAAACTTCTGAAACAGAAATGAGGAAAAACACTCCATTCACAATATCGTCAAAAAAATTAAATACTTGAAAATCAACCTAACAAAAAAGGTGAAAGACTTATACAATGAAAACTACAGAACCCTAAAAAGGGAAGTAGAAGAAGATCTTACAAGATGGAAAAATATACCCTGTTCCTGGATAGGCAGAACTAACATCATCAAAATGGCGAAATTACCAAAAGTTTTCTATAGGTTTAATGCAATGCCAATCAAAATCCCAAAGGCATTTCTTGTAGAAATAGATAAAGCAATCATGGAATTCATATGGAAAAATATAAGACCCAGAATAGCAAAAGCAATTCTAGCAGGAAGTGTGAATCAGGCGATATAGCGATACCAGACTTAAAACTATACTACAGAGCAATAGTAACAAAAACAGCATGGCACTGGTACCAAAACAGGCGGGTTGACCAATGGGTACAGAATAGAGGACACAAAGACTAATTCACAAAGCTACAATTATGCTATATTTGATAAAGGAGCTAAAAGCATGCAATAGAGGAAATATAGCATCTTCAACAAATGTTTTTGTATAAAATGGAAATCCTTATGCAACAAAATGAAACCGAATCCCCTCCTCTTGCCATGCACAAAAGTTAACTCAAAGTGGATCAAGGAGCTAGATATCAAATAAGAGACTCTGCATCTGATAGAAGAAAAAGTTGGCTCTGATCTACATAATGTGGGGTCGGGCTCGAAATTCCTTAACAGGACACCCATAGCAGAAGAGTTAATAACAACAATCATCAAATGGGACTTACTTAAACTGAAAAGTTTTTTTTCTCAGCAGGATAAAAAATGAGAGAGGTAAATAGGGAGCCTAAATCATGGGAACAAATTTTTACTCCTCACACTTCAGATAGAGCCCTAATATCCAGAGTATACCAAGAACTCAAAAAATTAGACAATAAGATGATAAATAACCCAATCAAAAAATGGGCCATGGACCTGAACCAACACTTCTCAGAGGAGGACATACAATCAATCAGTAAGTACATGAAAAAATGCTCACCATCTCTAGCAGTCAGAGAAATGCAAATTAAAACCACCCTAAGACACCATCCTACTCTAGTAAGATTGGCAGCCATTATGAGGTCAAACAACAACAAGTGCTGGCGAGGATGTGGAGAATAGGGTACTCTTATACATTGCTGGTGGGACTGCAAACTGTTGTGGCAAATTTGAAAAGCAGTATGGAGATTCCTGGGAAAGCTGGGAATGGAACCACCATTTGACCCAGGTATTGCCCTTCTCAGACTATTCCCTGAAGACCTTAAAAGAGCATATTACAGGGATACTGCCACATCGATGTTCATAGCAGCACAATTCAAAATTGCTAGACTGTGGAACCAACCCAGATGCCCTTCAGTAGATGAATGGATAAAAAAAATGTGGTATTTATACACCATTTAGTATTATGCATCATTAAAAAATGACAAAATCATTGAATTTGCAGGGAAATGGATGGCACTAGAGCAGATTATGCTTAGTGAAGCTAGCCAAACCCTAAAAAACAAATAAAAATGTCTTCTTTGATATAATGAGAGCAACTAACAACAGAGCAGGGAGGAAGAGCAGGAAGAAAAGATCAACATTAAACAGAGACATGAGGTGGGGGGCGGAAAGAGAGAGATAGAGGAAATTGCATGGTAATGGAGGGAGACCCTCATTGTTACACAAAATTACATATAAGAGGTTGTGAGGGGAATGGGAAAATAAACAAAGATATAAATGTATTACAGTAGATGGGGTAGAGAGGGAAGATGGGAGGGGAGCAGGGATAGTAGAGGATAGAAAATGTAGCAGAATACAACAGTTACTAATAGGGCATTATAAAAATGCGGATGTGTAACAGATATGATTCTGCAATCCGTACTTGGGATAAAAATGGGAGTTCATAAGCCACTTGAATCTAATGTATGAAATATAATATGTCAAGAGCTTTGTAATGTTTTGAACACACAATTAAAAAAATAAAATAATAATATGAAATAAAATAATTTAAAAAAAACACATGGAGAAATATTTCACTGTCATCCAGAACAATGCCTTGACATTACCCTCGCCCCAAGTAATTCATCATTAGAGGAGAAGAGTTCGAAAATCTGGGAATACATAGCTGGAATTTAATATGCTCAAAAGTTCACAACCTTGGAGGTGGTAGAGTAGTTTACTAAAGTAAGGGACAGGGTAAACACTCCACAAATATGGAGCTCTGCTGGCCTAAAGACTTCTTCAGAAACTGCCTCTGAGGTTGGGCACTTGAAATATATGTTGTTGTCAGGAGGTTTAGATTCCTTTGTAATGGGAGCATCAAAGCTGGGTCTGCATCTATGTGACCTGGAGGACATGGTTTCTTATGTTCCAATGAACATGAGTCAGCAGTGCTGCATTCAATCTTTGTAGGTAAACTGTGGTCACTGGGGGCTAAGTGTCTCCCCGTGTGGACTGTGAAGCCATTTGGTCATCCTCCACATTTTGTGGTGTTTATTGCTGCTGCACTGGTAGTTTGGTATTTTCTTCACAAAATACAAGGAGTCCAACTGGGACAAAGTGTTGGAGGGAGTTTCTCAAGTGTGGTGGGTCAGGGTCTGCAGGAGAATGCACCCACCAAGGTTCTATTCCAAATAGCTTGCCTCTTGACCATAGCAACGTGATTCTGAACATTGCCCTGAAACCTCTCCAAATAAAAATACGCCTTTACATATAAGGGTCTGCTTGCTGCACCATGTCAGTCACAAGCAATTTGGAAGCCAAAGGAAGATCCACATGGCCCCACCACAGATGATTTATCACACACCTGCCGACTGCAGCTCTATGCCCACTACTCAGCAGGCTCCAAATTACTGGCATCTCTGCTCTACACCATTTTCTTGAAACCCAGTCCATCAGGCACTGTCTAGTATACTCATAGTCAGCAACAGGATATCCAAAGTTTCTCCAGTGCCACCTGGTCATGAAAATTTAAAAAAATTTCACCGTATTTATCTAGCCATTTTTCAAGGATGAAGTTGAAGGCACTGTGGGTTTCACTTCATTCAGGAACCATTAAATGGTGAGGATGCTCATTTCAATGAAAGCTCTGGAGAACTCTCATAAGCAAGGCTTCCCAAAGAGTGGCCAATGATCACATGAAGCTAGGCGCATTGAGGTCTACAATGTGAGGTCCATGTGTGTTTTGACTCTCAACTATGGCTGCAAGCCTTTCAGAATAAAATTATGTGATACCCTGGCTGAGATTCCCAGTGCTCTGTGCAAAGCCAACCTGGGCCTAGATCTCAGTTTCCAAGGGCAAATCTCATGCGTGGCCTCCTAAAATCCCAACACAATTCATGGCAATACTTCTCTGAGGTCAGTACCACAACTCAGTATCTAAGGGGAATCACACCAGAGTTCCAGCCCAGGTGGACCCAGTCGTCACTTCCAACCGCCACCCAAATGACCACAATTAAAACCAAAACACTCCCACATGACCCACATCTTCTTCCATATAGACACTCATCATAACTTCTGGCTGGAGGTTTCCATAAGGGGCTCCGCCCAAGCCAGTGTCAAAAATAAGCTCCCTTGCCCCTTAATTTGACTAAACTCAGGGTGGCCTGTACACCCTTCCTGTGAACCAGATGTGATCAAATAGGCCTACCATTAATACTGCTCCACTTCTCCAATTTGAGGACTACTGACTGTGGGTTTTAGATTCTTTATGTGAACTGGAGTCATGATAAAACCCAAGCACCTATGGGATAGAATCTGCAGGGCGTTGAGGAACTCATTTGACACAAAGGATCCCTATTCTCACTTGATGGAGGTCACAAACCTTACAGAGGAAGACAAGAGACTTCATCCACAATGACTGCTCTTTTTGCCACTTTGGTTTTGGATGTACACATGGAATCTTTCTTTAGATCCATCAGGTGATGAGAAACTAAGCAACAGCCTCACACAGGGCCAATGGTCTGAATGAGACACATCTTTTTCAAAGCAATTAAGCAAAGAGCCACAGGTGATCCATTCATTTCCATTTGAAAACTGTTTTCTTCAGGCTTCACAAAGGGGTGGCCAAAGGCAAAGACCTTCCTGACATTCAGGGCAACAGAACAATAGGTAACCAAAAGGCCCAAAGCAGGGTTTCTCCACTGAGACTTTAATGGTCACAGTGATTTCTGAGTTTTCTGCGATTCTCACCATTCCCTTCAGCTATCCAGTACATGGCCATGTCACAGAGCTTGGAGGTGGTATATATCTTGCACAAAAACCATGAGCCTATTCTGGAGAGTGGCCAGAATTCAGGAAGAAAAGTGGAACTTAGGAAGATAGCAGGTGTAGCCAATTGATAAGGCAAGCCGCAGTCCATTCATAAATTGTGCAGGATGAATTCTGGGAAGCTTTCTACTAAACAGGACACATCCATTGATCCAATATCTTTTCTAATGTCTACAACCATGGATAACAGTGGGATACACAGACATAGAAACACTCGCCTTGCCAAACGACTTACTAGAAACAGTTCACTCCAAACCAAACAAACTGCCTTCCTTGCCTATTCTCAGAACATGAGACAAAACCACAAACCTACAACCAAACCTACAAAGGCACCTCCTTCCGCCAAGTAGGTCTTTGACTATCTGGAGTGTCCTCTGACTTTTGGGCCATACTATGTTCCCCTGAAATGGCCACTCCTGTCTCAGATTTGGACTCCATGGCCAACTCTATGAAATTGTCAGGAGCCAGCTGTGAGCCACTACCTGCTTTCTCAGGAAAGGCCCCTCTTCAGAGATTTCCTGCCGTTTGGCCATCCTCACATTAGTAGGTACCAAGAGAGACTGACTCTGTCCTTGGTAAATCCAAACAAATGAGACCACTCGGACTGGAACTGGCCCTGGCTTTTGTGCCTGAATTCCTGGATCCCAAGATCAGAGAGTTCCATCACCAAGAAGGTGAGGTGAGGTCACTTCTTTCAGGAACTGAAAAATCTGTGGAAAGCAACCCTGGGCCTAGATCTCAGTTCCAAGGGTGACTCTTATGCGTGGCCTCCTAAAATCCCAACAAAATTCAATGCAATACTTCTCTAAGGTCAGTTCCACAACTCAGTCTCTAAGGGGAATCACACCAGAGTTCAAGCCCAGGTGGACCCAGTCATTTCTTCCAACCGCCACACAAATGACCAAAATTAAAACGAAAACACTCCCACATGGCCCTCATCTTCTTACATATTGTCATTCATCGTAATGTCTGGCTGAAGATTTTCATGAGGGGCGAAGCCCAAGAAAGTGTCCAAAATAAGCTCACTTGGCCCTCATTTGCCTAAAGTCAGGGTGGCCTGGACACCCTTCCTGTGAACCAGGAGTGATCAAATAAGCCTTTCATTAATAATGCTCTGTTTCTCCAATGTGAGGCCTACTGATTTTCAGGTATAGATTCTTTGTGATTTGGAGTCATGCGAAACCCCAAGCACCTCTGCAGGGCTTTGAGGAACTCATTTGACCCAAAGAATCCATTTTCTCACTTGACGGAGGTCAGGAACCTAAGAGAGGAAGGCAAGAGACTTCATCCACAATGACTGATCTTTTTGCCATTATGGTTTTTGATGCACACATGGGATTATTCTTTAGATCCATCAGGTGCTGAGAATGTAAGTCACAGCCACACACAAGGCCAAGAGGCTAATTCAGCCACATCCCTTTCCAAAGCAATTAAACAAAGAGCCACAGGTGATGCCCATTCATTTCCATTTGAAAATTGTTTTCTTCAGGCTTCACAAAAGGGTGGCCTGAGACAAAGTCTTTCCTGACATTCAGTGCAACAGAACAATAGGTAAGCAAAAGGCCCAAAGCAGGGTTTTTCCACTGAGACGTTCCTGTTCACACTGATATCTGAGTTCTCTGAAAGGCTGGTCATTCTCTTCAGCTATCCAGTACATGGCCATGTCACAGAGCTTGGAGTGGTACATATCTTGGACACAAAACCATGAGCCTATTCTGGAGAGTGGCCAGAATTCAGGAAGAAAACAGGAACTTAGGAAGATAGAAGGTATTGCCTCTCGATAAGACAAGCTGCAGTCCATTCATAAATTGGGCAGGATGAATTATGGGAAGATTTATACTAGACTGGAGGCATTCATTAATGCATTCTCTTTTCTAATGTCTACAACAACGGACACAGTGGGATACACAGACATAGAAACACTCGCCTGGTCAAACGACTTACTAAAAACAATCCACTCCAAACCAAACAAACCAACTTTCCTACCTATTCTCAGGACATGGCCTGACCTCTCTCAGATCTGGTTTCCTTGGCCAACTCTGTGAAGTTGTCAAGAAAAAGGGGTGAGCCACTACCTGCTTCTTCTGGAAAGGTCCCTCTTCAGAGCTCTCCTGGCATTTGGCCATCCTCACATCAGTAGGTACCAAGAAAGACTGACTCTGTCCTTGGTAAATCCAAACAAGTGAGCCCACTGGAACTGGGGCTGCCTCGGGGTGCCTGGATTCTTGGATACAAAAGTTCAGAGAGTTCCATCACCAAGGAAATGAGGTATGTCACTTTCTTTGGAACTGAATGAGGTCACTGCCTTGGCGACCACTTTGTCCTAACAGTTGCTCCAAGTGTCCCATGAGATGGAGGCTGCCCCTACTTCCTGTGACACTTTCACAAGGTAGAATGGTATGTCAACCATAGGCACCCAGCAGCAGCTCTCGACAGAGGCCTGGTTTGGTCCATCTTCTCTACAATAAAAAGAGAGAGGCTGATTCAGACACATCCCTTCATCCTGACCAGGTTGTTTGCCATGGAAGATGACTTTTGCTCTCTCAGGTCCTTCATAGCTGCCTACATCTTCTCAAGGTATCATTTTGAATGGACCTTTGAGGTTCTCAGCAGGTGGAATGTCCCCTACTTTCCTGTATTGTAAGAACGACTCTCTCCCTGCTCTTCTGTAAAATGAGATTGAGGGAACAGTGTATGTTTAGGGTTAATAACAGGTTCGATTTGGGTTAGCAATCATTCTGTGCGATAAATAATGGTATTGGGAACCTGCGATATTTACAAGAATATCGAGGTGAAATATAAGTATGAAAACAGAAATCTAGGTATGATTTGAAACCCAGAAGGGCATTGGGCCCTTAATTGGGATACTTAGTTTTTAATTATATTCTGCAAAGATGTCTCAGACAATTTGATATACAATGGCATAGAACCTTGTACCTTGGATGTTTGAATGTAGAAGAGAACATCCATTCCAAAGGGATAGTCGGTAGGATTAGGAAGATAGTCGGTAGGTTTAGGAAGAAGAATGAGTGTAGGATTGGGACTAAAAATTCTTTAGCTATAGGGTTTCGGTTAGAGAGTGAATGTAAATGTCAGCACATATGAAGAGTCAGTCACTATGATGAAATTGGGAAAATATATAGAAAAGCAGATATCAATAGAGACATTATGAAATCAGGCAAAGTATTAAGTGAGTGATAGGAGTAGACATTTTCACCAGGGTTGAGTTTGAATATATAAACTTAGGAAGAAACAAATATCTAGTAACTAATAGGATTGACATTTGAGAGCATTAGGCAACCTGGACATGGATGTTTTTAGTAATCCATGATCTCTTTTCATTTAGTCTTTGGTACAATCATAAGTGTGACCTTTACATTTTTTGTCCAGAATATTACTGTGATAAAATGTATATGTAGATCAGGTGACATGAGTACTTCTACCACCATTTCTGGGAGCAATATATTGAAGACATAAAATTATTATTGGGGATACAAAGAGGTGTACCCTGTGTCCATGAATATAGAGATTAAGCATGAATACACCATTCTGTGAATAAATAATATAACTGATTCCAACTTTAAATAATGGATTGAATTGATATCTGAAAATATACAATAAATCTTATATTGATATACATTCATTCATTCCAACCAGTTATACATCTAATGGTAATATTAGTGTTTTGGTTTATCATGAAGAGTGTGTGAAGTTTGCTTCAAAAGTGATTATGGAAATCGAAAATAATGTGTTCGGAAAGAATTCTCATGCAAAGACCAGTCAAGAAATATGGAGGAATACATGTGTTCTGAAGCAGGAAGAGATTGAAAGTGAAACAAATGCCTATAAATTTGCTAAATTGTTTATGAAATATATATCCTATGATATGCATAAACTGATGAAATTGTGATGTACCAGTTTTGAATAAAAATTAACGTAAAAATACACATCATGTCCCATTGGAATCTACTTGCATTGATGTTAAACTTGGTAAGTTACTGTAGAAATATTAGGATTCGCGTGCCTCATTCACCGAAGTTAGTTTTCTTTTTTTTTTTAATTTTTTTATGGTTGTTCTAAACATTACATATTTCTTGATATATCATATTTCACACTTTGATTCAAGAGGGTTATGAACTCCCATTTTTACCCCGTATACAGATTGCAGAATCACATCAGTTACACATCAATTGATTTACACATTGCCATACTAGTGTCTATTGTATTCTGCTGCCTTTCCTATCCTCTACTATCCCTCCTCCTCTCCCCTCTCTTCCCCTCTTCTCTTTCTACCCCCTCTACTGTAATAAATTTCTCCCTTTTTGTATTATTTTTCCCTTTCCCCTCACATCCTCTTTTATGTAATTTTATATAACCCTGTGGGTCTCCTTCCATTTCCATGCAATTTCTCTTCTCTATCCCTTTCTCTCCCACCTCTCATCCCTATTTAATACTAATCTTCTTCTCATGCTCTTCATCCCTACTCTGTTCGTAGTTACTCTCCTTTTATCAAAGAAGGCATTTGGCATTTGTTTTTTAGGGATTGGCTAGCTTCACTTAGCATAATCTGCTCTAATGCCATCTATTTTCCTGCAAATTCTATGATTTTGTCATTTTTTAAAGCAGAGTAATACTCCATTGTGTATAAATGCCACATTTATTTTATCCATTCTTCTATTGAACGGCATCTAGGTTGGTTCCACAGTCTTGCTATTGTGAATTGTGCTGCTATGAACATCAATGTAGCAGTGTCCCTGTAGCATGATCTTTTAAGGTCTTTAGGGAATAGACCGAGAAGAGGAATAGCTGGGTCAAATGGTAGTTCCATTCCCAGCTTTCCAAGAAATCTCCATAATGCTTTACAAATTGGCTGCACCAATTAGCAGTGCCTCCAATAATGTACAAGTGTACCTGTTTCTCCACATCCACACCAGCACTTGTTGTTGTTTGACTTCATAATGGCTGCCAATCTTACTGGAATGAGATGGTATCTTAGGGTGCTTTTGATTTGCATTTCTCTGACTGCTGGGGATGGTGAGCATTTTTTCATGTACTTGTTTTTTGATTGTATGTCCTTCTCTGAGAAGTGTCTGTTCTGGTTCTTGGCCCATTTGTTTATTGGGTTATTTGTTATCTTATTGTCTATTTTTTTCAGTTCTTTGTATACTCTGAATATTAGGGCTCTATCTGAAGTGTGAGGAGTAAAGATTTGTTCCCAGGATTTAGGCTCCCTATTTACCTCTCTTATTGTTCCTTTTGCTGAGAAAAACCTTTTTAGTTTGAGTAAGTCCCATTTGTTGATTGTAGTTATTAACTCTTGTGCTATGGGTGTCCTATTGAGGAATTTGGAGCCCGACCCCACAGTATGTAGATCGTAGCCAACTTTTTCTTCTATCAGACTCCATGTCTCTGATTTGATATCAAGCTCCTTGATCCATTTTGAGTTATCTTTTGTGCATGGCGAGAGAAAGGGATTCAGTTTCATTTTTTTACACATGGATTCCAACTTTTCCCAGCACCATTTTTTGCAAATGCTATATTCCTTCATTGCATGCTTTTAGCCCCTCCATCAAATATAAGATAGTTGTAGTTTCCTGGCTTGGTTTCTGTGTCCTCTATTCTGAACAATTGGTCCACCCTCCTGTTTTTGTACCAGTACCATGCTATTTTTGTTACTATTGCTCTGTAGTATAGTTTGAAGTCTGGTATCACTAGGCCGCCTGATTCACACTTCCTGCTTAGTATTGTTTTTTTTTATTCTGTGTCTTTTATTTTTCCATATGAATTCCATGATTGCTTTCTCTATTTCTAGAAGAAATGCCGTTTGGATTTTGATTGGCATTGCATTAAACCTATTGAGAACTTTTGGTAATATCACCATTTTGATGATGTTAGTTCTGCCTATCCATGAACAGGATATATTTTTACATCTTCTAAGATCTTCTTCTATTTCTCTCTTTAGGGTTCTGTGGTTTTCATTGTATAAGACTTTCACATCTTTTGTTAGGTTGATTCCTAATTATTATTATTATTTTTTTAGGATATTGTGTATGGAGTGGTTGCCTCATTTCCATTTCAGAAGATTTGTCGCTGATATGCAGGAATGCCTTTGATTTATGCATGTTGATTTTATATCCTGCCACTTTTCTGAATTCATTTATTAGCTCCATTAGTTTCTTTGTAGACCCTTTTGGGACTGCTAGATATAGAATCATGTGATCTGCAATAGTGATAATTTAAGTACTTCTTTTCCAATTTTTATGCCTTTTATTTCTTTCGTCTGTCTAATTGCTCTGGCCAGTGTTTCGAGAACTATGTTGAACAGAAGTGGTGAGAGAGGGCATCCCTGTCTTGTTCCAGATTTTAGAGAGAATGCCTTCAATTTTTCTCCATTCAGAATGATGCTAGCCTGAGGCTTAGCATAGATTGCTTTTACAATATTGAGGTATGTTCCTCTTATCACTAGTTTTTCTAGAGTGTTGAACATAACAGAATGCTGTACTTTATTGAATGCTTTTTTGCATCTATCGAGATGATCATATGGTTCTTATTTTTAAGTCTATTGATGTGGTGAATAACATTTATTGATTTCCGTATATTGAACCAGCCTTGCATCACATGGATGAATTCTACTTGATCAGGATTCACAATTTTTTTTGATATTTTTTTTGTATCCAATTCGCCAGAATTTTATTGAGGATTTTTTCATGTAGGTTCATTAGAGATATTGGTCTGTAGTTTTCTTTCTTTGAAGTGTCTTTGTCTGCTGTAATAATCAGGGTGATGTTGGCCTCGTAGAATGAATTTGGAAGATCTCCCTCTTTTTCACTTTTTTGAAATACCTTGAAAAATATTGGTATTCGTTCCTCTTTAAAGGTTTTGTTAAACTCTGCTGTATACCTATACGGTCCTGGGCTTTTCTAAGTTGGTAGTGTTTTGATGGTTTCTTCTATTTCCTCAATTGATATTGGTCTGTTTATGTTGCTATATCCTCCTGACTCAATATGGGCAGATCATATGACTTAAGAAATTTATCGATGCCTTCAATGTCTTCTATTTGATTGGAGTATAAGGATTCAAAATAATTTCTGATTATCTTCTGTATTTCTGAAATATCTGTTGTGATATTTCTTTTTTAATCCCTTATTCTAGTAATTTGAGTTCTCTGTCTTCTTCTCTTTGTTATCATTTCTAAGGGTCTGTCAATTTTATTTATTTTTTCAAAGAACCAACTTCTACTTTTGTCAAGTTTTTTTCAATTGTTTCTTTTGTTTCAATTTCATTAATTTCAGCTTTGATCTTAATTATTTCTTGCCTTCTACTTCATTTGCTGTTGCTTTCGTCTTCTTCTTCTAGGATTTTGAGATGAAGTATGAGATCATTTATTTGTTGGTTGTTTCTTTTTTTAAGGAATGAACTCCAAGCAATGAATTTTCCTCATAGAACTGCTTTCAATGTGTCCCATAGATTCCAGTATGTTGTGTCTGCATTTTCATTTATTTCTAAGAATTTTTAAATTTCCTCCTTGATGTCTTCTATATCCCATTGATCACTCAGTAACCTATTGTTCATTCTCCAAGTGATGCATGATTTTTCCTTCCTTCTTTTATCATTGATTTTTAGTTTCATTCCATTATGATCAGATAATATGCATGGTATTAACTGTACTCCTTTATATTGTCTAAGAGTTGCCCTGTGACATAATATATGATCTATTTTTTACAAGGATACATGTGCTGCTGAGAAAAAAGGTAACTGCTTGATGTTGGGTGTTATATTCTACATATCTCAAATAAGTCTAGGTTATTAATTGTGTTATTGAGTTCTATAGTTTCCTTATTCAACTTTTGTTTGGAAGATCTGTCCAGTGGTGAGAGAGGTGTGTTCATGGCTCCCATGATTACTGTATTGTGGTCTATTAGACTATTGAAATTGAGAAGAGTTTCTTTGATGAACATAGCTGCACCATTGTACGGGGCATATATATTAACGATTGCTGTGTCTTGTTGGTGTATGGTTCCCTTGAGCAGTATGTAGTGTCTCTCTTTATCCCTTTTGATTAACTTTGGCTTAAAATCTATTTTATTTGATATGAGTATGGACTCTCCTGCTTGTTTCCGAAGTCCATATGAGTGATATGATTTTTCCCAAACTTTCACCGTCAGTCTATGTATGCATTTTCCTATCAAATGCGTCCCCTGTAGGCAGCATATTGTTGGGTCTTGTTTTTTGTTCAATTCTACTAGCCAGTGTCTCTTAATTGGTGAGTTTAAGCCATTAACATTTAGGGTTATTATTGAGATATGGGTTGTTCTTCCAGCGATATTTGTTTATTTATGTTCCTAAACATGGTTTGTTTTCCTCTTTGATTATCCCCAGCCTTTACTGTACTCCCTCCCGCTGTTGGTTTTCATTGATATTTTCCATTTTCTCTTCCTGTAATATTTTGCCGAGGATGTTTTGAAGAGATGGTTTTCTAGCTGCAAATTCTTTGCACTTTTGTTTATCGTGGAAGGTTTTAATTTCATCTTCCATCCTGAAGCTTACTTTCGCTGGATACACAATTCTTGGTTGGAACCCATTTTCTTTCAGTGTTTGAAATATGTTATTCCTGGATCTTCTAGCTTTCCGAGTCTGTTTTGAAAGATCAGCTGTTATCCTGATTGGTTTACCCCTAAATGTAATCTGCTTCCTTTCTCTTGTAGCTTTTAAAATTCTCTCCTTTTTCTGTTTGTTGGGCATCTTCATTATAATGTGTCTAGTTGTGGCTCTCTTATGATTTTGCACATTCGGCGTTCTGTAGGCTTCAAGACTTGGGATTCTTTTTTATTTATCAAGTCTGGGAAGTTATCTCGTATTATTTCATTGAATAGGTTGCTCATTCCTTTTGTTTGAACCTCTATACCTTCCTGTATCCCAATGTCTCTTAAGTTTGGCCTCTTTATGTTATCCCATATTTTTTGGATGTTCTGCTCGTGGTTTCTTAACAGTCTTGCTGAGCTGTCTATGTTCTTTTCAAGTTGAAATACTTTGTCTTCATTGTCTGATGTTCTATGTTCTAAGTGTTCTACTCTGCTGGTAGTATTCTCAATTGAGTTTTTAAGTTGGTTTATTGCTTCCTGCAATTCTAGGATTTCTGTTTGTTTGTTTTAACAACCTCTATCTCCCTATATAGTTGATCTTTTGCTTCTTGGATTTGTTTATGTAATTCATTGTCGAAGGGATCTTTAACTGTCTGATTTTGTTGTCTAATGTCTTCCTTGAGACTCCAGATCATCTAAAGCCTGAGTATCCTGAATTCTTTATCTGACATTCCATCTGATGCAGCTATTACCTCTTCTAAAATTGTGTTTACCTGCATTGCTTGTGGTCCTTTCTTTCCTTGTCTTTTCATACTGCTCGCGTTTCTCTCTGCTTGTTGAAACTGTTGTGTTTTTGAAATTTTCCCCCTATATACTTATATTGCTCTTGTATAGTTGAAAAGTCTCCCTTGAAGTAGCGGGGGGCGGCTGTTCTGCTCCTCCAATTGGGGTGATCTATCTACCACGCTGACGGGCTGCTGGGCCTGTTGTGCTGGTTGGTCGCAGGTCTGTCTACAATGCGGGTGCGGGCAGTGGCTCTGCTCTGCCCCTCCTCCATTTGGTGTGACGTGTCTACAACGCCCACGGACCCCTCGGCCTGTTCTGCTGATCCATTGCAGGTCTGCCTACCTTGCAGTTGCGGGCGGCAGCTCTACTCTGCCCTTACTCAAATTGGGATGACGTGTCTAACATGCCGGCAGGACGCTGAGCCTCTTTGCTGGTCGGTCGCAGGTCTGTCTATTTTGTGGGCACGGGCAGTGGATCTGCTCTACCCCTACTCCAAATGGGGTTATGTGTCTGCCGTGCCCGCAGGCCACTTGGCCTGTTTCGCTGTTCGGTTGCCTACGTTGTGGGCGAGGTTGGTCACTCTGCTCTGCCCCTACTCCAATTGGGGTGATGTGACTACCTCGCCGGCGGGTTGCTGGGCCTGTTCTGGGCATGGGTGGTGGCTCTGCTCTGCCCCTATTCCTATTGGGGTGACCTAACAACCATGCTGGTGGGCCGATGGGCTTGTAATGGGCACGGGAGAAGGCTCTGCTCTGCCACTACTCCAATAGGGGTGCCGTGTCTACCACACCGGCGGGTCGTTGGGCCTGTTCTGGGCATAGGCTGTGGCTCTGCTCTGCCCCTACTCCAATTGGGGTGACGTGACTACCAAGCCTGCTGGTCGATGGGCCTGTTCCGGGCACGGGCGGCGGCTCTGCTCTGTCCCTACTCCAATTGGGATGACGTGACTACCACGCCTGCGGGTCGCTGGGCCAGTGCCGGGCGTGAGCGGTGTCTCTGCTCTGTCCCTCTAGCTTGAAGACGGAGTGAGAGAGACTCGGGTGTTTGTGACTCACTTTTTTTACCAGGAGACCAACTGTTTCTCTCACCGCTGGTATCGATGAAGTTATCTCCTCCGCCACTTTATGATGACTTCAGATCTCTAACATGTTGGTATCCCATGCGAATGGCAGCATTTCGTTCCCTTTGCCGGATGAACAAAGCAATGGGTGAGTCCTGACCGGCCCTCACAAGCCCCGTCTCAATCCTGTTGCCACTGCCTATGAAGGCTCGGTAGGTATTTACCTCCACAGTATTCAGCAAGACCTAGACCGAGAAGCAGTTTCCGCAGGTTCTTTAGCCCTGGGCCTGATCAGTTCCTGGAGCCAGAATTCAGCCGCTCTGGGCTTGGTGTATGTTCTGATAGGAGCAGGCCTGAGTAATTTGTCTCCGACACACAGGCGAATGACAGCCTGAGATTACCTGTTCTATAGCTGAATGAGCTGCTATAAGTTGAAAACAGGAATGGTGACGTCAGCTCTCCAAGATGGTGGCCCCTGGCTTCCTCTGTGGTCTGACTGGTGTGGAAAACCGAATTGGACCGTGTATTTCCCTGGTCTCAAACCCAGAATTCAGCAATGAGCACAGTGATTGTACAGATGGCAGGAGCCCACAGAATCTGCACCACTGAATATTTGTGTTGCTATCTCATTGCTTCCCAGCACGCGCCACAGAGTCTACCCGCAGGGCGATTTGCTGAATAAGCAGCATGATGCTCCATGCAGACAAATCACTCACGTTTGAGCCCCGTAGCTGATCCTCGTGAGATGGAAATACTTCCACTAGGTTTAGGACCACCCAAATTTTGCTGGAAATTCGTCATTCTCCTGCACAGTGACGCTGTACATGGGGTTGATGCACTCCTTTCGCTGTCATCATATGATCCCCTGAAGTTAGTTTTCAGTACTAGGAAACAAATATGTATTTCAGGTGGATGAATATTTCTGAGAATAAACTTGTGAAAAGTTGATTATACATCCACATACATAAATATGAATGAATTTAGGGAGTGTATAATCAGACAAATACATTTCATATTTTGAAAAATCTGGAGAGTGAATACATATATATATATATATATATATATATATATATATATATATATATATATACACACACACACACACACACACAGACATTAAAAAGTAGCATTATGTATGCCAATTGAAATTCACCATGAAAAATATATCATCCAGAGATCCAAAAATATTCATTTTCCTTTCATTTTCCTGAACATCAATTTATGTTGTACAACTAGAAAACTGACCCATATGTTGAATTTTCAGTTCCAACAGCGTTTAGTAGGAGTGATCTTTTCTTACAATTTGTATCTGCCAAGTCAGCCACCTCACAAAATGTACGTGTGATACCAGGTATAATTCAATATGTGCATAAAAAATACATGTGCTGAATAGGCTACAGAGAAAGAGAGACAGTTATTCACATATTTGTTAACTTTTAAAACACATGGAGAACTATTTCAATTAAAATTGGCTTGATTTATAACACCTACCATTTATCATACGAAAAGCAAATCCAACTATACACCATACCTCCTGTGAACCTCTTGTATTTCTATTTTGTCTGGGTTATTTTTCTGCATCATATTAAGATTATAAGTAAAAGTCTAGAAGGAAATTTGTTAGTGTCAGGGATTCAGTATTTCGAATGGAAAATTGGAAAATGTATCCAATGTGTATGCAAATATGTGCTACATAAAAATCTTCCCACTCTCATTCAGAACAATGCCTTGGCATTACCTTCGCCCCATGTAAGACACAATTAGAGGAGAAGAGTTAGAAAATCTGTGAATACATATCTGGAATAGAAAATGCTCAGGAGTTCACAAATTTGGAGGTGGTAGAGGAGTTTCCAAAAGTAAGGGACAGGGTAAACACTCCACAAACATGAAGCTCTGCCGGCCCAACATCTGGAGAAACTACCTCTGAGGTTGGGCACTTGAAATATATTTTGTTGTCAGGAGCATTAGCTTCATTTGTAGTGAGACCATCAAAGCTGGGTCTGCATCTATGTGACATGGATGACATGGTTTCTTATTTTCCAATGAACATGAGGCAGCAGTGCTGAATTTTCTCTGTGTAGGTAAACTGTGGCCACTGAGGGCAAGTGTCTCCTCATGTGGACTGTGAAGCCATTTGGTCATCCTCCACTCTTCATGGTGTTTCTTGCTGTTGCACTAGGAGTGTGGTATTTGCTTCATGAAATAAAAAGCGTTCACCTGGGACACAGTGCTGTAGGGAATTCTGTCAGATGTGGTGGGTCGGGTTCTGTTGGAGAATGCACCAACCAGGCTTCTATCCCACATAGCTTGCTCCATTGACCATAGCAACCTGATTCTGAACATTGCCCTAAAACCTCTCCATATAACAAGATGCTTTTACATATAAGGGTCTACTGGCTGCAAAATGTCAGTCACAAGATATTTGGACACCAATGGCAGATAAACATGGCAACACCAGAGATTTTTTATCACACACCTGCCCACCACGGCTCTAGGAACACTACTCAGCAGGCTCCAACTTACTGGCATCTCTGTTATACACCATTTTCATGTAAACCAGTCAATAAAGGCATTGTCTTGTATTCTCATGATCAGCTAGAGGACATCCAAAGGTTCTCCTGTGACACCTAGTCTTGAGAATTTCAAAAATTTCATGGTTTTTATCTGGCCAATTATCAAGGATGAAGTTGGAGACACTGTGGGTTTCAATTCATTCATTAACCATTAAATGTTGAGTAAGCTCATTTCAATGAAAGCTCTGGAGAACTCTCAGAGGCAAGGCTTCCCAAAGGGTGGCCAAAAGGTCACATGAAGCCAGGCCCATTGAGGTCTACAATGTGAGGTCCATGAGCCTTTGACTCTCAACTATGGGTGCCAAGTCTTTCAGAATAAAATCATGTGATATCCTGGCTGAGATTCACTTTGCTCTGTGGAAAGCCACCTTGGGCCTAGATCTCACTTTCCAAGGGCGACTCTCCTGCATGGCCTTCTAAAATCCCAACACAATTCATGGCAATACTTCTCTGAGGTCAATTCCAGATCTCAGTCTCTATGTTGAATCACACAAGAGTTCAAGCCCAGGTGGACCCAGTCTTCTCTTTCTACCGCCATACAAATGTTCACAGCTAAAAGCAAAACACCCCAACATGGCCCTCATCTTCTTCCATGTAGACACTCATCATAACCTCCGGCTGGAGGTTTCCATGAGGTACACAGCCCACGTCCGTGTCCAATATAAGCTCCCTTGCCCCTCATTTGCCTAAAATCAGGGTGGCCTGGAATCCCTTCCTGTGAAACAGTAGTGAAAAAATAGGCCTGCCCTTAATACTGCTCTGCTTCTCCAACTTGAGGCCTACTGAGTGTGGCATTTAGATTCTTTATGTGAATTCATTTTTTTTGTTGTTGTTCTACTTTAACGTTTTAAAATGTTTTCATTTTTAAAATATTTTTATTTTATTATTATTATTATTATTTTAAATTTTAATATTCATTTTTTAAATGATCATTATTTTTAATTTTTTTCTTTCTTTCTTTCTTTTCTATTTTTTTTCTTTTGTCTTATTGTTTCTTTTCAATTTTCTTATTTCCCCTTCCTTTAATTCTACCTGCCTACTCTCATTCTCTTTAGTGACTTCTTCCTTTTCCTTCTAATATCTTTCCTCCCAAGCATCAAATAAAATTATAAGAGTAAACAGTAACTCAGCAGTGAAACAGAGCAAGAAGTAACATGAGCAGCACAAAAAATCAAGGAAGAAAATAAGTACAAACAACGAAGGACAGCCAAAATATTCAGGAGGACCTATAGTCATCAGAAAAATGGTCATATAAAGAACTCAAGGAATACCTTAGACAGATGGAATTGAAACTTAAAGAGGATACGAGACAGCAAATCCAAACAGTGAAAGAACACATTGAAAATGAATTACATAAACAGATAAAAGAAGAAGTTATGAATCTTTATCAGGAGATACAGATTATAAAAAAATCAAACAATAATTCTAGAAATGAAGGAAACGATAAACCAAATTAAAAAGTCAATTAAGAGTATCACTAACACTGTGGAGCAAGTTTAAGACAGAATGTTCGATAATGAAGACAAAATATATCATCTTCAAATGAATCTAGCCAACACAGAAAGGCTGGTAAAAAATCATGAGTAAAACATCCAAGAGATATGGGATAACATAAAAAAACAAATTTATGAGTCATCTGGATAGGTACACAGATTCAAACCAAAGAAATGAGTAATCGATTGAATGAAATAATTACAGAAATATTTCCAGAAATACAAAGTAAACGGATATACAAATTGGACATGCTTACAGGACACCGGGCACACAAAATCACAGTAGATCAACACCAAGACACATCGTTATGAAGATATCCAATATACAAAACAAAGAGAAAATATTAAAAGCTCTAAGAGAAAGGAGGCAGATTACATTAAGGGGTAAACCAATAAGGTTGAGAAGGGATTTTTCATCACAGTCGCTGAAAGCGAGAAGATCCTTGAACAACGTATTTCAAACACTGAAAGACAATGAATGCTAACCAAAAATTCTGTATCCAGCAAAATTAAGCTTCAGGTATGACAGTGAAATAAAAATATTTCATGATAAACAAAAGCTAAAAGAATTTGTAGCCAGAAAAGCAGCATTGCAAAGCATCTTGAGCAAAACAATACACGAAGAAGAAATGAAAATCAACAACCAAAACCATCAGTGGGAAGTGCCTCAGTAATGACAGAGGGTGGGGGAAAAGCTAATCATGGAGAAACAAACTAAATTAAAAAATAAAGAAGAATCATCAATTACGGGTTGCAGTACAAACCATATATTAATAGTGACTCTAAATGTTAATGGCTTAAACTCTCCAATAACGCAACATAGGCTGGTAACTTGGATTAAAAACGAATCCAACAATATGTTGCCTCCAGGAGACACATCTGAATGGAAAAGACATACAGGCTGAAGGTGCAGTTTTGGAAAAAATATACCATGCAATGGTCCTCGTAACAAGCAGGGGTGGCCATCCTCATATCGAATAAAATCGACTTCAAGACTAATTTAATCAAAAGGGATAAGAAAGGACATTATATACTGTTAAAAGGAACCATTCACCAACAAAACATAAAAATTATCAATATTTATGCACCAAATAATGGTGCTGCAACGTTCAAAAAACAAATTCTCCTCAAGTTCCAGAATGAAATAGACCACAACACAATAATTATGGGAGACTTCAACACACCTCTCTCACCATTGGACAGATCCTCCAAACAAAAGTTGAATAAAGAAAGTATAGAACTCAATATCACAATCAATAACCTACATGTAACTGACATATATAGAATATATCAACCATCATCAAGTGGATATACTTTTTTCTCAGTAGCACGTGGATCCTTCACAAAAATAGACCATATATTATGCCATAGGGCAACCCTCAGTAAATATAAAGGTGTGGAGATAATACCATGCATTTTATCTGATCATAATGGAATGAAACTGGAAATCAATGATAAAAGAAGGAAGGAAAAATCCTACATCACATGGAAAATGAACAATATGTTACTGAATGATCAGTGGGTTAGAGAAGATGTAAAGGAGGAAATCAAAAAATTCTTAGAGATACATGAAAATACAGACGCAACATATCGGAATCTATGGGACACAATGAAAGCAGTTTTTAGAGGGAAATTCATTGCCTGGAGGTCATTCCTGAAAAAAAGTAAAACCGAACAAATAAATGAGCTCACACTTTAACTCAAAGCCCTAGAAAAGGAAGAGCAAAACAACAGAAAATGTAGCAGAAGGCAAGAAATAATTAAAATCAGAGCAGAAATCAACGAAATTGAAACAAAAGAAACTATTGAAAAAATTAACAAAACTAAAAGTTGGTTCTTCGAAAAAATATATATGTTCGACAGACCCTTAGCCATGCTAATGAAGAGAAGAAGAGAGAGAACTCAAATTACTAACATATGGGATGAAAAAGGCTATATTACAACAGATGCTTCCGAAATACAGAAGACAATTAGAAATTATTTGGAAAACCTATATTCCAATAAAATAGAATATAGTGAAGACATCAACAAATTTCTTAAGTCATATGATTTGCCCAGACTGAGTCAGGAGGATACACACAATTTAAACAGACCAATGTCAATGGATGAAACAGAAGAAGCAATCAAAAGACTACCAACCAAGAAAAGCCCAGGAACGGATGGCTATACAGCGGAGTTTTACAAAACATTTAAAGAAGATTTAATACCAATACTTTTCAAGTTATTTCAGGATAGAGAAAAAGAGGGAGCTCTGCCAAATTCATTATATGAGGCCAACATCACGCTGATTCCGAAATCAGAAAAAGACACCTCAAAGAAAGAAAACTACAGACCAATATATCTGATGAACCTACAGGCAAAAATCCTCAATAAAATTCTGGCGAATCGAATACAAAGGCACATCAAAAAAATTATGCAACATGATCAAGTAGGATTCATCCCTGGGATGCAACGATGGTTCAATATACGGAAATCAATAAATGTTATTCACCACATCAATAGACTTAAAGATAAGAACCATATGATCATCTCGTTAGAAGCAAAAAAAAGCACTTGACAAAGTACAGCATCCCTTTATGTTCAAAACATTAGAAAAACTAGGGATAACAGGAAATTACCTCGACATTGTAAAAGCTATCTATGCAAAGCCTCAGCTAGCATCATTATGAATGCAGAAAAATTGAAGGCATTTCCTCTAAAATCTGGAACAAGACAGGGATACCCTCTCTCACCACTTCTATTCCATATAGTTCTCAAAACACTGGCCAGAGCAATTAGACAGACTAAAGAAATAAAAGGCATAAAAATAGGAAAATAAGAACGTAAATTATCACTATTTTCAGGTGACATTATTCTAAACATAGAAGACACAAAACGGTCTACAAAAACTACTAGAACCAAAAAATGAATGACCTGCGACCCACCGGCAGGTCAGGCCCAGAACCTGCGGAGGGGCACTGTTGCCCCACGCACCTGCAAGGTAGGCGGTACCGTGACCACTGACAAAACAGGCCCAGTGGCCCATCTGACACATCACCCCGGTTGGAGGAGGGGCGGGGCCGCCACCAGCGCCTGTTAGGTAGACAGACCTGCAAACGACAGACAGAACAGGCCTAGCAGCCAGCGGAGGGGCAGAGCCGCTGCTCACGCCTGCAAGATAGGCGGACCTGTGACCACCGAAAGAACAGGCCCACCGAAAGTACAGGCACAGCGACCTGCCGGCGTGGTAGGCACATTGCCCCAATTGGAGGAGGGGCAGAACCACCGCCAAAGCCTGCGAGGGAAACTTTGCAACTATACAAGAGCAATATAAATATATACGGGGAAAAATCAATAACACAACAGTTTCACCAAGCAAAAAGAAACGCGATCAGTATGAAAAGAAAAGGAAAGAAAGGACCACAAGCAATGCAGGTCAACTCAACTTTAGAAGAGGTAATATCTGCATCAGATGGAATGTCAGATAAAGAATTCAGGATATTCATGCTTCAGATAATCTGGAGTCTCAAGGAAGACATTAGACAGCAAAATCAGACAATGAAAAACCACTTCAACCACTTCGAAAATGAATTACATAAACAAATCCAAGAAGCAAAAGATCAATTATACAGGGAGATCGAGGTTATAAAAAAACAAACAAACAGAAATCCTGGAAATGCAGGAAAAAATAAACCAACTTAAAAACTCAATTGAGAATACTACCAGCAGAGTAGAACACTTAGAAGATAGAACATCAGACAATGAAGACAAAGTATTTCAACTGGAGAAGAACATAGACAGCTCAGCCAAGCTGTTAAGAAACCATGAGCAGAACATTCAAGAATATGGGATAACATAAAGAGACCAAACTTAAGATTCATTGGGATACAGGAAGGTATAGAGGTCCAAACAAAAGGAATGAGCAATCTATTCAATGAAATAATACGAGAAAACTTCCCAGACTTGAAGAATGAGACAGAATCCCAAATCCTAGAAGCCTAAAGGATGCCGAATGTGCAAAATCATAAGAGATCCACACCTAAACACATTATAATGAAGATGCCCAACATACAGAATAAGGAGAGAATTTTAAAAGCTACAAGAGAAAGGAAGCAGATTACATTTAGGGGTAAACCAATCAGGATAACAGCTGATCTTTCAACACAGACTCTGAAACCTAGAAGATCCTGGAATAACATATTTCAAACACTGAAAGAAAATGGGTTCCAACCAAGAATTGTGTATCCAGCAAAATTAAGCTTCAGTATGGAAGATGAAATTAAAACCTTCCATGATAAACAAAAGTGAAAAGAATTTGCAGCTAGAAAACCATCTCTTCAAAACATCCTCGGCAAAATATTACAGGAAGAGGAAATGGAAAATATCAATGAAAACCAACAGCGGGAGGGAGTACAGTAAAGGCTGGGGATAATCAAAGAGGAAAACAAACCATGTTTAGGAACATAAATAAACAAATATCGCTGGAAGAACAACCCATATCTCAATAATAACCCTAAATGTTAATGGCTTAAACTCACCAATTAAGAGACACAGGCTAGCAGAATGGATCACAAAACAAGACCCAACAATATGCTGCCTTCAGGAGACGCATTTTATAGGAAAAGACATACGTAGACTGAAGGTGAAAGGTTGGGAAAAATCATATCACTCATATGGACTTTGGAAACAAGCAGGAGTGTCCATACTCATATCATATAAAATAGATTTCAAGCCAAAGTTAATCAAAAGGGATGAAGAGGGACACTACATACAGCTCAAGGGAACCATACACCAACAAAACATCACAATCATAAATATATATGCCCTAAACAATGGTGCAGCTATGTTCATCAAACAAACTATTCTCAAGTTCAAGAGTCTAATAGACCACCATACAATAATTATGGGAGACTTCAACACACCTCTCTCACCACTGGATAGATCTTCCAAAGAAAAGTTGAATAAGGAAACTATAGAACTCAATAACATAATTAATAACCTGGACTTAATTGACATATATAGAATATACCACCCAAGATCAAGCAGTTACACTTTTTTCTCAGCAGCACATGGATCCTTCTCAAAAATAGATTTTATATTATGTCACAGGGCAACTCTTAGACAATATAAAGGAGTAGAGATAATACCATGCATCTTATCTGAACATAATGGAATGAAATTGAAAATCAACGATAAAAGAAGTAAGGAAAAATCATGCATCACTTGGAGAATGAAAAATAGGTTACTGAATGATCAATGGGTTATAGAAGACATCAAGGAGGAAATTGAAAAATTCTTAGAGATAAATGAAAACACAGACACAACATGTCGGAATCTATGGGACACATTGAAAGCAGTTCTAAAAGGAAAATTTATTGCTTGGAGTTCAATCCTTAAAAAAAGAAAAAAAAACAAATAAATGATCTAATACTTCAACTCAAAGTCCTAGAAAAAGAAGAGCAAAACAACGGCAAAAAAGTAGAAGACAAGAAATAATTAAAATCAGAGCTGAAATTAATGAAATCGAAACAAAAGAAACAATTGAAAAAATTGACAAAACTAAAAGTTGGTTGTTTGAAAAAATAAATAAAATTGACAGACCCTCAGCCACGCTAACGAAGAGAAGAAGAGAGAGAACTCAAATTACTAGCATACGGGATGAAAAAGGCAATATCACAACAGACACTTCAGAAATACAGAAGATTATCAGAAATTATTTTGAATCCTTATACTCCAATAAAATAGAAGATAGTGAAGGCATCGATAAATTTCTTAAGTCATATGATTTGCCCAGATTGAGTCAGGAGGATATTCACAACCTAAACAGACCAATATCAATTGAGGAAATAGAAGAAACCATCAAAAGACTACCAACTAAGAAAAGCCCAGGACCGGATGGGTATACAGCAGAGTTTTACAAAACCTTTAAAGAGGAACTAATACCAATACTTTTCAAGCTATTTCAGGAAAATGAAAAAGAGAGAGAACTTCCAAATTCATTCTAAGAGGCCAACATCGCCCTGATTCCTAAACCAGACAAAGACACTCCAAAGAAAGAAAACTACAGACCAATATCTCTAATGAACCTAGATGCAAAAATTCTCAATAAACTTCTGGCGAACCGGATACAAAAACATATCAAAAAAATTGTGCACCATCATCAGGTAGGATTTATCCATGGGATGCAAGGTTGGTTCAATATACGGAAATCAATTAATGTTATTCACCACATCAATAGGCTTAAAAATAAGAACCATATGATCATCTCGATAGATGCGGAAAAAGCATTCGACAAAGTACAGCATCCCTTTATGTTCAAAACTCTAGAAAAACTAGGGATAACAGGAACATACCTGAATATTGTAAAAGCAATCTATGCTAAGCCTCAGGATAGCATCATTCTGAATGGAGAAAAACTGAAGGCATTCCCTCTAAAATCTGGAACAAGACAGGGATGCCCTCTCTCACCACTTCTGTTCAACATAGTTCTCGAATCACTGGCCAGAGCAATTAGACGAAAGAAATTAAAGTCATAAAAATAGGAAAAGAAGAACTCAAATTATCACTATTTGCAGATGACATGATTCTAAACCTAGCAGAGCCAAAAGGGTCTACAAAGAAACTATTAGAGCTAATAAATGAATTCAGCAAAGTGGCCGGATATAAAATCAACACGCATAAATCAAAGGCATTCCTGTATATCAGCGACAAATCCTCTGAAATGGAAATGAGGACAAGCACCCCATTCACAGTATCCTCAGAGAAAATAAAATACATGGGAATCAACCTAACAAAAGAGGTGTAAGACTTATACATTCAAAACTACAGAACCCTAAACAGAGAATTGAAGAAGGTCTTAGAAGATGGAAAAATATACCCTGTTCATGGATAGGTAGAACTAACATCATCAAAATGGCCATATTACCAAAAGTTCTCAATAGGTTTAATGCAATGCCAATCAAAATCCCAATGGCATTTCTTGTAGAAATAGAGAAAGCAATCATGAAATTCATATGGAAAAATAAAAGGCCCAGAATAGCAAAAACATTGCTAAGCAGGAAGTGTGAATCAGGCGGTATAGCTATACCAGACTTCAAACTATACTACAGAGCAATAGTAACAAAAACAGCATGGTACTGGTACCAAAACAGGCGGGTGGACCAATGGTACAGAATAGAGGACACAGAAACCAATCCACAAACTACAACTATCTTATATTCGATAAAGGGGCTAAAAGCATGCAATGGAAGAAGGCTAGCATCTTCAACAAATGGTGTTGCGAAAACTGGAAATCCATATGCAACAAATTGAAACTGAATCCCTTTCTCTCGCCATGCACAAAAGTTAACTCAAAGTGGATCAAGGAACTTGATATCAAATCAGAGACATGGCGTCTGATAGAAGAAAAAGTTGTCTATGATCTACATACTGTGGGGTCGGGCTCCAAATTCCTCAATAGGACACCCATAGCACAAGAGTTAATAACTAGAATCAACAAATGGGACTTACTCAAACTAAAAAGATTTTCTCTGCAAAAGAAACAATAAGAGAGGTAAATATTGAGCCTACGTCCTGGGAACAAATCTTTACTCCTCACACTTCAGACAAAGCCCTAATATTCAGAATATACAAAGAACTAAAAAATTAGACAATGAGATAACAAATAACCCAATCAACAAATGGGCCAAGGGCCTGAACAGAAATTTCTCAGAGGAGGACATACAATCAATCAACAAGTATATGAAAAAATGCTCACCATCTCTAGCAGTCAGAGAAATGCAAATCAAAACCACCCTAAGATACCATCTCACTCCAGTAAGATTGGAAGCCATTAGGAAGTCAAACAACAACAAGTGCTGGCGAGGATGTCGGGAAAAGGGTACTATTGTACATTACTGGTGGGACTGCAAATTGGTGCGCCCAATTTGGAAAGCAGTATGGAGATTTCTTGGAAAGCTTGGAATGGAACCACCATTTGATCCAGCTATTCCCCTACTTGGTCTATTCCCTAAAGACCTAAAAAGAGCACACTATAGGGACACTGCTACATCCATGTTCATAGCAGCACAATTCACAATAGCAAGACTTTGGAACCAACCTAGATGCCCTTCAATAGAAGAATGGATAAAAAAAATGTGGCATTTATACACAATGGAGTATTACTCTGCATTAAGAAATGACAAAATCATAGAATTTGGAGGGAAATGAATGGCATAAGAGCAGGTTATGCTAAGTGAAGCTTGCCAATCCCTTAAAAACAAATGCCAAATGTCTTCTTTGATATAAGGAGAGTAACTAAGAACAGAGTAGGGACGAAGAGCATGAGAAGAAGATTAACATTAAACAGGGATGAGAGGTGGGAGGGAAAGGGAGAGAGAAGGGAAATTGCATGTAAATGGAAGGAGACCCTCAGGGGTATAGAAAATTACATACAAGAGGAAGTGAGGGGAAAGGAGGAAAAATATAAGGGGGAGAAATGAATTACAGTAGAGGGGGTAGAGAGAGAAGAGGGGAGGGGAGGGGGAGGGGGGATAGTAGAGGATAGGAAAGGCAGAAGAATACAACAGTCACCAGAATGGCAATATGTAAATCAATGGTTGTGCAATTGATGTGATTCTGCAATCTGTATATGGGGTAAAAATGGGAGCTCAATCCCATTTGAATCAAAGTGTGAAATATGATATATCAAGAACTATGTAATGTTTTGAACAACCTACAATAAAATTAATTAAAAAAAAACAAAATAAAACAACAACAACAAAAAAAACAGCATGGTACTGGTACCAAAACAGGCGGGTGGACCAATGGTACAGAATGGAGGACACAGAGACTAATCCAAAAAGCTACAACTATCTTATATTTGAAAAAGGAGCTAAAAGCATGCAATGGAGGAAATATAGTATCTTCAACAAATGGTGTCGGGAAAAATGGAAATCCATATGCAACAAAATGATACTGAATTCCTTTCTGTCGCCATGCACAAAAGTTAACTCATAGTGGATCAAGGTGCTAGATATCAAATCAGAGACTCTGTGTCTGATAGAAGAAAAAGTTGGCTCTGATCTACATATTATGGGGTTGGGCTCCAAATTCCTTTATAGGACACCCATAGCACAAGAGTTAATAACAAGAATCAACAAATGGGACTACTTAAACTGAAAAGTTTTTTCTCAGCAAGAGAAAGAATAAGAGAGGTAAATAAGGAGCATACATTATGGGAACAAATTTTTACTCCTCACACTTCAGATAGAGCCCTAATATCCAGAATATACAAAGAACTCAAAAACATAGACAATAAGATAACAAATAACCCAATTAAAAAAATGGGTCAAGGACTTGAACAGACACTTCTCAGAGGAGGACATACAATCAATCAACAGGTACATAAAAAATGCTCACCATTTCTAGCAGTCAGAGAAATTCAAATCGAAATCACCCTAAGATACCATCTCACTCCAGTAAATTGGCAGCCATTATGAAGTCAAACAACAAGTGCTGGCAAGGATGTGGGGTAAAAGATACTCTTGTACATTGCTGGTGGGACTGTAAACTGGTGTGGCCAATTTGGAAAGCAGTATGGAGATTCCTGGGAAAGCTGTGAATGGAACCACAATTTGACTCAGCTATTGCCCTTCTCGGACTATTCCCTGAAGACTTTAAAAGAGAGTAATACAGGGATACTACTACATCGATTTTCATAGCAGTACAATTCACAACTGAAACACTGTGGATCCAACCCAGATGCCCTTCAATAGATGAATGGATAAAAAACATGTGGCATTTATACACTATGAAGTATTACGCAGCACTAACAAATGACAAAATCATAAAATTTGCAGAAAAATTGATGGCACTGGAGAAGATTATGCTTAGTGAAAATAGCCAATCCCTAAAAAATAAATACCAAATGTCTTCTTTGATATAATGAGAGCAACTAAGAACAGAGCAGGGAGCAATAGCAGGAAGAAAAGATTAACTTTAAACAGAGACATGAGGTGGGAGGGTAAGTAAGAGAAAAGGGAAATTGCATGGTAATGGAGGGAGACCCTCATTGTTACACAAAATTACATATCGTTGTGAGTGGAATGGGAAAATAAACATGGAGTGAAATGAATTACAGTAGATGGGGGAAAAAGAGAAGATAGGAAGGGAGGGGAGGGGAGATAGTAGAGTATAGGAAAGGTAGCAGAATACAACAGTAACTAATAGGGCATTATGTAAAAATGTGGATGTGTAACCGATGTGATTCTGTAATCTCTATTTGGGCTAAAAATGGGAGTTCATAAGCCACTTGAATCTAATGTAAGAAATATTATATGTCAAGAGATTTGTAATGTTTTGAGCAACCAATAAAAGAAAAAATAGTAGCAATATATATGCCAATCAAAATTCATCATGAAATATATATAATCCACAGATCGAAAAATATTCATTTTACTGAACATGGATTAATGTATAATGATATTCAACTAGGAAGCTCACCATAGGTTGAATTTTCAGTTCCAACAGCATTTAGGAGGAGTGATCCTTTAGCACAATTTGCATCTGCCAATTCAGTTACCTCACAAGTATGTACGTGTGGTACCAGGTAGAATTCTATATGTGCATATAAAAATACATGTGCTGAATAGGCTACAGAGAAAGGGAGACAGGAATTCACATATTTTTTAATTTTAAAAACACATGTAGAAATATTTCAACAAAAAAAATTGACTAGATTTATAACTCCTACACTATATAATGCAAAAACCAATTGTAACAATACACCATGCCTCCTCGGAACTGCTTGTATTTCTATTCTGTTTGGGTTATTTTTCACCATCATATTAGAATTATAAGTCAGAGTATAGTAGGGTATGTGTTAGTTTCAGGGCTTCAGTATTTCAAATAGAAAATTGAAAAATGAATCGAATGTGTATGTAAATATGTGTTACACAAAAATCTTTCCACTCACATTCAGAACAATGCCTTGATATTAGCTTGGCCCCAAGTAAGACACAATTAGAGTAGAAAAGTGTGAAAATCTGTGAATACATATCTGGAATGGAATATGCTCGGGAGTTCACAACCTTGGAGGTGGTAGAGGAGTTTCCAAAAGTAAAGAACAGGGTAAACACTCCACAAACATGGAGCTCTGCTGGCCTAAGACTTCTTGGGAAACTGTCTCTGAGGTTGGGCACTTGAAATATATGTTGTTGTCATGAGCTTTAACTTCCTTTGTAGTGAGACCATCAAAGATGGGTCTGCATCTATGTGACCTGGAAGACATGGTTTCTTATATTCCAACGACCATGAGGCAACAGTGCTGAATTCTCTCTTTGTAGGTAAACTGTGGCCACTGGAGGCTAAGTGTCTCCTCGTGTGGACTCTGAAGACATTTGGTCATCCTCCACTTTTCGTGGTGTTTCTTGCTGCTGCACTGGGAATTTGGTATTTGCTTCACCAAATACAAGGAGTTCTACTAGAATACAGTGCTGGAGGGAGTTCTGTCACGTGTGGTGGGTCAGGGTCTGCAGGAGAATGCACCAACCATGCTTCTATCCAACATAGCTTGTCCCAATAACCATAGTTAACTGATTCTGAACATTGCCCTGAAACCTCTCCATATAAAAAATGCCTTTACATATAAGTGTCTGATTTCTGCACTATGTCAGTCATAATCCATTTGGAAGCCAATGGCCGATCCACATGGCCCCACCATGGTGTTTTATCACACACCTGCCCACCACTGCTCTAGGCCCACTACTCAGCAGGATACTAATTACTGGCATCTCTGTTCTACACCATTTACATAAAACCCAGTAAAACAAGGCATTCTCTGGTATACACATGATCAACCACAGGACTTCCAAAGTTTCTCCAGTGCCACCTGGTCATGGGAATTTCAAAAATTTCATGGTATTTATCTAGCCATTTTTCAAAGATTAAGTTGGAGGCACTGTGGGTTTCAAATCATTCAGGAACCATTAAGTGTTGAGAAAGCTCATTTCAATGAAAGCTTTGGAGAACACTCACAGGCAAGGCTTCTCAAAGAGTTGCCAAAAGGTCACATGAAGCCAGGCAAATTGAGGTCTACAATGTGAGGTCCATGTGTGTTTTGACTCTCAACTATACCTGCCAATCTTTCAGAATAAAATCATGTGATATCCTGCCTGAGATTCCCATTGTTTTGTGGAAAGACACCCTGGGCCTAGATCTCAGTTTTCATGGGTGAGTCTCATGCATGGCCTTCTAAAATCTAAACAAGATTCATGGCAATACTTCTCTGAGTTCAGTTCTAGAACTCAGTCTCTAAGGGGAATCACACCAGAGTTCAAGCTCAGGTGGACCCAGTCATTCTTTCCAACCACCACAAAAATGACCGCAATTAAAATCAAAACACTCCCACAGGGCCCTCATCTTCTTCCATAAAGACACTCATCATAACCTCTGGCTGGAGATTTCTATGAGGGGCTCAGCCTAAGAAAGTGTCCAAAATAAGCTCACTTGCCCCTCATTTGCCTAAAATCATGGTGGCCTGGACACTCCTCCTGTGAACCAGGAGTGATCAAATATTCCTGCTGTTAAAGTGTTCTGCTTCTCCAATTTGAGGCCTACTGGCTGTGAGGTATGGATTCTTTAAGTGATTTGGAGTCATGAGAAAACCCAAGCAAATATGGGCTAGCCTCTGCAGGGATTTGAAGAACTCATTTAATCCAAAAGATCCCTATTCTCACTTGATGGAGGTCAGGAACCTAAAACAAGAAGGAAAAAAAATTCATCCACAATGACTTCTCTTTTGGCCATTTCAGTTAGGGAAGCACATGGGATTTTTATTCAGATCCATTGGGTGCTGAGAATCTAAGTCACAGCCTCACACAAGGACCAGAGACTGATTCAGACACATCCCATTCCAAAGCAATTAAGCAAAGAGCCACAGGTGAAGTCCATTCATTTCCATATGAAAACAGCTTTCTTCAGGCTTCACAAAGGGTTGGCATGAGGCAAAGACCTTCCTGACATTCAGGGTAATTGAATCAGAAGTAAGCAAATGGCCCAAGAAGGGTTTCTTCACTGAGACTTTACTGGTCACACTGATATCTGAGTTTTCTGAGATGCTCTCATTCTCTTCAGCTATCCAGTACATGGCCATGTCACAGAGCCTTGTGGTGTTACATATCTGGGACACAAAACCATGAGCGTATTCTGTAGAGTGGCCAGAATTCACGAAGAAAAGAGTAACTTAAGAAGACAGTAGGTGTTGCCCATCCATAAGGCAAAGTGAAGTCCATTAATCAATTGGGCAGTATTAATGTGGAGAAGCTTTCTATTAGAGAAAACAAGTCCATTGATGCATTCTCTTTTCTAATGTCTACAACCACAGATACAGTGGGATACACAGACATAGAAACCCTCACAATGTCAAAGGACTTACTAGAAACAGTCCACTCCACACCAAAAAAAAAAACGCCTTTCCTACCTATTCTCAGAACATGAGAAAAAAACCACAAACTCACACCCACAACGGCAAAGCCACCTCCTTCCCCCAAGTAGGTATGTGACTATCCAGAGTGTCTTCTGACTGGTGGGCCATATTATGTTCCCACGAAATGGCCTGTCCTGTCTCAGATCTGGTCTCCTTGGCCAACTCTGTGAAGTTGTCAGGAGACAGCGGTGAGCCACTACCTGCTTTCTCAGGGAAGGTACCTCTTCAGAGATCTGCTGGCATTTGGCCATCCTCACATCAGTAGGTACCAAGAAAGACTGACTCTGTTCTTGGGAAAAGCAAACAAGTTAGCCCAATGGGACTAGGACTGGGTCTGGCTCTGGGTGCCTGGCTTCCTGGATCCCAAGTTCAGAGAATTCCATCACCAAGGAAGTGAGAAGAGGTCACTTCCTTCAGGAACTGAATGAGGTCACTGCCTTGAAAACCACTTTGTCCTAACAGTTGCTTCCAAGGTTCCCATGATATGAAGGCTGCCCCAACATCCTGTGACACATTCAGAAGTTAGAATGGAATATCAACCTTAGGCACCTGGGAACAGCTCTCCACACAGGCCTGGTTTCTTCCAACTTCTCTACAATAAGAAGAGAGAGGCTGATTTAGACCCATCAATTCATCCTGACCAGGTTGTTTGCCATGGGAGATTTCTATTGCTCTCTCAGGTCCTACATAGCTGCATAAATCTTCTCCATGGATCATTTCTCCATGGATCTTTGAGGTTCTCAGAAGGTGGAAGATCACCTACATTCCTATATTGTAAGACCAACTCTGCCCTGCTTTTCTGTAAGTTATATTGAGGGAACAGTGTATGTTTAGGGTTAATAACATGTTTGATTTGGGTTACGAATCATTTTGTGAGATGAATAATGGTATTGGCAACCTTCGATATTTACAAGAGTATATAGGTGAAATATAAGTATGAAAGCAGAAAATTAGGAAAGATTTGAAGCCCAGAAGGGAATTGGACCCTTAAGTGTTATTCTTAGCTTTGAGTTATGTGCTGCACAGTTGTCTCAGATAAATCAATATACAATGGCATAGGACCTTGTACCTTGGATGATTGAATGTTGAAGAGAACATCCAGTCAAAAAGCGATATTCAGTACGATGAGGAAGGTACTCGTTAGGTTTAGAATGAAGAGTGAGTATAGGATTTGGACAAAACGTTTTTTAGCAATAGGGTTTCGGTTAGAGAGTGAGTGTAAATGTCAGCACATGTGAAGAGTCAGTCATAATGATGAACTGGGAAAAATATGAGGGAAAGCAGATATCAATAAAGACATTAGGAAATCAAGCAAAGTACAAAGTGAGTGATAGGATTAGACATTTTCAACAGGCTTGAGGTTGAACATATAATCTTAGGAAGAAACAAATATGTAGTCACCAATAGGATTGACATTTGAGAGCATTAGGCAACCTGGACATGTATGTTTTTAGTAATCCATGCTCACTTTCCATTTAGGCTTTGGTACAATTGAAAGTGTGACCTTTGCTTTTTGTGTCCAGAATATTTCTGTGATAAAATGTATATGTATATCACGTGACATGAGTATTTCTTCCACCATTTCCAGGAGCAATATTTTGAGATCATATAAATTTGTATTGGGGTACAAATAGGTATACCCTCTGTCTATGAATATAGCAATAACGCATTAATAGACCATACTGGGAATAAATAATATAACTGGATCCACTTTAAATAATGGATTGAATGGATATCTGAAAATATATAAGAAATGTTATAATGATACACAATCAATCATTCCAACCAGTTATATATCTAATGGTCATCTTAGGGTTATGTTTTATCATGAAGGGTGTGTGAGTTTTGCTTAAAAATTGATCATGGAAATCGAAAATAATATATTTGAAAAAAAGTCTCATGAAAAGACCAGTAAAGAAACATAGGGAAATACATGTGTTCTGGAGCAAGAAGTGATTGAAAGTGAAACAAATGCCTATAAATTTGTTAAGTAGTGGATGAAATATATATCCTATGATGTGTATAAACTGAAGAAATAGTAATGTACCAGTGTTGAATAATAATTAATGTCAAAATGCACATCATGTCCCATAGGAATCTACTTGCATTGATGTTAAACTAGGTCAGTTAATGTAGAAATACTAGGATTTGTTTGCACCTTTCACTGAAGTTAGTTTTCAGTACTAGAAAACAAATATGTATTTCAGGTGGATGAATATTTCTGAAAATAATCTTGTGAAAAGTTGAATATTAATCCACATACATGAACATGAATGAATTTAGGGAGTGTATATAAGACACATATATTTCATATTTTGAAAAATCTAGAGATTTATATATTGTGTGTTTGTGTGTGTGTGTGTGTGTGTATATATATATATACACACACACACACACAAACACACACAAAGACATTCAAAAGTAGAATTATATATGCCAATCGAATTTCACCATGAAATATATATCATCCACAGATCCAAAAATATTCATTTTACTGAACATGGATTTATGTATAATGTTATTAAACTAGAAAGCTCACCATTAGCTTGAATTTTCAGTTCCAACAGCGTTTAGGTGGAGTGATCTCTTCTCACAATTTGTATCTGCAATGTCAGGCACCTCACAAAAATGTACGTGTGATATCAGGTAGGATTCTATATGTGCATATAAAAATTAATGTGCTGAATAGGTTACAGCGAAAGGGAGATAGGAATTCACATATTTGTTAACTTTAATACACATATAAAACAATTTCAATTAAAAAATGACTAGATTTATAACACCTACCATTTATCTTGCAAAAGGCAAGTCCAATATACACCATGCCTCCTCTGAACTGCTTATATTTCAATTCCGTTTGGGTTATTTTTCTCCATCATATTAGTATTTGTAGTTAGCGTCTAGAGGGTATGGGTTATTGTCAGGAATTCAGTATTTCAATTGGAAAATTGGAAAGTGAATCCAATGTGTATACAATTATGTGCTGCACAATATTCTTCCCACTCTCATCCAGAACAATGGCTTGACATTACCTTCGCCCCAAGTAAGACACAATTAGAGAAGAAGAGTTAGAAATTCTGTGAATACATATCTGGAATGGAAAATGCTCAGGAGTTCACAACCTTGGAGGTGGTAGAGGATTTTCCAAAAGTAAGGGACAGGGTTGATCACCCAACATGATCTTTCATTAAAATTGTGAGCCATCTTGCCACAAAGCCATGAAAAGATAATTTTTGCTTTAGTATAAATTACTGCAAATTCTGAACCTGCTTAGAATGCCTGACCATGTTTTGAACTCACCCATGCCTGGCTCTCTGACCAGATAACAGCCCATTCTGAAACTTTAATGACACCTCATAAATATTCGCCTTCCCTGGCCAGACAACGACCCTCTCAGAGGCTCTAATGGTCCTCATAATTTCTGATGCTGGGGCCAGAAAAAAAATGTAAACTACAATTAGTGTGATGCTTGTCAAAGTTCTGTTTTCTGTAACCCTCCTTTTGTGTAACTTTCTGGGCTATAAAGCTGGGCTGTAGGAAAGGTGGGGTTGCTGTCTTGTTCCCGCCAGTTTGAGAGGGAGAGGCAGCCCGGCTGCTTGAAATATTAAGCTTGCCTTAATTTGATTTTAATTGGAGTCAGTGGTCTTTTCTTGTGTCCTGGACTAACATTTTGGAGTTCCCCAGCAACATGATCCGACCTGATCACAAAGCCAGACTGCTGGAAATTCTGAAGCTGGCCTATCCTCCAGGACTCCGGGCTGGAGAGCCAAGTTCCAAAACCTTGGAATGAGCCTTCAGTCCGTGGATCACTGCAGTGAACCATCGCACTAAAACTATTATCAAGCACCTGGTGGAGGAGGCCTTCATAGGTAAGAGGCGCCTTTATAACATCTGATATCCGGTTAAGGGAGTACTCTTCTGATGACAGAGAGGTGGCCTGGGAAGGCTCACATATACTCCTGACTGGGACAGTAATAGGAATCCTTCTTTCCTCTGTTCTGTTCTGTAGGGAATACCTCTGAAAGTGTAGAGAGGTGCCGACTGGCATGCAGGAGCTCCTACCCCGGAGCTTTAGCAAGACGCTGCATTGCTCCTCTGGTTTTCTGTTTATTTGCCGAGTTTCTGTTTTTTTTTGTGTGTGTGTTTTGTTCTGTGTTCTAAATGTTTTTTATTTGTTTGTTTTTGTGCGTTTTGTTGTGTGATTTCTGTGGTAAAAACTTAAGAATATTGGACTTGAAAATGGGTAATAAATCATGTAAGCCTGACACCCCTTTGGACTGTGTTTTAAAGAAATGTGATGCACTATACCCGCCTTTGTTAAGCAGGATGAGAGAAGCCCCTAGCTGGCTGTCTGGAGCACACCCACGGCAGAGGGCAATGCCTGCTGGGGACCTAATAACTGAGTATCTCCCAGGTTAACAAGTGAAACTCCTTTAAAACCCCTTGTCCCTCCAGATCAAGAGAGTCACAACTTTGGACAAAGTCCCCTGTTTTTCTCCTTTGTTAGCAAAGCAGTAAACCTCCCTTTTACTTTTTCTCAAACCCTGTCCTTATATTAAATTGGTATTAATTGGCTTCAAGGTCCGGAACCGAAATTTAAGTTACAAATTTTGATACCGCCCCTGACCCTGGAATTTTTGAGAGCTGACTACTGAAATGTTAGGAGATTCAGCGTGCTTGGGGTGGAACCGAACCAGAGGAGCTAATCCTGTAAGTAAAAGACGGGACTGAGGGACTCCCAGCAGCTGCCGAAGTCCTGTTGCTTCAGTGAATTCCCTCCTTCCTTCCCTGCACTGTAAGTATTATGCCACCTCTGTCTTCTTAAAAAAGAGAAAAAGAAAAAGGAGACACTAAATGCAGTAAAGTCACCATGGAGACCTTTGATATTGCATTTCAGGTTCCCCCTCTGTGAAAACATCTGATGCCCTTGTGGGGACATATATCGTGCCACTGGTGTAGGAGATTTTTCTCTTTTCTGCTGTTTTAAAGGCTTCTGTCCTGTCAGCCATAGTCTGGAGCTCCTTTCTGTCTGTCTTTTGTCTTTGTTTCTGGCCATTTAAGACATGTGCAATAATGTGTTGATATTATAAATTGTTTCTTGAGAATGATCTTAGCTGAATGTGTGTCTAAAGGATGATGTTTTATTGTAACAATATGGTATCTGAATGGGTTTTTGAAGCATTGCACAATCTTGAAGTTAAAAGTCGGGTTTAGGTAATTTTTTAGTTTATGATTTCAGATAATTCATGCCAGAGAACTTAAATACTTAAAATGGAAAACTAAAGAATTCTACTTCCAAGTTGGCAAGTAACTTCCCAATCATTCAGTCTTTTTTTTAACCAATTTTTAATTGGGTAGCCTGGGAAAATGTCACAGTGTGTATCAGTGCATTAATTTGGACAAGGATAGTAAATCATAATATGGTATCTGTTGACAAAAAAAGATGTTAAGGTATAAAATTTTGTGAATTGTATCTTAAAATTGTATCATAATTTTCAACATCCTCACCTGAAAATTATGGTTAAAGTGCCTTAGGCCTGAGGTGTCTGCTTATAATAGCAGTTTTGTCCAGCTCCTTCCAGAACTCAGCCAGGACTTATGTTGAAATGTAAATGAAAGAAGCCTGCAAACTCAGTAGGAGACTGATCTGATGTCTAAGTGGGAAAAAAAAGGTATATCGTATGGTATTTACTAATTACTGGCCAGTCATTTTTTCTAGGACTCTCATTTTTTTCCTTAGATTCTGTATTTTTTTTTTGAGCTCATTATTTTGATCCTACAGAACTAGGTTAATATTTTTCTGATCAGTTCTATATTTGACCAACAGTGGAGTTTTGAAACATTGCAATGGAGATTTCACCTGCGAAAAGCTACAAGGCCTGACTATTATTATTTGTGCACACTTTTGTTATGTTTTGTATGTCTATATATCCATATGTTCGTATATCATATATGTGATATACAAATTAACATATATAAGGAGCGATCATTAAAAAAAAAGCACTCATAAAAACAAATTTTAAAAAGTGGATTCAAAGATCTTTAATTCACGTGATTTAAATGATTCACTTTAAATTTGGATAAGCAAATAACAATAAATGTCTTTAAATTTAAGCTTACAAGTTTTTCTAGCTGCTCAAAAATCTAATAAAATATTAATGTCTATAAAATGTCTAATATGCCTTGGTTCTAGGACTTTTCCTTTAACAAAGAAATGGTTTACACTGTTCAATACATTTCTCTAATATTTTGATAAATAAGTGAAGTAAATTTGATATGGGATTACTCATTCATGAGTACTTTTTTAGATATCTGATTGATTTAGTAAGGTCTGTATAAGTTTGTTCTACAGTCTGTATAAGATTGTAAAAATCAGTCATGTGATAAAGCGACACAAATTTCTTAAAACAAAAGTTTACCCATAACATTGTGTTTATAAAGTTTTATTTTTCTAGAACAAGCAACCATAAAAATTAAACAACTGATTAAATAAGAACTGTTATTTTAGAGCACTCTACTGCCATTTCTTTAAAAGCTAAACTTGGTTAATGTAAAAACATCAATGTCATTGTGATGCTATTAATGTGCTCATATCTTCCAGGTATACAATTCTGTAAGGTAGAAACTTTAAAAGAGCATTTCATCAAGCTGGTGTTCTGAAGATGTATGGTAAATATATATATATATATATATATATATATATATATATATATATATATATATATATATATATATATATATTGGGGATTTATTTACTTGTTATCAATAAGATATATAAAGTTTTATGTTACTTTTTACATTGGGAAAAAATTTAAATATATTTTTAAGTTAATGAGCGCCTAATCTATGTAAAGTTTAAAAACTTTCAGCCTTTCTTTAATTCATGTTTTAAATGTGATATCATATGGTGTTAGCTAATATTCATGTGACCTCAAACAATTTATGTAAACTGTGTAAAATGATATTTAAAAAACAAAGATCAGCTTTAGAACTAAAACACTTAAGATTTATATAGAGCCCTGCCTTACCTGAGATAAGGCTCTGTGTCTCATCTTACAACATGTGAGAATAACTACGAAAGCAGTAGGTAAGATGTTATTTAATTTAAAGTTATGTTTTTCTGTCAAGATTACTAGGATCTCAAAAAGGGGATATAATGTATAACTCAGCCTAAAATTCAGGGTAGCTATTACACAAACTAAGTATTTTTACTCTTGTTAATTTTATTTTGAATTTCCTTATAAGTTAACTAAAGATTCCCTGTTAGTGTTTTACAAAAGAGTTGCTTTTAGAACACAACATTGGTTAATTTAAGATAATAAGTCATCACCTACAAGACAGACAGAAAAATACAGATCCCAAATAATAAAAAGATAAATAATTTTAAATTATAGACATTAAAGCACAGTACTCTTAATATAAGGCTGTTAAAATTTATTTGCTGGATGTTTAAGATTAGGATTTAAAATTTAATTTAAATGAAAAGGGACAATAAAACAAATATTTGGCTCTTGCCCTCTGAGTCAGTCTGTATCCAGGGAACAGGAGACTTCTCTAAAGAACTTTGCAACTCTGAGCCACATAACCTCCTGATCAGGAAGATTAATGAGACCACTGGAGAACAGAAAGCCAATCAGTGCATTTTCTACAAAGAAGAGAGTCATCAGAGAAGGGAGATATTCCTGATGCTTCCGAGAGAAGCCACATGGTCAAGCAAGACCTGGACTCACCTAGCGCAAATGGCACTAGCAGAACTGAGAAGCTGCTCTCAAGTTTCCCCAGGAATGACTCCCATAAAATCTCAGCTGACTGTTAACAATAGATAGAAACAAAAGTCAGTCTTACTGCTTCATCTTAAACTCTTAGCAAAGACAGATAAACCCAAAATACAGCCATTCCTGGGCATTTTAAAAAATAATAGTTATAATAATATTTTAACGTATACACTTTATGGTAGCCTCCCAAAATAAGTAAGACTGGAGGCTACAAAGAAGGATTCTCAGACAGTAATGCCTGATGAGTATAAAAAGAGACTATCAAGAGGAGGTACCAGAGGCAGAAGTTTTTTGTTTAAGGCCTACAGATATTCCTAACCTACACAGGTAGGCTTGGTGTTTGCTAGTACGATTATCCAGCCCTGAATAACAGAATTAAAGGTTTCTCTATTACACACAGAGGTCATGCTAGTAAAAGGAATTTGCAAGATCAGATGACATTAAATTATTAAACTGTATCTTATGGGGTGAAACAACTGTGACACTAAAAGTTAAGTTGAAAGTCCTGATAACTGGGATATTGAAGACAGATGAGGGGACATCTATACAGTGACATGTTTCAGCTGCTGCAACATTTATTCAGTACTCATGGTTTTTGTTTCTCTCATAGAAGAACCCATCCCCAGATGACTTTACAAACTGTTCTACCACAACCAGACTTCAAACCGAATTGACTTCTAAAAGGCAACTCATATCCCTCATGCTGTGCCCCCTCATGTCACCCTCTCTCAGCTCAGAAGAAGCCAAAATGAGTGACGACTCTCTTCTTACAACAATGGAGCCAAAAATAGATAGACTTTCATTTTAAGTAATTAATTAAGTCAGGTAAAATCAGGGAGACTGGTTTTGTGTGAGTTCAAAAAATATGGAGACTGTTACGTGAGGTATTAAAATTCCCTCAGTGCTCTTCCCCTACCCTATCAAAGATTTGAAAGGGACACATTAGAAAAGGGGGGAATGATATACCCAACCTGATCTTTTATTAAAATTTGGATCCATCTTGCCACAAAGCCATGAAAAGAAAATTTTGGCTTAACTATAAATTACACCAAATTCTGAACCTGCTTGGAATGCCTGCCCGTGGCCTTGAACTCACCCATGCCTGGCACTTTGACCAGGAACAGCCCTCTATGAAACTTTATTGACACCTCATAAATATTGGCCTTCCCTGGCCAGACAATGACCCTCTCTGAGGTTCTAATGGTTTTCATAAATTCTGATGTTGGGGCCAGCAAAAAAAAAAAAAAAAAAAAAAATATATATATATATATATATATATATATATATATATATATATATATATATATAAACTACGATTAGTGTGATGCTTGTCAGAGTTCTGATATTTGTAACCCCCCTGTAGTGTAAAATTCTAGGTTATAAACCTGGGCTGTAGGAAATTTGGGTGGCTGTCTTGTTCCCACTGTTTTGGGAGGGAGAGTCCACCTGGGCAGTGGAAATTATAAGCTTGCTTTAACTTGATTTTAATTGGAGTCAGTGGTCTTTTCTTGCATCCTGATCTAATAGGTAAACGCTATCAAACATGCAGCTCTGCCGGCCTAAAGACTTCCTTAGAAACTGCCTCTGAGGATGGGCACTTGACATATATGTTGTTGTCAGGAACTTTAGCTTTCTTTCTAATGAGACCATCAAAGCTGGATCTGCATCTATGTGACGTGGAGGACATGGTTTCTTATTTTCCAAAGGACATGAGGCAGCAGTGCTGAATTCACTCTTTGTAGGTAAACTGTGGCCACTGAAGGCTAAGTGACTCCCCGTGTGGACTGTGAAGCCATTTGGTCATCCTCCACTTTTCATGGTGTTTCTTGCTGCTGCACTGGGAGTTTGTTATTTGCTTCACAAAATACAATGAATTCAGCTGGGACACAGTGCTGGAGAGAGTTCTGTCACATGAAATAGATGAGGGTCTGCAGGAGAATGCATCAACCAGGCTTCTATCCCACATAGCTTGTCCCCTTGACCATAGCACCTGATTCTGAACATTGTCCTGAAACATCTCCATATAACAAGATGCCTTATATGGAGAGTTATCAGACATATAAGTGATTTCTGGCTGCACAATGTCAGCCACAAGCCATTTGGAAGTCAATGTCAGATACACATGGCCCGACCACAGATGTTTTATCACACACCTGCACACCACAGCTCTGGGCCCACTACTCAGCAGGCTCCAACATACTGGCATCTCTGTTCTACATCATTTTCATGAAACCCAGTCAATCAAGGCACTGTCTGGTACACACTTCATCAGTAAGAGGACATTGAAAGGTTCTCCAGTGCCACCTGGTCATGAAAATTTCAAAAATTTCATTGTATTTATCTAGCCATTTTTCAAGGATGAAGTTGGAGAAATTGTGGGTATCAATTCATTCAGAAACCATTAATGTTTGAGGAAGCACATTTCAAGGAAATTCTTGAGAACTCTCAGAGGCAAGGCTTCCCAAAGAGTGGCCAAAAGGACACATGAAGCCAGGCCCATTGAGGTCTACAATGTGAGGCCCATGTGTGTTTTGACTGTCAACAATGGCTGCCAAGTCTTTCAGAATAAAATAATGTGATGCCCTGGCAGAGATTGACAATGCTCTGTGGAAAGCCACCCTGGGCATTGATCTCAGTTTCCAAAGGCAACTCTCATGCGTGTTCTCCTAAAATCCCAACACAATTCATGGCAATACTTCTCTGAGGTCAGTTCCTGAACTCAGTCTGTAAGGGGAATCACACCAGAGTTCAAGCCACGTGGACCTAGTCATCTCTTCCAACCACCACACAAATGACCACAATTAAAACCAAAACACTCCCAAATGGCCCTCATCTTCTTCCACATAGACACTCTTCATAGCCTCTGACTGGAGGTTTCCATGAGGGGCACAGACCAAGACAGTTTTCCAAATAAACTCCCTTGCCCCTCATTTGCCTAAACTCAGGGTGGCCTGGACTCCCTTCCTGTGAACCAATAGTGATCAAATAGTCCTGCTCTTAATACTGCTCTGCTTCTCTAATTTGAGGCCTACTGACTGTCTGGTATAGATTCTTTATGTGAATTGGTGTCATGAGAAAACCCAAGCCCTTATGTGCTAACCTCTGTAGGGCTTTGAAGAACTGATTTGACACAAAGGATCCCTATTCTCACTTGATGGAGGTCAAGAAGCTTACAGAGGAAGGCGAGAGACTTCGTCCACAATGACTGCTCTTTTGGCCATTTTCATTTTGCATGCAAACTGGGAAACTTTCTTTAGATCCATCAGGTGCTGAGAATCTAAGCCACTGCCTCACATAGGGCAAAGAGGCTTATTCAGCCACATCTCTTTCCAAAGCAATTAAGCAAAGAGCCACAGGTGATGCCCATTCATTTCCATTTGAAAACTCTTTTCTTCTGGCTTCACAAAGGGGTGGCCTGGGGCAAAGATCTTCCTGACATTCAGGACAACAGAACAATAGGTAAGCAAAAGGCCCAATGCAGTGTTTTTCCACTGAGACTTTAATGGTCACACTGATATGTGAGTTTTCTGAGATGCTTCTATTCTCTTCAGCTATCCAGTACATGGCCATGTAACAGATCTTGAAGGTGGTACATATCTTGGAAACCAAACCATGAGGCTATTCTGGAGAGTGGCCAGTATTCAGGAAGAAAACAAGAACTTAGGAAGATAGTAGGTGTTGCCCATCCATAAGGCAAGCCTCTCTCCATTCTTTAATTGTGCAGGATGAATGCTGGCAAGCTTTCTACTAGAAAGGACACAACCATTGATGCATTCGCTTTTCAAATGTCTACAACCACAGATACAGTGGAATGCACAGACATAGAAACACTCACGTTGTCAAACGACTTTCTAGAAACATTCCAGTCCAAACAAACAAACAGTCTTTCCTACCTATTCTCAGAAAAGAGACAAAACCACAAACTCACACCAACACCCACAACGGCACCTCCTTCCCCCAAGTATGTTGGTGAATATCGTGAGTGTCCTCTGACTGGTGGTCCATACTATGTTCTCCAAAAATGGCCTGTTCTGTCTCAGATCTGGTCTTCTTCACCAACTCTGTGAAGTTGTCAGGAGCCATGGTTGAGCCACTACCTGCTTTCTCAGAAAATGCTCCTCTTCAGAGGTCTCCTGGCATTTGGCCATTCTCACTTCAGTAGGTACCAACAAAGACTGACTCTGTCCTTGGTAAATCCAAACATTTGAGACCACTGGGACTGGGACTGGGACTGACTCTGAGTGCCTGGCTTCCTGGATCCCAAGTTCAGAGTGTTCCATCACCAAGGAAGTGTGTACTGATATTTGCTTCTAAGGGTCCCAGTAGATGGAGACTGCCCGTACTTCCTGTGACAGTTTCACAAGTTAGAATGGTATATCAACAATAGGCACCCGGGAACAGCTCTTCTCACAGGCCTGGTTTGGTCCATCTTCTGTACATTAAGAAGAGAAAGGCTGATTCAGATACATCTCTTCATCCTGACCTGGTTGTTTAACATTGAAAATGACTTTTGCTCTCTCAGGTCCTTCATTGCTGCCTTCTTCTTCTCCACGTATCATTTCTGCATGGACCTTTGAGGTTCTCATCAGATGGAAGATACCCTACAATCCAGTATTGGAAGATCAACTCTTTCCCTGCTCTTCTGTAAAGTTAGATTGAGCGAACAGTGTATGGTTAGGGTTAACAACATGTTCGATTGGGTTAGGAATAATTCTGCAGGATGAATAATGGTTATGGGAACATGCGATATTTACAAAATATACAGTTGAAATATAAATATGAAAACAGAAATCTAGGTAAGATTTGATGCCCAGAAGGGCATTGGGCCCTTGATTGGGATACTTAGCTTTGAATTAATTTCTGCACAGATTTCTCAGATAAATCAATATACAATGGTATAGGACAATGTACCTTGGATGATTGAATGTCCAAGAGAACATGCAGTCAAAAAGGGATAGTTGGTAGGATTAGAAAGATAGTCGGTAGTTTTAGAAAGATGAGTGAGTATAGGATTTGGACAAAATGGTCTTTAGCAATAGGGTTTCATGTAGAGAGTGAATGTAAATATCAGCACATGTTAAGCGGCAGTCACAATGATGAACTGGGGAAAATATATATCAATAGAGACATTAGGAAATCAGGCAAAGTATAAGGTGAGTAATAGGATTAGCCATTTTCAACAGGTTTGAGGTTGAATATATAATCTTAGAAAGAAACAAATATGTAGTCACCAATAGGATCGACATTTGAGAGCAATAGGCAACCTGGACATGGATGATTTTAGTAATCCATGTTCAATTTCCATTTAGGCTTTAGTACAATCATAAGTGTGACATTTGCTTTTTGTTTCCAGAATATTACTGTGATAAAATGTATATGTAGATCAGGTGACATGAGTATTTCTTTCACCATTTCTAGGAACAGTATTTTGAAGACGTGTAAATTAGTATTTTGAATACAAATATGTGTACACTGTGTCTATGAATATAGAAATAATGCATGAATAGACCATAATGTAAATAAATAATATAACTGGTTCCAACTTAAATAATGGTTCGAGTTGATATCTGAAAATATACAGGAAACCTTATATTGATATATATCCATTCATTCAAACCAGTTATACATCTAATGGTAATATTAGGGTTATGGTTTATCATGAAGAATGTGTGAGTTTTGCTTCAAAGGTAATTGTGGAAATCGAAAATAATGTGTTTGGAAAGAAGTCTCATGAAAAACCAGTCATGTAACCTGGAGGAATACATGTGTTCTGAAGCAGGAAGTGATTGAAAGTGAAACAAAAGCCTTTAAATTTCTGAACTTGTGGATGAAATATATATCTTATGATGTGCATAAACTGAGGAAATAGTAATGTACAAGTGTTGAAAAAAAATGAACGTCAAAATACACATCATATCCCATAGGAATCTACTTGCATTTATATTAACCTGGGTCAATTAGTGTAAAAATATTAGGATATGTATGCACAATTCACTGAACTTAGTTTTCAGTACTAGGAAACAAATACGTATTTCAGGAGGATGAATATATCTTAGAATAATCTTATGAAAAGTTGATTGTAAATACGCACTTAAATATTAATGAATTTAGGGAGTACATAATAAGATACATTTATTTCATATTTTGAAAACTCTGGAAAAAAAATATATATATACAGACATTAAAATACACACACAGAAATTAAAAAGTATTAATATACAAGCCAAATGAAATTCACCATGAAATATATATCATCCACAGATCTAAAAATATTCATTTTACTGAACATGAATTTATGTATAATGTTGTTCAGCTAGGATACTCACGCATAGGTTGAATTTTCAGTTCCAACAGTGTTTAACAGGAGTGATCTCTTCTTACAATTTGTATCTGCCAAGTCAGCCACCTCACAAGAATGTACGTGTGGTACCAGGTAGGATTCTATATGTGCATATAAAAATATATGTGCTGATTAGGCTACAGAGAAATGGAGACATGAATTCACATATTTGTTAACTTTAAAAACACATGGAGAAGTGTTTCAACAAAAAATTCACTAGATTTAAAACTCCTACCATATATAATGCAAAAGGAACGTCCAAATGTACACCTGGCATCCTCTGAACTGCTTGTATTTCAATTTGGTTTGGTCTATTTTTATCCATCATATTAGGATTTGTAGTCAGAGTCTAGTAGGGAGTGGGTTACTATGAGGGATTAAGTATTTTGAATGAATAATTGGAAAATGAATCCAATGTGTATGCAAATATGTGCTACAAAAAATCTTCCCACTCTCATCCAGAACAATGCCTTGACATTACCTTCGCCCCAAGTAAGATACAATTAGAGGAGAAGAGTTAGAAAATCTATGAATACATATCTGGAATGGAAAATGCTCGGGAGTTCACAACACTGGAGGTGGTAGAGGAGTTTCCAAAAGTAATGGAGACTGTAAACACTCCACAAACATGGAAGTGTGCAGGCCTTAAGACATCTGGGAAACTGTCTTTGAGATTGTACACTTGAAATATATGTTGTTTTCAGGAGCTTTAGCTTCCTTTGTAGTGAGATCATCAAAGCTGTGTTTGCATCTATGTTACATGGAGGACATGGTTTCTTATTTTCCAATGAACATGAGGCAGCAGTGCTGAATTCTCTCTTTGTGGGTAAGCTGTTGCCACTGGGGTCTAAGAATCTTTCCGTGTAGACTGTGAAGCCATTTGGTCATTCTCCAATTTTGTTGTGTTTCTTGTTGCTGCACTGGGAGTTTGGTATTTGCTTCACAAAATACAAGGAGTTCAACTGGAACACAGTGCTGGAGGGAGTTCTGTCACGTGTGGTGGGTAAGGGTCTGATGGAGAATGCACCAATCAGGCTTCTATGCCACATTGCTTGCCCCCTTGACCGTAGCAACTTGATTCTGAACATTGCCCTGAAAACTCTCCATCTAACAAGATGGCTTAATATACAAAAGTCTGCTGGCTGCACCATGTCAATCACAAGCATTTGGAAGCCGAAGTAAGATCCACATGACCCCACCACAGATGTTTTATCACACAACTGCACACCACAGCTCTGGGCCCACTACTCAGCAGGCTCCACCATACTGGCAGCTCTGTTCTACACCATTTTCATGAAACCCAGTCAAGGAAGGCACTGTCTGGTACACTCTTGATCAGCAACAGGACATCCAAAGGTTCTCCAGTGCCACCTGGTCATGGAAATTTCAAAAATTTCATGGTATTTATCTAGAAATTTTTCAAGGATGAAGTTGGAGAAACTGTGGTTTTCAATTCATTCAGGAACCATTAAATTTTTAGGAAGCACATTTCAAGGAAACCTCTGGAGAATTCTCAGAGGCAAGGCTTCCCAAAGTGTGGCCAAAAGGCCACATGAAGCCAGGCCCATTGAGGTCTACAATGTGAGGTCCATGTGTGTTTTGACTGTCAACAATGGCTGCCAAGTCTTTCATAATAAAATCATGTGATGTCCTGGCTGAGATTGACAGTGCTTGGTGAATAGCCACCCCAGGCTTAGATCTCAGTTTCCAATGGCGACTCTCATGCATGGCCGCCTAAAATCCCAACACAATTAATGGCAATACTTCTCTGAGGTCAGTTCCAGAACTCAGTCTTTAAGGGGCATCACACCAGAATTCCAGCCCAGGTGGACCCAGGATTCTCTTCCAACCACCAACAAATGACCACAATTAAAACCAAAACACTCCCACATGGCCCTCATCTTCTTCAACATAGACACTCTGAATAACCTCTGGCTAGAGGTTTCCATGACGGGCGCAGCCCAAGACAGTGTACAAAATAAGCTCCCTTGCCCCTCATTTGCCTAAAGTCAGGGTGGCCTGGACACCCTTCCTGTGAACCAAGAGTGATCAAATAGCCCTTCTTTAATACTGCTCTGCTTCTCCAGTTTGAGGCCAACTGACTGTCTGGTATAGATTCTTTATGTGAATTGGTGTCCTGAGAAAACCCAAGCACCTATTGGCTAGCTTCTGCCGAGCTTTGAGGAACTGGTTTTACCCAACGGATCCCTATTCTCACTTGATGGAGGTCAGGAAGCTTACAGAGGAAGGCGAGAGACTTCATCCACAATGACTGCTCTTTTGGCCATTTTGGTTTTGGATGCACACTTGGAAACTTTCTTTAGATCCATCAGGTGCTGAGAATCTAAGCCACTGCCTCACACAGGGCAAAGAGGCTGATTCAGCCACATCCATTTCCAAAGCAATTAAGCAAAGAGCCACAGGTGACGCCCATCCTTTTCCATTTGAAAATTGATTTCTTCAGGTTTCACACAGGGGTGGCCTGAGGCAAACACCTTCCTGACATTCAGGACAACAGAACAAAAGTCCAAAGTAGTGTTTCTCCACTGAGACTTTAGTGGTTGCACTGATATCTGAGTTTTCTGAGATGCTCTCATTCCCTTCAGCTATCCAGTACATGATCATGTCACAGAGCTTGGAGGTGGTACATATCTTGGAAATAATACCATGAGGCTATTCTGAAGAGTGGCCAGTATTCAGGAAGAAAAGAGGAACTTAGGAAGATAATAGGTGTTGCCCATCCATAAGTCAAGCAGCTCTTGATTCTTTAATTTGGCAAGATGAATGCGGGGAAGCTTTCTACTAGACAGGACACAACCATTGATGCATTCACTTTTCAAATGTCTACAAAAACAGATTCAGTGGGATACACAGACATAGAAACACTCGCATTGTCAAACGACTTTCTAGAAACATTCCAGTCCAAACAAACAAACCGCCTTTCCTACCTATTCTCAGAACATGAGACAAAACCACAAACTCACACCGACACCCACAATGGAACCTCCTTCCCCCAAGTATGTCTGTGAGTATCCTGAGTTTCCTCTGATTTTTGGGCCATACTATGTTCCACCAAAATGGCCTGTCCTATCTCAGAACTGGTCTTCTTTGCCAACTCTGTGAAGTTGTCAGGAGCCATGGTTGAGCCACTATCTTCTTTCTCAGAAAAGGCCCCTCTTCAGAGCTCTCCTGGCATTTGGCCATTCGCACTTCAGTAGGTACTAAGAAAGACTGACTCTGTCCTTGGTAAATCCAAACAAGTGAGACCACTGGAACTGGGACTGGGACTGGCTCTGGGTGCCTGTCTTCCTGGATCCCGAGTTCAGAGAGTTCCATCACCAAGGAAGTGTGATAGGTCACTTCCTTCACGAACTGAATGACATCACTGCGTTGGCAACCACTGTGTCCTAACAGTTGCTTCCAAGGGTTCCATGAGATGGAGGCTGCCCATACTTCCTGTGACACTTTCACAAGATAGAATGGTATATCAACCATAGGCACCCGGGAACAGCTCTCCACACAGGCCTGGTTTGGTCGATTTAATCTACATTAAGAAGATAGAGGCTTTTAGACACATCCCTTCATTTTGACCAGGTTGTTTTACATGGAAGTTGACTTTTGCTCTCTCAGGTCTTTCATAGGTGTCTACATCTTCTTCAGGGATCATTTCTGCATGGAACTTTGAGGTTCTCAGCAGGTGGAAGATCCCCTATATTCCTGTATTGTAAGACCAACAATATCCTTGTTCTTCTGTTAAGTTAGATTGAGGAAATATTGCATGTTTAAGGGTAATAACAGGTTCGAGTTGGTTTAGGAATCATTCTGTGGGATGAATTAAGGTATTGGGAACCTGCGATATTTACAAGAATATACTGGTGATATATAAGTATGAAAACAGAAATCTAGGTAATATTTGAAGTCCAGAAGGGCATTGGGTGGCCTGAACACCCTTCCTTTGATTCAGGAGTGATCAAATAGCCCTGCCGCTAATACTGCACTGCTTCTCCAATTTGAGGCTTACTGACTGTCAGGTATAGATTCTTTATATGATTTGGAGACATGAGAAAACCCAAGCACCTATTGTCTCATGCCACAGCAAATGGTTTATTGGGGTCCAGCATGCTGGGGCTCAAAGCTCACTTCAGAGGAGCAAAGAACAAAGAGCCCCGAGAACAACTTGATAAGATATTATATACAATCTTTAGAGAGTGCATGGACTTTATATACATCATAGCCTCCTTTAGCAAATCAACATATGTGGTAAGCCATTGTTGTAGATTGTGCCTGACATTAGAAGATGGCGCCGGCTTCCACTGTGGCCTGTAGTAAACAACTCCTTTTATGGAGAGATGGCACGCTATCCCTTGCTACCCTATGAGAAAGATCCACGTGGCGGCTTAAGATTGGTATTTGGGAGGCTTTATTATACTGTGCTTGGGCGCTCGGGAGGAGGGGGGTCACTAGAAGATACTTTAATCAAGGCCTGAATAAACTGCTGAAAGAAGATTTCTGAGTTGCGTCTTCCCTGCCGGCAAGGGGTCGCGACAAGTGGTGCCGAGACCCGGGAACCAGAACTTTCAGTAGTCAGGTGTGGTGCACCGGTTAGTCCCAGGTAAGTGGGATCCACGATCAAAGCGGGGATTTGTCCCAGGTAAGTGGGATCCGCGATCAAAGCGGGGCAGCTCCTCTGTAAAGCAAGAGAGAGCGTTACATTTTATTGCAGCTGCACTGTGTACTTTCACTTTTGTTTTTTGTGTGTCTTTTGTTGTGTCATGGGTGCCACATCTTCAAGTCCGCTTCTCCTGGTCCTACATGGCCTGTTATGTTCCAAGGGACTAGAAGTGAAACGTAGTACTTTACAGAGATTTTTACAGAAGACAGATATTGCTGCACCGTGGTTTGTGTTTTCGGGCAGCCTTACTATACCTAGCTGGGACAAATTAGGGAAAGATCTAGATTTCGCTCGTGAACAAGGCACCTTAGAGGGTGGTGTTATACCACTTTGTAAGTTAGTTAGAGGATGTATACTAGATAGTAAATGCCAGGAAGCTGTGAGTGAGGGTCAAGCTGTTCTTGAGCAACTACATGAGGAAAAGTCTGAAGGATCACATAGTGAAGTGGCAGAGAGCATTGGGAGTAAGAGTAGTGAGAAGGCAAAAGAGCCTGAAACTAAAAATAGGAGAAGGCTCTACCCAGACTTGGCTGAATTAAAAACGCCTGCGAACACAAGCGGCTCAGAGAGTTCTGAGGACCTTGATATATTCCTACAACAACTACGCAAGATAAAAATGAAGAAAAAGAAACAAGGGATACAGGGCACACAGGCCTACTGTAAAAAGGGGACGGGATCCAATATTGGTCAACAACACTCTGAGGAGGAGGAGGTAGAATATCTCGAAAAAGATATGGTGCCGGTTGCTCCACCCCCGTATGTGGGGGGGAGCCAAAATTCCTGGAGATCTTATCATGCGCAAGTTTGGAGGACAGTTAATACAGATATGGGACTTGCATACCCTGTATTTCAGGACAATAACAGGGGAAGATATCATGAGCCTTTAGACTTTAAGATAATTAAAACCTTGGCGGAATCTGTCCGCACTTATGGCGTGGATGCCGCTTTCACCCTTACTCAGGTGGAGGGACTTGCTAGATTTTGTATGACTCCTTCAGATTGGGCTAATCTAGTCTGCGCTTGTGTCTCCCCAGGGAAATTTTGGATTGGAGAGCATTTATGCTAGAGGGTGCAGTAGAGCAAGCTGCTCAAAATCATGCAGCGAGACGCCCTGCCTAGGATAAGGATATGCTTTTGGGACAAGGCAAGTTTGCTAATCAACAAACAGGATACCCCCCCGAACATTCACGCCTTGTCAAGATCACTCTTGGGAGAAACATCAGGTCTCTAAGGGTTTCTCTCTTTCCCCCTCTCATAAAAGATACTTATATAATTCTTCCAACTGTAATTCCTCTATAGGAACAGGTTGGTCTTGGTTTCAATGGTTAATTTCCAATGAAAAGAGAGCCACAGCTGATATCTCCACTTTGGCTCAATTACGAGGAGTCAAAAGCTGGTTGTTTAATGTTTCTGGTAGTATCCAAGACTCGGATCGAGGTAGGAGACTTGGAAATATTTCACATAACTCACAATTAAGTAATGCTACGTTATCCTCTGCAGCAGTCTGTCTCCAATCTCCGTTCCTGTTTCTTTTGGCTAATGATACATCACAGGGGATGCTTAATTGTTCTAATGTTACCTGTTATTTAACTGAGTGTTGGAATGGCTCTTGGACTGTGGCAGTGATTATGAAAATTCCAACCTTTGTCCCGATCCCAGTTACTGTGGATCCGGAATCTTTTCCTATTGTTGAACTGATTAGAGCCCGTAAAGATTTTGGTATTATGGCAGTTATAGTGACAGCTGTGGCGGTATCTGCTGCTGCAGCAGTTACAGCTGGAGTAGCCATGGCCAGCCAAGTACAAACTGCTGCCACTCTTAATGAGGTTATTCAACAAACATCCACCATACGTAAATCTCAAAGTAGAATTAATCAACACATTTTATCTGGGATTCTGGCTGCTAATCAAAGGATAAATCTGCTTCAAGATCAAGTTGAGAAATTGTCTGATCTAGTATATTTAGGTTGTGTTGATCAACGTGCACATTTATGTATAACCTCTGTAAGATTTAATGATTCCAGGAATGCCTCCCACATCATCGGGAAATATTTATCCGGAACCTGGTCCATGGAAGCAGAAAACTTACTCCAATCTCAACTAACTCAAATTGCTGTTTTGAATAGTACCCGTGTCTAACCAGTGACTTTGGGTCAATTCACCAGTTGGCTATCTTCTGCCTTTTCCTTCTTTAAGGAGTGGGTGGGAGTGGCCATTTTGGGGGCAATGTGTTGCTTCGGTATTATACTTTGTTTGTGGCTTCTCTGTCGCCTTAAAACTCGCCATACACAGGAGAAGGCTATGATTGTATAGGCTCTTGCGGCCTTGGAAAATGGCATGTCTCCGCAAATCTGGCTTGCGCATCTTAAACAGTGATTTTCTGGGCATGGCCATTGCACCCCAAGTTAATTTCACAGTGCACTGGGATTGGCATGTCCTCTTTCTTATTCTCCCCCAGTACTTAATAGCCCTTGCACTCTGCAGGTCTTGTTACCATTGCACGCAGATGGGTTTTAGGACTGGTCTTTCTTCTCGGCTACAGACACTTTACTTTCCTCTGGGGCTTAGGGATTGTGTTGCCAACTAAAAATTTGTTATTGTTACCAGGCTACCTGTGTTGCCCTACTTCTCGCCATCGACAAGATGCAGGATGCGAGGCAAAGCACTGCACTTGAGTGATCCCTCAACGGACCTCAAGGAAAGCATGTCCTATTGCATGCGGGTTTGACGTCCACGCCCCCGCCCTACGAAAAAAGGCGTCGGCTGATATGGGGTCAGGTCTGGGGAAGGCGCCTCCTTAGGACTGAACCATACATTGCAGCCGCTTCTGCACAGTGGGATAGGACCTCTACTTTCACCTGCATTGTTTTATAAAATAGAAGGGGGAACTGTGGTAAGCCATTGTTGTAGATTGTGGCCGCCATTAGAAGATGGCGCCGGCTTCCACTGTGGCCTGTAGTAAGCAACTCCTTTTATGGAGAGTTGGCACGCTATCCCTTGCTACCCTATGAGAAAGATCCACGTGGCGGCTTAAGATTGGTACGTGGGAGGCTTTATTAGACTGTGCTTGGGCGCTCGGGAGGAGGGGGGTCACTAGAAGATACTTTAATCAAGGCCTGAATAAACTGCTGAAAGAAGATTTCTGAGTTGCGTCTTCCTTGCGGGCAAGGGGTCGCGACAATCATATACTGTGGGAAAATCAAATAACAACTGTAAAACATGATTAGCACATTGATGTGCGGGAACAGTTCGGGCAGGGGGTGATTGGTCAGCCCTGAGAAGGGGTATACATTTAAACTGATTGGTTGAAGCCCTGAGATGTATACGTGCTGACATGCACGGTTTCTGGGAAGGGGTTGTTAAGTAACTAGGTGGTCAGGGAAGATTTCAACACATCTAACGGGCAGTTCCGGGAATTGTCTTCACTGACACAGGAATTTCAGGTTCTGAGCACAGCTTGTAAACTTTACAAAACCTGTTTCTTTACGTTTCAATTTCAATTTCATTAATTCTTTCATTTCTCACTCCTTTTTCTGCCTACTTTTAATCTTAAAAGTAATGAATCATAATTATTGTGGGGTCTCACATTCTATTTCTGCCAGTGAAGTGTATTTCTGTCTGATTACCATGAGTTTCACCTGCCCAATCTGAGCCTGGAGAAAGAAAACTATGTAGTTAAGCAAACGAGGTCCCACAGTTATCAACACCATAAGCATGATCAGGGGTCCAGCTAAGGCTGATAGGAGTGTAGTTAACCAGGGGGACTGGGTATATCATGACTCAAACCACACTTGTTGAATCTCCCTTTCTCTCTGGTGCTCTACAAGGAATTTTCTCAATTTACTCATGGATTATTTTACAACTCCAGTATGGTCAGCATAAAAACAGCATTTTTCTCTCAGTACAGCACAGAGGCCCCCCTCCCTCATGAAATGGAGGTCTAATCCTCGACTGTTCTGTAAAACAACTTTAGAGAGAGAGGTTAAGGATTCCTGCAAAAGTGTGATGGAGGTCTCTAACGTCTTCAAGTCTTGATTTATTGCTGTTTCTAATCAGGCCATTTGTGGTGACCCATGGATCATATCAGCTGTTCCTGTACCCACTCCTGCAGCAGCTCCTAGCCCCAATAGGATGGCTAGAGTAAGGGACACTGGCTCCCGGCAAAATCGGGTTGGTTGTCCCCCTAGTAGACCTTCAAAGGATTCTGCATCATGATAGAGCACCCTGGGGAGTATCTGCACCATTATACAATAATGTACAGAGCTGTCAAATACCTGGGCTGAAATGCAAGGAGTTCTGACTGTGTGGAGTTCAGTACCATAAAGGTTCCTTTAATTAGTTCCCAGGGGGAGGAGTCAGCTGTACTCTGGACTGGGGAAGTAGGCAAAGATGGAAACTGCGAAGTATGAGATGGTAGAGGGGTTTTGGTAGATCTAGGCATGGGAGGTTGAGGAGGCTTAATTCCTGACTTGAGGGGATTGGGCCCTATTGCTGTGGGATTTTCTTCCTTTTTAAGCCGGATGGTGAACCAGAGACCAAAGTCATAACCAGGGCCATTAATATAGAATCGCATTCCCCAAGTATTTCCCATAGGCCATGTTGTTCTGAGGTAGCCCCTTCCTTTGGAAGTGAAAGTTATATTGAGGGGGTAACATAAACTATTTTTTCCGCAGCAAGTTTTTGACACCACTTGGATAGCGGCACATTTATTGGGATCAATCCAGATGTCATTTCATCCTACCAAAATCATACTGTCTGGGGAGTTTGCGTTTCACAATGTAGGTCCCGTGTGTTCACAACCCCAAGATCTACAATAAAAGTCACTGGGTCCTCCACAGGTTTGGGCCTGTTTGTGACTTCAGAAATCAGCTGGGCACACTTAATACACAAGACTGGCTAGTTTACACCTGAGCTGTGGGAGATGACATCAATAATTCATGGGGTAAGTTGGTCTATGTTGCCCTGGTTTGGGTTTGAGTGGCATCTGTGTGGGGTCCAATATGTCAGGGAGATCCCAGTCAGAGAGGCCTATGGCAAGCTGACAAATATCCGGGTGGAGAGATGGCCACCAAGTCCATAAGGGGGCTGTATGTGAAATAGACCACACTACTTGCCCAGTAGGATTTATAAAACTTGCCATTTTTGCTGAACAGGCTGATGGGGATTAGGACTGCTGGTGGTCAGGGGAAGAATCCATAGCCCTACCCACACCACGGACAAGCAACTTGAGAGGGTTACCAGTCTGTTCCAGTTTCCAGCCAGAGTCTGGAGAGGGAGCAGGATTGAGATGGGAGGTATGGATCCAGGAAGTGATCCCATCCACTTTCACCACTGTAGGTGTTATAAGCAGCACCTGGTATGGTCCTTTCCAGCAGGGTTCCAGGGATGACACCTGACACTGTCTCATGTAGACGAAGTCTCCCACTTGATATCAATGTGGAGTTCCCTCGTCTCCAGGATGATAAGCAGTGGCCAACTGTTTTCACAGGTATCGCTGGGTGCTGGGTTTGTTCAAGGGCTTTAATTCTGTCTAGCAAGGGGGTGTTGAAGGAATCATTAATCTCAGAGTTGGGGTTAGGTCCCTTAATGGAGGAGGGGCACCGTAGAGAATTTCATAAGGGGTGAGGTTACACAAAGAGGCGGAGGGGTATTTCTTGCACGAAAAAGTGCATGAGGGAGGAGCATAGTCCAATTTTTTATGCCGGTCTCCAAGATTAATTTCGTTAAGTCTCTTTGATGGTTCTATTCATCGTTTCTATATGTCCTGAGCTCTGGGGTCTATAAGCACAATATAACTTCCAATTAATCCCCAGGATCCTGGAAAATCCCTGACTTACCTTGGCCATGGATGCCGGTCCGTTATCAGACCCTATTACCTTAGGCAGGCCGAACCTTGGAAAACTGTCTTCTAGGATCTTTTTGACCACCATCTGAGCTGTTTCTTTCTTCATGGGGAAGGCTTCGACCCATCCTGAGAAAGTATCTACAAAGACTAGGAGATATTTAAGTCCATACCTTGCTGGCTTAATTTGAGTAAAGTCCACTTCCCAGAATTGTCCTGGTCTGGTTCCTCGTATGCGCATCCCTGCAGGACTCTTGGATGGGAAAGTATTAACTAATTGGAAGACTTGAAAAGCTCTAGTCACCAGCTCAGCTATTTTTTTCCTCTGTGAGTCAGTCAATAATAAGTCCTTTATTCGGTCCTTTAAGAGTGCTTATAACTTCTTTGAGCCTAAGTGGTTGAGCTGGTGTACATCTTTGACATAAAGGTGGGCTTTTTGAAATTGTAAACTTGGCTCTGTAGGGTCCCAGAGTTCTGTATCTGTCTCCTCAGATGATAAGTTGCCTGAATGTTCCGGGGCGGCCAAGTCTCCTGATTTTTGTTCCCCCCGGTGTGAAAAAAGTTAACAGAGTCACTCCGTTTAGGGCTGCCAATTAAGCTTCCTCATCTGCCCTTCTGTTTCCAACTGCCACGGGATTGTTTCTCTTCTGGTGCCCTGGACAGTGCACTATAGCTAGTTCCTTATGGCCCTGCACTGCTGAGCAAAGGTGGAGGATCTCATCTTTATTCTTTATTTCTTTCCCGGCAGAGGTTAATAGCCCCCATTGTTGGTAAATAGTCCCGTGCATATGAACAGTGGCAAATGCATAGTGGCTAACAGTTTATATGGTGGCCCTTTTGCCTGTTGCTAGTTCCAATGCTTTCATAAGGGCAATCAGTTCTGCTTTTTGGACTGATGTCCCTTCTGGGAGACCAGAGTATCAGATGAAATTAGTTTTGCTAACTGCTGCTGCTCTAGCCCGCTGCTTACCATCTTGGAGGAAGCTGCTGCCATCCGTAAACCATATGACTTCAGGGCGAGGCAGTGGCTGATCCTTCAAGTCTTGTTGTATACTGGTTTCCTTGCCAGTATGTGTTGACACTCATGAGTGACGGGTCCTGATGATTCTTCTGGCAGCAGTGTAGCTGGGTTGAGTGGAGCAGGGGGTCCCAGCGTTATTCTGGTTTTGTCAAGCAAGAGGCTTTGGTAGTGGTTTATTCTGGAGTTTGATAGCCATCTCTCTGGAGGCTAACAGATCATGCTCTCCAGGGCATGGGGGGATATAATGGTTAGCTTCTGTCCCAACGTTAATTAATGAGCATCTTTTATTAGAAGGGATGCCGCTGCTTTAGCACTTAAGCAATGGGGCCACCCGCTAGCCACTGGGTAGAGTTTTTTGGATAAATACGCTACCGGCTTTTTCCAAGGTCCAAAAGACTGAGTGAGCACTCCCCGTGCTATTCCTTTCTTTTCGTCGATGTAGAGAGTGAAGGGTTTTCTACATCTGGGAGTGCTAAGGCCGGAGCAGATAGCAGCATCTTTTTTTGACATTATCAAAAGCTTGTTGGTGCTCAGGGGTCCATTGGAAGTGGGCATCCCCCTTTATCAGCGGGTATAAAGGGGCAGCCAAAGATGTTAACCCAGGAGTCCATAACCTGCAAAAGCTGGCAGTCCCAAGAAACTCTCTGAGTTTTCTCTTATTAGATTGGGGCAGTATCTGCACAACAGTTTTTTTTCTGGGCTCAGGGAGCCATCGTTTGCCACCCCTGAGAGAATAACCCAGGAAGATTACTTCTTGCTGACAAATTTGGGCCTTTTGGCAGAAGCCTTATATCCAAGCCGAGCAAGCTCGAATAATAGTGCTTGGGTCCCAGACTCATAGGTCTCCTTGGTGTCGGCTGCCAGTAGAAGATCATCCACTATTGGAGTAGGGTGACTTCGGGGTGTGCAGTTTTGAAGTCATTGATGTCTCTGTGGAGGGCTTCATCAAAGAGAGTGGGGGATTTTTTGAACCCCTGTGGGAGTCTAGTCCAGGTTAGTTGGCCAGATGTTCCAGGTTCTGGGTCTATCCAGTCTAAAGCTAACAGCAACTGACAGTACTTATGTACAGGCGAGCAGAAGTAAGCATCTTTTAAGTCCAGCACAGTGTACCATTTCCGCTACGGATTCAGAGTGCTAAGCAAATTATATGGATTGGGTACTGTGGGGTGAATGTTCTGCACTCTGTTGTTGATCTCTCTTAGGTCTTGAACAGGACGGTAGTCCCCAGTTCCTGGCTTTCTTACTGGTACCGGGGGGTGTTCCAGGCTGATTGACAGAACCTTAGGACCCCAAGAGCCAGGTATTTATGAATATGGGGCCTTATCCCATCCTTAGCTTCTTTCTTAGAGGATATTGTTTAACGCTAATTGGAGACGAAGAGGCTTTTAATTCTACTACTATTGGAGGTTGTTGATGGCTAGACCTAACCCAGCAGTTTCTGCCCAGGCATTAGGATAATCTTTTATCCATTTATGGGGTAGTTTGCCTGTTTGATTAGTCCTATGGGGCGCAAAGAGTTGATGTTCATCTTCTACGGACATAGTCAAAGATGTGACTATGGGAGTTTATACTGAACGCTATAGAACCTCCACTTGGGGACCATTAGGTTTAAAGGTTATTCTAGTCCGGAGTTTGGTAAGCAGATTCCTGCCCATCAATGGGGCCGGGCATTCTGGAATTACTAGGAAACAGTGGTGGACTTTTCCCTTTCCGAGGTCCATGTTCATCTTAGTTGTCCAAGCCCGATATCTACTGCCATTAGCCCCTTGAACTAGGGACCATTTAATTGATAGGGGGGACAGTGAAGTCTTAAGGGCTGAGTATACTGCTCCTGTAATCACTTCAAAGTTCACTGTGTTCCCCTCAACTTCAAATGTTACTATGAGCTGGGGAAGGGGATCTGAGCCCCGAATTTTCTAGTTCTCTTCTAGAGTCAGCACGGCGGGCTGGCGTGGCTGCTTCTTTAGGGGGCACTCTTTGGCCCAGTGTTCTTTTTTATTACAGTGGGCACATTGATTTGAGGCCAACGGCAGCCTTTGGCGTGGGCCCAGGTAACCCTTTATGTATCCCTGCTTTTTAACTTCTGGCCTATTTGCTGCTGTTACCCGAACCTTAGGCAATGCTTTACTCTGCCATTTGCTTCTTTCCTCCTTCTTTTGTTCCCTTTCCTTCTCTCTCTCCTCTATTCCCTTTCCTCCTCAGTTTCTCTCTTATAATATGCTTTCTCAGCTTCTCTGACTAAATCTCTTAAGGTCATATCTTATAATCCATCAAGAAGTTGTAACTTTCTCTTAATATCTAGGGCAGTCTGCTCGATAAAGGCCATTGCAACAGATGCCTTTTGGTCTTCTGCCTGAGGATCAAAAGGAGTATATTTCCTATAGGCTTCCATAATTCTCTCCAGAAACATAGAAGGAGACTCATTAGGCCCTTGCATAATCTCTCTTACCTTGGACAAATTAGTCGGCCCTCTGGCGGCCGCTCAGAGACCCACTATTAGAGAATGGCGATAAGTGGACAAATGCTACCTACATTTAAAGGTGTTGGGGTCCCAGTTGGGTCGGTTCATGGGCCCGTAGGGATGGAGAGGGAGCATCACAGGGGCTTCCGAGTTTTCTATTATCCATCTCCTGCGGGTTTTTTTAGGTGGCCCAGCTTCCTTCAGGGGAGCAGGGGCTGCTGCTGCTGCGGGGAAGTCCCCTGGAGGGCTTGGGTCTGGCCCAATTGCCTCTAGCGGCGGAGAGGCTGAGTCAGCGGCGGGAGGATCATCTGGAACATGTTGTGGGTTGGGGAGCGAGGGTAGAGGATAAGGAGAGAGAGGAGTGTCCAGTCTTGTGACTCAGAATGGAGGGAAGAGGGGGAGGAGCAGAATGTTGGAATGATGGGATCGTGGGGCAAGGGGTATATGGCTGTTGATCTGGGTGGCCACGTGGCCCTGGTGAAAGACAATATCTCTGACTTTTCGGATTAGAGGGAAGTGGAAGGATTCTTCTGGGGGCCATCCGACTCCTAGGATGGGCCATTCTGAAGCACAGAGAGTCTGCCAGGTCCGGCATTTTACTGAAAAAGAAAGATTCTTGGTACTTGAGCGGACATCAGTCCAATGATCAAGGTTAAGGGACAGAGGCATGGAAGTGCTTTGTCCCATAATGTCCCATAATGGGAGTTACTCAAACAGGGAAAGTGAATACACAAACATGACACAGACAAAGACAAACAGTAAACGTTTAACATGAGTCCAAGACAAAGATTAGAACTGAGTAACTGGCAAAACATGATGGGTTAGACAATAAAGACAGACAGTAAACTCAACATGAGTTCCTGACAATGAACAAAACTGAGTAGCCAGCAAAACCTGATGGGCTGGAAAACCGAATCGTGAAGCAAAAAATAACCGAGTTGAGGAAACTACTAATCCTCTATTTCCCGAGTCCTCTGGAGTGTCCCCCAGGGACGTGGCCTGTGGCTCTGTGACACATCTGTCAGCCACCGTCCCAGAGAGCTAATGTTCTTCACGGACAGCCATTTTGCCAAGCCCTAACCTGAAACCTGAAACCAGAAAGAGGCACCTTACTTACTCTGAAAGGAGTCCGTTGGGGTCTTTTTTTCGTCACTGCTGGATTTCTCAGCTAGGGCCTCCAGATGAAAAGGTGGGCCGAACTTCGGAGGAAAAGACCACCAAGAGAATTTCTCATGAAACAGCAAAGGGTTTATTGGGGGTCCAGCATGCTGGGGCTCAGAGCTCACTTCAGAGGAGCAAGGAACAAAGAGCCCCAAGAACAACATGAGCAGATTTTATATACATTCTTTAGAGAGGGCAGGGACTTAACATACATCATAGCTTCCTTTAGCAAATCACCGTATACCGTGGGAAAATCAAATAACAACTCTAAAACATGATTTGCACATTCATTGGTGGGAATAGTTCAGGCAGGGTGTTATTGGTTAGCCCTGAGAAGGGGTATACATTTAAAATGATTGGTTGAAGCCCTGAGATGTATATGTGCTGAGCTGCACGGTTTTTGAGAAGAGGTTGTTAAGTAACTAGGTGGTCAGGGAAGATTTCAACACACATCTAAAGGGCAGTTCCAGGAATTGTCTTAACTGCCACAGGAATTTCAGGCTCTGAGTGCAGCCTGGATACTTTACAGAACCTGGTTCTTTACGTTTCAATTTCAATTTCTTTTATTCTTTCAGAACCTTACAAATGAAGGCGAGAGACTTCATCAACAATGACTGCAATTTTGGTCATTTTGGTTTTGGAAGCAGACATGGGATCTTTTTTTAGATCCTTACGGTGCTGGTAATCAAAGCCACAGCCTCACACAGGGCCAAGAGGCTGATTAAGACATATCCCATTCCAAAGCAATTACTTCTCTGAGGTCAGTTACAGAACTCAGTCTCTGAGGGGAATCACATCAGAGTTCAAGCCCAGGAGGACCCAGTCATCTCTTCCAAACTCCACACAAATGACCACAATTAAAACCAAAACACTCCACCAAGGCCCTCATCTTCTTCCATATATACATTCATCATAACCTCTGGCTGGATGTTTCCATGAATGTCACAGCCTAAGGGAGTTTCCAAAATAAGGTCTCTTTCCCTTCATTTGCCTAACCACAGGGTAGCCTGGGCACCCTTTCTGTGAACCAGGATTGATCACATAGGTCTGCCGTTAATACTGCTCTGCTTCTCCAATTTGAGGCCTACTGACTGTCAGGTATAGTTTCTTCATGTGATTTGGAGTCATGAGAAAACCCAATCATCTCTGCAGGGCTTGAAAGAACTCATTTGTCCCAAAGGATCCCTATTCTCACTTGATGGAGGTCAGGAACCTAAAAGAGGAAGGTGAGAGACTTCATACACCATGACTGATCTTTTTTGCATTTTGGTTTTGGATGCACACATTGGATTTTTCTTTAGATCCAACTGGTGCTGAGAATCTAAGCCACTACCTCACACAGGGCAAAGAGGCAGATTCAGACACATCCCTTTACAAAGCATTTAAGCAAAGAGCCACAGGTGATGCCCATTCATAACCATTTGAAAACAGTTTTCTTCAGGATTCACAAAGGGCTGGCCTGAGGCAAAGACCTTCCTGATATTCATGGCAACAGGCAAATATTTTAGCAAAAGGCCCAAAGCAGGGTTTCTCCACTGAGACTTTCCTGGTCACACTGATATCTGAGTTTTCTGAGATGCTCGCATTCCCTTCAGCTATCCAGTACATGGCCATGTCACAGAGCTTGGAGGTCGTACATATCTTGGACACAAAACCATGAGCCTATTCTGGAGAGTGGCCAGAATTCAGGAAGAAAACAGGATCTTGGGAAGATAGTAGGTGTTGCCCATCAATAATGAAACCTGCAAACCATTCCTAAAATGGGCAGGATGAATGCTGGGAAGCTTTCTACTAGACAGGACACATCCATTGATGAATTCTTATTTCTAATATTTTCAACCACGGACACAGTGAGATAAACAGACATAGAAACACTCACCTTGTCAAACGACTTTCTAGAAACAGTCCACTCCTTACCAAACATACTGACTTTCCTACCTATTCTGAGAACATGAGACAAATCCACAAACTCACACCCACATTCACAAAGGCCCCTCCTTCCCCCAACTGAGTCTGTGACTTTCCAGAGTGTCCTCTGACTGGTGGACCATACTATGTTCCCCCGAAATAACCTGTCCTGTCTCAGATCCGGTCTCCTTGTCCAACTCTGTGAAGTTGTCAGAAGCCTGGGCTGACCACTACCTGCTTTCTCCGGAAAGGCCCGTCTTCAGAGCTCTACTTGCATTTGGCCATCCTCAAATCATTAGGTATCAAGAAAGACAGACTCTGTCCTTGGTAAATCCAAACAAGTGAGCCAACTGGGACTGGGACTGGGACTGGCTCTGTGTGCCTGGCTTCCTGGATAACAAGTTCAGGGAGTTCCATCACCAAAGATGTGACTTAGGTCAATTCCTTCAGGAACGGAATGAGGTCACTGCCTTGGCAACCACTTTGTCCTAACAGTGGCTTCCAAGGGTTCCTTGAGATAGTGGCTGCCCCTACTTCCTGTGGCACTTTCACAAGTTAGAATGGTATATAAACCATAGGGACCGAGGAGAAGCTCTCCACACAGGGCTGGTTTGGTCCATCTTCTTTATATTAAGAAGAGAGAGGCTGATTCAGACACATCGTTTCATCCTGACCAGGTTGTTTGCAATGGAAGATGACTTTTGCTCTCTCAGGTCCTTTATATCTGCCTACATCTTCTCCTGGGATCATTTCTGCATCAACCTTTGAGGTTCTCAGCAATTGGAAGATCACCTACATGCCTGTATTGTAAGACCAACTCTGTCTATGCTCTTCTGTAAAGTTAGATTGAGAGAACAGTGTATGGTTAGGGTTAATAACATATTCTATTTGGGTTAGGCATCATTCTGCGGAATGAATAATGGTATTGGGAACCTGCAATATTCACAAGAATATATCGGTGAAATATAAGTATGAAACCAGAAAATCTAGGTACGATTTGAAGCCCTGAAGGGCATTGGGCCCTTTAGTGGGATACTTAGCTTTGAATTATGTTCTGCACAGATGTCTCAGATAAATCGATATGCAATGGCATAGGACCTTGTACCTTGGATGATTGAATGTAGAAGAGAACATCCAGTCAAAAATGAATAGTCCATAGGATTAGAAAGATAGTCGGTAGGTTTAGTAAAAAGGGTGAGTATAGGAATCGGACCAAAAGTTCATTAGCAATATTGTTTCGTTTAGAGAGTGAATGTAAATATTAGCACATGTGAAAAGTCATTCACAATGATGAACTGGAGAAAATATGTAGGAAAAAGATATCAATAGAGACATTGGAAAATCAGGCAAAGTATAAGGTGAGTGATAGGATTAGACATTTTCAACATGGTTGAAGTTGAATGTATAATCTTAGGAAGAAACAAATATGTAGACACCAATAGGATTGACATTTCAGAGCATTAGGCAATCTGGACATGGTTGATTTTAGTATTCCATGCTCACTTTGCATTTTGCTTTGGTGAAAGGTTAATACAATAGGTACTTGTCACTTCCTGTTTTTATGTATGCTTAACAAAATACTGTTGAAATCTTGAGAACTGTTTGCTAATTTTGTTCCCAGAATGTGCTGTCCCCAACTGCCAAACTGCAGAATGTACTCCCTCACCTGGTTGCATGCAAACCACCCACTCGCCCTGCCCCATCAAAAATTTCCTTCCATGCCCTCTCCAAGAAAAGTATATAAGCTCTCTTTAAGCTGTTCTCAGGGCTCTCTACTCTTTTCATGTGAGCTCTTAGCCCCAGCATGCTGGACCCCCAATAAACCGTTTGCTGTAGCTGAGTGAAAATGGTATACTCTTCTGGAATTAAAAGATGCTTTCTTTTGCTTGACTCTGCATAAAGATAGTCAGTTTCTGTTTGCTTTCGACTGGGTAGACCCAGAAACTGGAACGTCTGGTCAACTAACTTGGACTAAACACCCACAGGGGTTCAAAAATTCCCCCACTCTCTTTGATTCAGCCCTCCACAGAAATCTCAAAAACTTCAGAACTACGCACCCCAAAGTCACTCTGCTTCAATATTTGGATGTCCTGCTACTGGCTGCCAACACCAAGTAAAACTGTGAGTCTGGGACCCAAGCACAATTATCTGAAATTGCTGAACTCGGGTATACAGCTTCGACCAAAAAGGCCCAAATTTGCCAGCAAGAAGTAATCTTCCTGGGGTATTCCATTAGGGGCTGTAAATGATGGCTCACTGAGCCCAGAAAACAAACTGTTGTGCAGATACCACTGCCATCTAACAGGGGACAACACAGAGAGTTTCTTGGGACTGTTGGCTTTTGCAGGTTATGGATACCTGGGTTTGTGTTCTTTGCGGCTCCTTTATACCCTCTGTTAAATGAGGATGCCCAATTCCAATGGACCCTTTAGCACCAGCAAGCTTTTTATAACATTTAAAACACTGACACTGAACTCCTCAACTTCACTGAGCCCAGCCTGCAATTTCAGAAAGCCCTACACTACATTAAAAATGTACATCAACTTACTCACCTTGGTTCAAAGAAACTGCAGGCATTCCTGAAGGATCAGGAACAGAGATTTCGACTAACTCACTCACAGTGAAAGGAAATAACTCACAAAAGCCTGTCGGTTCTGTCAATTGGTTAATGCTTACACTTCCAAGCTTCCTGCAGGAAAGCACCTACGAGGAACCAGACCAGGACAATTCTGGAAAGTGGACTTCACTGAAATTAAGCCAGCAAGGTATGGACTTAAATATCTCTTAGTCTTTGTAAATACAATTTCAGGATGGATTGAATCCTTTCTCACAAAAAAAAAGAAAAAAAGAAAAAAACAACCGCTGAAACGGTGGTCAAGTACATCCTGAAAGATATTTTTCTAAGACACGGCCTGCCTAAGGTAATAGGGTCTGTTAATTGAACGGTGTTCATGGCCCAGGTGAGTCAGAGCTTAGCCAGGACCCTGGGGATTAATTGGAAGTTACATTGTGCATATAGACCCCAGAGCTCAGGACAGGAAAAAAAATAAATAGAACCATTAAAGAGACCTAAACGAAATTAAGCTTAGAGACCGGCATAAAAGATTAGAGTATGTTCCTGCCTTATTCACTGTTTCATGCAAGAAATACTTGCTTGACAGACTAAAAGCTCTTGAAAGAACTCAGCGATACCTGTGGAAACAGCTGGCCACTGCCTACCACCCTGGGGACGAGGGGACTCCACATGGATATCAAGTAAGAGACTTCGTCTACATAAGACGACATCAGGTGTCATCCCTGGAACCCGGCTGAAAAGGACCATACCAGGTGCTACTTATAACACCTACAGTGGTATATGTAGACGGAATCACTTGCTGGATCCATGCCTCTCATCTCAAGCCTGCGTCTTCTCCAGACTCTGGCTGGATACTGGAAAAGAGTGGTAACCCTTTCAAATGGTGTATTCACCAGGTGGATAAGGCTATAGATTCTCCCCTTGGCCACAAGTAGTCCTAATGCTCATCAGCCCGTACAGCAGCGATGGCTAATCACAAATCCTACTAGACAAGAAGTATGATCTATCTCGCATACAGCCCCCTTAGGGACCTGGTGGCCATCTCTCCACCCAGATATTTGTCAGCTGGTTATAGGTCGTTCCTATTGGGATATCCCTGAAGAAGAGGATCCCACTAAAATTCCGTTAAATGCCTTCTGTACCATAGATAATGGAAACAAACATTATGGATGTAGGGACACACGAGCCAGATGCAGGTTGGCTAGCCTAGATTACTATGTTTTCCCGGCGGACTATCAAAACCACAAACAGCCATGGCTGTGTGGGGCAAAAGCCGACTTCTTCTGTAAGTCATGGGGATGTGAGCATACAGGGGCTGCCTGGTGGAATCCAAACTCCTCATCAAATTCAGTACACAGCATTGACCATATTACCAATTAGACAATCAAAACTGATGGCCCCCAGATGGGTCTCTAGATCCTCAAATTCTGTGTGACCTTTTTAACTTCTGCAAGTGCTCAAAAGGGTGAAAGGAGATTCCCCTATGGGCAGGCCAATTCCCTCCTTCTCTCACATCCTGAACTATGCTTCTCCAATAGATCCTCACCCTCTGCCTTCTGCTCCAGAATCTCTGCTGTCACTCCCACCTCAGCAACCTGATTTCTCCCCTCCAATTTCTAGATCAAAACCCAAACCTCGGTTCTCAGACAATTGCCCCCTTGCTGAGGTAGCAGGTAGTGAGGCACCCCTCCACCAACTCACTCCTCTCTTCTTCTGTCAGTGCCCGCACCGGGTCCCACCAGGTCCTCTTACCAGCTATACCAAAGCTCAAACCAGCTGAGGAGAGCCCTCAGAACCCTATCCAAGATGTAATAAAAATGGCTTTTAACGTTGCTTTGTCATCACTGAAAACAGGTTACTAAGAATTTAAAGTCCCTCAGAGACTTTTTGGGATACTCACTCCCGTCTTCCCCTCTGCTCTACCTGTTCTACTGCTCACGATTTTGTTGCTAGGAAAATCCCAAACCCCTTTCTCATTATTCTTTTACATCTCTCCTTTCTCATACACAGATCCATGTAGCTGCTCTCCCCCCCGCCTTCCCCATCTTTCCCCTCTGTAAAAGGCCCACAAACAAGTCTTAACTGACCTTCTCCAAAATTCTTCACCAAGGCTGACTTTAGGACTTTCAGCAAAAGAGTCCCTATAAAAGAGTTCAATGTAGACAAACTTCCTGTTCTACTTGGCAACTGGCTGGAAAAATCAGCACTCCTAAGCTAGACAACCCCTTACTAATTTTTCACAAAATATGTGAACAAGGCCTCTGGCCTTGAGCTGGGGCTTCACAGGGATGGCTACATTTGTAAGATAAAGAAGTTACCAACTGGACCCCATGGGAACAGCTGGCAGGGAGAAAACAAAAAAGAGAAGAAAAAAGCTCTCCCTCTCCTAGGTGTCCTTAAAAAGTTAACTTGCCCAGAACAGAGGAAAAAAAAAAAGAAACAAAAACTGCTTTTTGTGGACTTCTGCAGACTGTGAACTTCTGAGCCCCTTCCATTACATATTGAGGACAAAATTCTAAAACTACCTAAACTTGGGGTTCAAGGGATTAATTGATTACAACAGAAGCAATGCCCTCTATATCCGGTTGCAACCAAATAGGACTGTTTCTCTGTTTTCGGTGCTATCTTAGGTGCCTTGCCCTGTCCATACCAACAAGAGTATTATTCTATATACTTAAACATTGTTTATGTTTTCATAAAATTGTCAACTGGTGCAATTAATTATGTAATGGTGCAGATGTTTCCCATAGTGCTCTATCATGATGCAGGTTCATTAAGATCAAAAAGCGGGGGGCATACAACCCGGTTCTGCCGGGAATCTGTATTCCTCACTTTAGCCATCCTATTAGGAATAGAAGTTGCTGCAGGGCTGGGCACAGGAACCACTGCCGTAGTCCATGGAACACAACAAATGACCCAATTAGAAGCAGCAGTAGAACAAAGCTTTAAGATATTAAACCTCCATCACAGCCTTACAGGAATCTTTAAAATCTCTCTCTGAAGTTGTTTTACAGAAAAGGCGAGGGTTGGACCTCCTCTTCATGAGAAAAGGGGGCCATTGTGCTGTATTGAGGGAAGAATGTTGTTTTTATTCCGATCATACTGGTTGTAAAATTATCTATGAGTAAATTGAGAAGACACCTTAAAGCGCATCAACGAGAGAGAGAGGCCCCAAAAGGGTGGTTACAGTCTTCGTTCACACAGTCCCCCTGGTAAACTACGCTTTTATCAGCTTTGGCCGGTCCATTAATAATCATCATATTATTGCTAACTCTAGACCCTGTTTGCTCCACCGTGTAGTTTCATTTCTTCAAGCTCAAATTGGACCAGTTAAATTTTGGTAATCAGACAACAATATACCCCACTAGCAGACATAAAATGTGACACCCCTCAATGATCACTTTTATGATTAAACGTAACCAGAAGAAGAAGTGGGGAATGAAAGATTAATAAAATAGGTATTTGTCACTTCCTGTTTTTCTGTATTCTTAACAAAACACTATTGAAATCTTGAGAATTGTTTGGTAATCTTGTTCCCAGAATGTGCTGTCCCCAAATGCCAAACTGCAGAATGTAATCCCTCACTCAGTTGCACACAAACCGTCCATTCGCCCTGAACCACCAATAAACTTCCTTCCCTTCCCTCTCCAAGTTAAGTATGTAAGCTCTGCTTAAGATGTTCTAAGGACTCTAGGCTCTATTCAAATTAGGTCTGAGCCCCAGCATTCTGGGCCCCGAATAAACCCTTTGCTGTTGCATGAGACAGTCTCTTGGTTGTCTCTTCCTCCAATGCTAGAATGACTTTTACATTGGTACAATCATAAGTATGACCTTTGCTTATTGTGTCCAAAATATTACTTTGATAAAATGAATATATAGATCAGGAGACATGAGTATTTCTTCCACCATTTCTTGCAGCAATATTTTGAAGACATAAAATTAGTATTGGGTGTACAAATAGGTGTACTCTGTGTCTATGAATATAGAGATAATTCATGAGTAGACCATACTGTGAATAAATAATATAACTAGTTCCAACTTTAAATAATGGATCGAATTGATATCTGAAAAAATACAGGAAATCTTATATTGATATACATACATTCATTCCAACGAGTTATACATCTAATAGTAATATTAGGGTTATGGTTTATCATGAAGAGTGTGTGAGTTTTGCTTCAAAAGTGATTATGGAAATCAAAAATAATGTGTTTGGGAAGAAGTCTCATGAAAAGACCAGTCAAGAAACATGGAGGAATACATGTGTTCTGAAGCAGGAAGTGATTGACAGCGAAACAAATGCGTACAAATTTACTAACTTCTGGATGAAATATATATACTATGATGTGCATAAATTGAAGAAATAGTAATGAACCAGTGTTGAATAAAAACTAACATCAAAATATACATCATGTCCCATAGGAATCTACTTGCATTAATGTTAAACTGGATCAGTTACTGGAGAAATATTAGGATTTGTATGCAACAGTCACTGAAGTTAGTTTTCAGAACTAGGAAAAAAAATATGTATTTCAGGTGAATGAATACTTCTGAGAATAATCTTGTGAAAAGTTTACTATAAATCCACATACATGAACATGAATAAATGTAGGGAGTGAATAATAAGATGCATATATTTCATATTTTAAAAAATCTGGAGAGTATATATATATATATATATATATATATATATATATATATATATATACAAAACACAAACAAAGACATTAAAAAGTAGCAATATATATGCCAATCAAAATTCATCGTGAAATATATATCATCTACAGATCCAAAAATATTAATTTTACTGAACATGGATTTATGTATAATGTTGTTCAACTAGGAAGCTCACTCACAGTTCGAATTTTCAGTTCCAAAATCGTTTAGGAGGAGTGATCTCTTCTCACACTTTGTATCTGCCAAGTTAGCCACCTCACAGGAATGTACGTGTGATACCAGGTAAGATTCTATATGTGCATATGAAAATACATGTGCTGAATAGCCTACAGAGAAAGGGAAACAGAAATTCACATATTTGTTAACTTTCCAAACACATGGAGAACTATTTCAACAAAAAATTGACAAGATTTATAACTCCTAACCTATATCATGCAAAAGGCAAAACCAAATATACACCGTGCCTCCTGTGAACTGCTTGTATTTCTATTCTATTTGGGTTATTTTTCTCCATCATATTAGGATTTGTAGTCAGAGTCTAGTACGGTATGGGTTAGTATCAGGGGTTCAGTATTTCGAATGGAAAATTTGAAAATGAATCCAATGTGTATGTAAATATGTGCTACACAAAAATCTTCCCACTCTCATCCAGAACAATGCCTTGAGAATACCTTTGCCCTAAGTAAGACACAATTAGAAGAGAAGAGTTAGAAAATCTGTGAATACATATCTGGAATGGAATATGCTCAGGAGTTCAAAACCTTGGAAGTCATAGAGGAGTTTCCAAAAGTAAAGGACAGGGTAAACACTCCACAAACATGGAGGTCTACTGGCCTAGAGAATTCTTGAGAATCTGCCTGTGAGGTTGGGCACTTGAAACATATGTTGTTGTCAGGAGCTTTAGCTTCCTTTCTAGTGAGACCATCAAAGCTCTGACTGAATCTATGAGACCTGGAGCACATGGTTTCTTCTTTTTCAATGAACATGAGTCAGCAGTGCTGAATTCTCTCTTTTTAGGTAAACTGTGGCCACTGGGGCCTAAATGTCTACCATGTGGACTGTGAAACCATATGGTCATCCTCCATTTTCATGGTGTTTCTTGCTGTTTCACTGGGAGTTTTGTATTTGCTTCATGATATGCAAGGTTTTCAACTGGGACACAGTGCGGGAGGGAGTTCTGTAACGTGTGGTGGGTCAGGGTCTGCAGGAGAATAAAAGAACAAGACTTCTATCCCACATAGCTTGCCTCCTTGACTATAGCAACCTGATTCTGAACAATGTCCTGAAACTTCTCCATATATCAAGATGCCTTTACATATAAGGGTCTGCTGGCTTCACCATGTCAGTCACAAGCCATTTGGAAGCCAATGGCAGATCCACATGGCCACCCCACAGATGTTTTATCACACACCTGCCCACCATTGCTCTAGGCCCACTACTCAGCAGGATGCAACTTTCTGGCATCTCTGTTAAAAACCATTTTTATGAAAACCAGTCAATCAAGGCACTGTCTGGTATATTCATTGTTGGGAAAAGTATACACGGCAGCCATAACCCAGAGAAAATTCCCAACATGGCGCCTAAGGACTTTTTCTTCCTACCTTCTTCTTTCCTGCAGTGGCGTGAAAAGTTCCCGCCCGTGTGAACTCTCCCGCCTCCTCCAATTTCAAATCTCGCTGGCGGAGAACCTTAGCCCCAATGAGAACAAATTCCTGGGCTCCGGAGGTGATATCTGAAAGAACTTGCCAATAAATGGGTTGCCTGCCATTTATCTAAGCCCTTCCATCTCCCCCTTAGTTATATATAAGCACACAGCTTTTTGCAATAAAATTGGAATTTTCTGGTGAAGTGTCTTTGCATGGGGAGTTCTTTCATTCTGGTGCCCCGTGAGAGGATACAGGTGAGCTCTTTCCAACAAGAGCCCCGTCCCCCACTCCGCCGAGACACTCTGCCCGCCAGCTTTCTGCACTCACCACTGATCTGATGTAAGTAATCCTCCCCTGACCCCGGCTCGCCAACTCCCTTCAGGCTGCTACTGGTTTTGTGACAGTGATCGTCAGGCACACTCCAGAAGCCTGGTAGGGGAGAGGGAATTCTTCCCACTAAGACCTTTACTAGTTGCAGTGGACCCTCTAGTGTTTCGTTTCTTTTTGGGGCATGAGGCTTCTGAGTTTACACGAGAGGCTTTATGGATTTTCCTGCTCCACTGCCGCTGCTGCTGCCAGTTAGAGTTGCTGTATCCTGTGGGGTTGCTGTGTCTGGCTGAAGCTGCCTGTCTGCTCTGCGAAAACTGAACTCCCGGCCTGGAATTGCATTCTGTCAGAGCCAGAGTTTTGTTTTCATTACTGACTTCTTCTGCTGCAGTTGAAAACTTTCCTGACGTCAGGTTGCCCTTGGCTCCAATTCCTTTTGGTTTCACAGATCGCACTTCACTGGTGATGACCAGGTAGTGCCCTCTGTATTTCCTCGTGATGGCTTGTCATTTTGGGGACGCCCACCTGACCCCCGTTTGCCCTGAGCTTCCTGGAAGCCGTTCCAGCCCGGGTTTTCTCTTTGTCTTTCTTACTTACTCCTATTCTCTCTCTCTCTCTCTCTCTCTCTCTCTCTCTCTCTCTCTCTCTCTCTCTCTCCCATCTCTCCCTGTGACTATGGGCACCTCTTAGTCTGCACCTGAAGACTCACCTCTCAAATGTTTAATAAAAAATCTGGCCACACTCTCCCTCACACCAGACATCAAGCCCAAACTTTTAATCAAAATCTGTACCCATGATTGGCCTACATATCCACTGGATAATGGCAATCATTGGCCACCAGAAGGCTCCTTAGATCCAAACCTCTTCCGGGACCTTTTTAACTACTGCCAGCATCTGAAAAAGTGGAGGGAGATTCCCTGCATTTAAGATTTTAGCCTTCACACACAGCACCCTGCTCTCTGCTCCTTTTGCCCTCCCTCTCAGGTCCTCTTTGCTTGAAAACCCCTCTCTTCCCCTACTTCTATTCCTGACTTCACAGATTCTTCCTCATTCGACCAAGCAGATGAACCCCCACCTTATCCCCCAGCCCCATCTGCCCCTTCTCTCCCGCTATACCTTCCTCTTCCTCTGCCTAATTCCATGGATCCTCCGCCTTCCGTTTCATCCCTCTTTCCTCCGCCCTCTTCTGCCTGCTCCACCTCCTCCTCCTCCACAGAGACACTCCCTTCCTCTCCCTCTCCTTCCTGTTCACCGCCTTCCTCTTTCAGTCCTCCTGTTACCAGGTCTAAGGGACTCCTTCCCACCCCCAAGACAATTGCACCCCTTCGTGAGGTAGCTGGTCCCGAGGGTGTCATCAGAGTCCACGTTCCGTTTTCCATGTCGGACATTACTCAGCTAGAGAGGAAGTTAGGCTCTTTTACCACTGACCCCACCACTTACATTCGGGAGTTTCAATGGGTCCTGCAAGTATGTAGCCTCACTCATCATGACATCTACATGCTCTTGGCCAATACACTTCTCCCCAAGGAAAGGCAATGAGTCTGGGAGCTAGCCCAAGCCCATGCTGATGAAAATCATAGGACCAATCCTACCCACCCCACAGGCCCTCATGCTGTCCCAGAGCAGGATCGCCTATGGGATTACAAGACCCGTGAAGGCTTACAGTTTCGTGACCTTTTTACATCCTGTCTCTTGGCGGGGCTGAAAAAGGCCACCCGCAAGGCTGTTAACTTTCAAAAGGTGCAGGAGGTCATTCAAAGGAAGGAGGAAACACCTTCAGATTTCCAGGATAGACTAACCAAGGCCCTTCAACAGTACACAAAACTCGACCCAGAAACCCCAGATGGCCGTCATGTCTTAATGACATACTCTCACTATTAAAAGTCACCATTCACATATCACCCCACATTATTCTACCTCTCATTTCCTCATGATGTTCCTAGGGGCAAATACACCTCCTTCATGCAGTCTCCCACGACTATCTAAACCAGTTAACCCTGAGGTTTGGGACACAACTACACCCTCTATGGCTAAATAAAGTCCTATTCATATTGTCTTACACGACCCTTCAAGATATATTAGTCAACCACAATATCTATTCACAACCACAGCCTTCCTCGGATTAGAACCCATCATCCAGGATTTATTATGAAAGGGGTATCTTAGGCCTACACAATCTCCTTTCAACACCCCCCATTTTAGCAGTTAAGAAACCTAACGGGTCCTACAGGCTGGTTCAAGACCTTCACCTTGTCAACTCCTCTGTGGTCCCCATCCACCCGCTAGTGCCCAACCCTTACCCCTGCCTCTCTCAGATCCATGCCACTACTACCCACTTCTTGATCCTAGATTTCAAAGATGCATTCTTTTCTATTCCCTTGTCATCAGAATCTCAGGATATCTTTGCTTTTACGTGGACTGACCCTCACACCCGCCATTCTCGTCAGCTTACCTGGACTGTCCTCCCACAGGGATTCAGGGATAGGCCCCATCTCTTTGGCCAAGTTCTTGCCCAGGACCTCACATCCTTTCACCCGACCTGTCCTGACTCTACTCTCCTTCAATATGTCGATGACCTTCTTCTATGTAGTCCCTCTTGGGAACACTCTCAATCCCACACTGCCCAGCTTCTTAATTTCCTAGCATACAAGGGATATAGGGTGTCTCCCCACAAGGCCCATGTTTTCCAGTTTTTTCTCATCTATCTTGTTATTTGCCTTACACCTAGGAAAAAGGAAATAACACTGGATAGAAGGCAACTCCTTTCTGATCTTCCAGTGCCCCATACGAAAGCCGAAATACTCTCATTCCTAGGACTAGCATTTATTTTAGGGCCTGGATCCCAAATTATTCTCTTCTAGCCAAAAACCTGTATGACCTAGCAAAGGGACCCCCTAGTGAATCTCTTGCCTCCTCCCCTAACTACCACTTCTGCAGGCTTCAGCAACTCCTCTTAAAGGCACCTGCCTTGCACCTTCCTGATATTTCAAGACCATTTCATCTATATGTCCATGAAAAAGGGGAGCAAGCATTTGGGGTCTTAGGTCAAAACTATGGGCCTACATATGCACCTCTGGCATATATGTCCAATAAAGTAGACCATACAATCTGTGGGTAGGCCCCTTGCTTAAAAGCTCTCTCTGCTGAACAAATTTTACACAAAGAAGCCTCTAAGCTGACTTTTGGGGCCCCTTGAACTATTCACTCCCCACATCACTTGAAGGATCTTTTAGCTTATAAGGGCCTTCAAACCCTTCCTCCATCCAGAGTTCAGTCGCTCCTCACTTCATTTCTGGAAAACCCTAATATTACTTTCCTCCCCTGCTCTGCACTGAACCCTGCCTCACTGCTCCCAATGACTCCCACGTCTAACACAACAATTCATAATTGCTTGGAAACGTTAGATGATTTCCTTCCCTGTCATTCTTCAATTTCTGAGGGACCACTCACCAAGCCTGACCTTATCTGGTTCACTGACGGCAGTTTCTTTAGGCAGAATGGCACTCATTACTCTGGATACACTGTAGTTTCAGCCACTGAGATTATAGAGGCCAAAGCTCTACCTTCAGGAACTACCAACCAGCAGACTGAACTCATAGCAGCCACTCGTGCCTGCCTTCTAGCACAAGGCAAATCCCTCACCCTTTATACTGACTCAAAATATGTCTTCCATATCTTATTTTCCCATGCTGCAATATGAAAGGAGCGAGGACTACTTACCACCAAAGGTAATGTGATCACTAATTCGGCTCTTATAAGCAATCTGATAGAGGCCTCCCACTTTCCCACCCAGTTGGGAGTTGTCCATTGTAGGTCCCATCAGAAGGACGGCTCTCTTATCACTGAGAGCAATGACAAAGCTGACCAGGCGGCACGAATGGCTGCCACCACTTCCAGTTATTGCCCCCATTGGGGGACATATAATGGCCACTTTAGACATCTCATCTGAAGCCACTACTTCTTCCAGTAAGAACAAGGATCTTTTCAAGTTCCTTTATACTCTTTTCCATTCCGATTCTCAGTCTTTGACCCTCTTTTTACAGAGCTTCTTCTCCCTCACCCCCTCTGACAAAGCCATGCTACAGAATATAGCCTCTAATTGTCAGATCTGTCAGCGGACCAACCCTCATACTTTTTTAAGGCCCAAACCTTTCCCTTCCCACCAAGCCCGGGGACACATTCCCACTGCTTAGTGGCAGGTACACTTCACCAACATGCCCAAAGTATGGCACACTAAATACCTCCTTGTCTTTGTGGACACTTTCTCTGGTTGGGTTCAGGCATTTCCCATTTCCAATAAAAGGCTTCCACTGTAGCTTCAATCTTTCTGACAGTCATCATCCCCAGGTTTGGAATGCCCACTTTCCTACAATCTGACAATGGCCCTGAGTTTATTTCTAGGATCACACAAAAGGTCTCTCAAGCCCTCTCCTTCAAGTGACATTTTCACTGTCCATATCACCTTCAGGCTTCAGGGAAAGTGGAAAGGGTAAATCGTACTCTAAAGGAAGTCCTTACCAAATTGACAAAGGAATTAAACTTAGACTGGGTCAAACTCCTTCCCTTGGATTTGTTTCGAATCAGAGCTCTACCTAAGAAACCATCTTTACTGTCTCCCTTTGAGATAAGGTATTCAAGACCTCTTATCCCCCCTGGGTTGGTCATTTCACAAGGACCTCTCACCCGAGATTTGTCTTTGCCTCTCTTGTTTTATCTTCGCTCGGAACTCTGGAAATATCAGGACTGGCTTCTTCTGGACCCAGTCCCCGCTCCAAACACTCCTCCCTTAACAGCTGGGAGTCTAGTCTATTATAATACCCCAGAGGAGATAGGGACTCTTGCCCCAAAATGGGAAGGCCCCTATCCTGTCATTCTCTGTACCCCCAACTCCACCTAACTCTCCTTATCAGACAACTGTCTCACCCCTTGGATTCACATATCTAGGTTGAAGCCATATCACCAAGAGGCCCACCTGATGACGACAGGACCACCCCAGAGGAACTCCAAGAATCACCTCCTGAACCTCCCCTTTACTCCTGCTCTCCACTCCCATCTCACCCATTTAAGTTGCGGCTAACACGGTGTTCCCCGCAGAACAATTCCTCTTAAAGAAGGCACAATGAGCTCTCCCAACACCCTAGTCTTCTCTAACTGCTTGTTTTTTGTGCTCTGCTTATTTTCTGTGCTCTGTCAGGACTGGTATCTACCCTCCTCTGCTACAATGTATTTTTTCACTCTTTGGGAATGATACTCAGAACATAGCATGCAGAATGTCCACGCAGTGGATGCAACTGCTTGCTTCATCCACAACTGCACATCTATTTCCCTAAAATTGTCACCTTCAAGGACCTTCGTTCCTGGTAGCTGGAACTGGCCTTTCATTTGCTTCCTTTTTCATCAAACCAAAGACTATTGTCATTGGTGGCCTGAGATATATAATGGGTGCCCCTATAAGTCATGCAGGTTCCATCATGAACGTGGTAGCTATTCTTACCACTCACTTGGTTACCATGAAGGGTGGACTTCTAGTTACCTAAAGTGGCATAAAGGCTCTTCATCCAATAACAATGGATGGTATACTTTAGATATACCTGACCCCAAGGCCAAACGTTGGGACTATGTTGAGTTTGCTGTCTATGCTCGGACAACCTCAGCCAGACCCACAATGTGGATGACTGTTGGCCGCACCCTGATTACGCCACCTAAGGCAACCATCCAGGTAGTCGAACACATTAAGGAGTCAGAATCAAAACTTCGAGTTCTTATCCATAACTCATTTAAAGAGGATTCAGAGCCTTCATCCCCCTCAGGTCCCCCTCCCACATGGCTCAATTTGCTACACCAAACTCTTTGATTATTAAACTCCACCCCTCTTTCTGTGCCTACTTCTCAGTTCTTTCTCTGTGCTTCACTTAGTCGTCCACTTCTAGCAGCGGTCCCATTAGCGGCAGGAAATATTTCAGCAAAAACCTACAATTTCTCTAAGAAAGGAAAACCCCTACATGTGACACGTATCCCACTATGGGAAAGTTGTTCCACCAATACTTTATTTCCTTTCATCTGTTTCCACCTGACAGTAATGAATTCTTTACCCATTTGTTCCTTGAGCTTTAACACCCCATCGAGCCCTGATTTATGAAACCTGGACATTTTCTCTGGTGTAACGGGTCTATAAGTACCTCAACGATCAATGTCTCTGGCATCTGTTTCTTGGTTACAGTAGTTCCTCAGCTGTCTTTGTATACTCCCATCGAATTCCGACAGGTGGCCCTACCTTCCTGCACCCTTAGGGCAGTCTTTCTGCCGGTTCTGGTAGGCCTCACATTAACAACCTCAGCGGCGAGTCTCGAACTCTCTGGTGAAGCTATAGGTCATGCTCAATGGGCATCCAATGACCTGCAACAAAAACTGCAGGAAGCACTTGATAACACTGCTCAGTTTCTGGGCTCCTTGCAGTGATGGTTACTTCATTGGCACAACTGGCTTTACAGAACCGAAGGGCAATTGATCTTCTCATTGCAGAAAAAGGGGGAACATGCCTGTTCCTCAGAGAGGAATGTTGTCATTATGTTAATGAATCTGGCCTAATAGAAAAAAATGTTGTTAAATTGCAGGAATTATCAACCCAATTGCTTCCAATCCTTTCTTGCCATGTACTTACTACCAATCTTGGGGCCCCTTATTGGGATGCTCCTTTTTTGTGCTCTCTTGCCCTGCATAATGAAGTGCCTTCAAACCCAACTGAAAAAAAATTTCTAATCAAACATTCAACCAGCTTTTGCTTAGGCACTAGCAGCCTCTGATGACTGATGAACCCCCAACATCTCCAAGAGAACAGTTCACTCAGTGCTGAAGCTCACTACCAGGCACGATGGAATGCAACGGACATCAGACGGCGAGAGACAACGAGCTCGGAGAACCTTTTAATCTGCCATCCTGGATTAATGAGTCTTTATGTCCTTCTAAGTTTCCTCATGGCCCTTGGCCTCTTCTCTGTCAGTCCCCCAACATGGTACTTCTGCCAAAAATTGACCTATGCTTTAATTTTTATCTTAATTCTGTTTTTATTCGCTCTGATCTTCTTCAGGTGCTGGTGATGCCATGTCCAGGCAACGCTTCCAGTATTTCCCAGAGTCTCTGAAACAGGACCAGTGACTGATACCAACAAACTCCTCCATCCAGGACTGGTTCAATGCCATCGACAACTTGAGGCTTCAGGGAACTTTCATAGACTTCACCCCTATGGAAGTAGCTGTCTGTAGCCACTGGGTTTTCTTTCTGGCTGCCATGATATCCCCAGACCTGCCCCCCGAGAATTCCTCCACTTCCCATTCTAGGCCCCACAGCGCCCCCAAACAGCAAGAAGCAGCCGGATCTGACCAACGACGCCACACTTCCTAAGAAAACAAAAAGGGAGGAATGTTGGGAAAAGTATAAATGGCAGCCATTCCCCAGAGTAAAAACCCCAACATGGTGCCTAAGGACTTTTTCTTCCTACCTTCTTCTTTTCTGCAGTGATGCAAAAAATTCCCGCCCGTGTGAACTCTCCCGTCGGCGCCAATTTCAAATCTCTCTGGCGGGGAACCTTAGCCCCAATGAGAACTAATTCCTTGGCTCCGGAGCTGATATCTGAAAGAACTTGCCAATAAATTGGTGCCCTGCCATTTATCTAAGCCCTACCATCACCCCTTTAGTTCTATGTAAGCACACAGCTTTTTGCAATAAAATTGGAATTCTCCTAGCGAAGTGTCTTTGTGTGGGGAATTCTTTCACTCATGATCAGCAACAGGATATCCAAAGGTTCTCCAGTGCCACCTGGTCTGGGAATTTCAGAAATTTGATGGTATTTATTTAGCCATTTTTGAAGGATGAAGTTGGATTTACTGTGGGTTTCAATTCATGCAGGAAACATTATATGGTGAGGAAGCTCATTTCAATGAAATCTCTGGAGAACACTCACAGGCAAGCTTCCCAAAGAGTGGCCAAAAGTTCACATGAAGCCAGGATCACTGATGTCTACAATGTGAGGTCCATGTGTGTTTAGACTCTCAACTTTGGCTGCCAAGTCTTTAAGAATAAAATCATGTGATATCCTGGCTGAGATTCCCAGTGCCGTGTGGAAAGCCTCCCTGGACCTCTATCTCAGTTTCCAAGGGCGATTCTGATGCGTGGCCTTCTGAAATCCCAACACATTTCATGGCAGTACTTCTCTGAGGTCAGTTCCAGAACTCAGTCTCTAAGAGGAATCACACCAGAGTTAAAGCCCAGGTAGGCCCAGTCATCTATTCCAACCGCCACAAAAATGACCACAATGAAAACCAAAACACACCCACAGGGCCCTCATCTTCTTACATATAGACACTCATCATAACTTCTGGCTGGAGTTTTCCGTGAGGGGTGCAGCCCAAGACGGTGTAAAAAATAAGCTCCCTTGCCGCTCATTTGCCTAAAGTCCGGGTGGCCTGGAAACCCTTCTTGTGAACCAGGAGTGATCAAATAGGCCTGCTGTTAATACTGCTCTGCATCTCCAATTTGAGGCCTACTGAATGTCAGGTATAGATTCTTTATATGATTGGGAGTCATGAGACAAACCAAAAACCTCTGGGCTAGCCTCCGCAGGGCTTTGAAGAACTCATTTTACGCAAAGGATGCCTATTCTCACTTGATGGGCCTCAGGAACCTTAGAAATGAAGTCAAGAGACTTCATTCACAATAACTGGTCTTTTGGCAATTTTGGTTTTGGATGCACACATGGGATCTGTCTTTGGATTAATCAGGTGCTGAGAATCTAAGCCACAGCCTCACACAGGGCCAAGAGGCTGATTCAGACACATCCTTTTCCAAAGCAATTAAGCAAAGAGCCACAGGTGATGCCCATTCATTTCCATTTGAAAACTGTTTTCTTCAGGGTTCACAAAGGGGTGGCCTGAGGCAAAGACCTTCCTGACATTCAGGGCAACAGAACAATAGGTAAGAAAAAGTCCAAAGCAGGGTTTCTCCACTGAGACTTTCCTGGTCACACTGATATCTGAGTTTTCTGAGATGCTCGCCATTCCCTCCAGCTATCCAGTACATGGACATGTCACAGAGCTTGGAGGTGGTACATATTTTGGACAAAAACCATGAGTCTATTCTGGAGAGTGGCGAGAATTCAGGAAGAAAACAGGAACTTAGGAAGTTAGCAGGTGTTGCCCATTTTTAAGGCAAGCGGCAGTCCATTCATAAATTGGGCAGGATGAATGCTGGGAAGCTTTCTACTATACAGGACACATCAATTGTTGCATTCTCTTTTCTAATGTCTACAACCACGGACACAGTAGCATACACAGACATAGAAACACTCGCCTTGTCAAACGTCTTACTAGAAGCAGTCCACTACAAATCAAAGAAAAAAACGCCTTTCCTACCTATTCTCAGATCATGAGACAAAACCACAAAATCACACCCACACCCACGAAGGCACATCCTTCCCCCATTAAACTCTGTGACTATCCAGAGTTTCCTCTGACTGGTGGGCCACAGTATGTTCCCCCGAAATGGCCTGTCTTGTCTCAGATCTGCTCTTCTTTCCCAACTCTGTGAAGTTTTCAGGAGCCAGTGGCCAACCACTACCTGCTTTCTCAGGAAAGGCCCCTATTCAGAGCTCTCCTGGTATTTGGCCATCCTCATATCTTAAGGTACCAAGAAAGACTAACACTCTCCTTTGTAAATCCAAACAAGTTAAACCCCTGGGCCTGAGACTTGAGTGGCTCCGGGTGCCTGGCATCCTGGATCCCAAGTTCAGAGAGTTCCATCACCAAGGAAGTGAGGTAGGTCAATGCTTAAGGAACTGAATGAGGTCACTTCCTTGGCAACCACTTTGTCCTAACAGTTGCTTTCAAGTCTCCCATTATATGGAGGCTGCCCCTACTTCCTATGACATTTTCACAAGTTAGAATGGTATATAAACCATGGGCACCCGGGAACAGCTCTCCACCTAGGACTGGTTTGGACCATCTTCTCTACATTAAGAAGAGAGAGGTGGATGCATACACATCCCTTCATGCTGACCAGGTTGTTTGCCATAGAAGATGACTTTTCTCTCTCAAGTTTTCATAGCTGCCCACATCTTCTCAAGGCATCCTTTCTGCATGGACCTTTGACGTTCTCAACAGGTGGAAGATCGCCTACATTCATGTATTGTAAGACCAACTCTGTCGCTGCTCTTCTGTAAAGTTAGATTGACGGAACAGTGTATGGTTAGGGTTAATAACATGTTAAATTTGGGTTAGGAATCTTTCTGCACGATGAATAATGGTATTGGGAAACTATAATATTTACAAGAATATATAGGTGAAATATAAGTATAAAAACAGAAATCCAGGGAAGATATGAAGCCCAGAAGGGCATTGCACCCTTAATTGGTATGCTTAGCTTTGAATTATGTTCTGCACAAATGTCTCAGATAAATCGATGAACAATGGCATAGGACCTTGTACCTTTAATGATTGAATGTCAAAGAGAACATCCACTCAAAATGGGATAGTAGGTAGAATTAGGAAGATGGTCGGTAGGTTTAGAAAGAAGAGTATAGGATTTAGACCAAAACTTCTTAAGCAATAGGGTTTCGGTTAGAGAGTGAATGTAAATTTCAGCACACATGAAGTGTAAGTCACAATGATGAACCGGGGAAATATGTAGGATAGCAGATATAAATAGAGACATTACTAAATCAGGTAAAGTATAAAATGAGTGATAGGATTAGACATTTTCAACAGGCATGAGGTTGAATATATAATCTTAGGAAGAAACAAATATGTAGTCACCAATAGGATTGATATTTGAGAGCATTAGGCAACCTGGACATGGAAGTTTATGTAATCCATGCTCACTTTCCATTTAGGCTTTGGTACAATCTTAAGGGTGACTTTTTTTTGTCTAGAATATTACTGTGATAAAATGTATATGTAGATCTGGTGACATGAGTATTTGTTCCACCATTTCTTTTAGGAATATTTTGAAGATGTATAAATTAGTATCTAAGGTAAAATAGGTGTACCCCTTGTCTATGAATAGAGAGATAATGCATTAATAGACCATACAGTTAATAAATAATATAACTGCTTCCACTTTAAATAATGGATTGAATTGATAACTGAAAATATATAAGAAATCATATTTTGATATAGAATCATTCATAACAACTAGTTATACGTCTAATTGTAATATTAGGGTTATGGCTTTTCATGAAGAATGTGTGAGTTTTGCTTCAAAATGATTATGAAAATCAAAAATAATGTGTTTGGAAAGAAGTCTCATGAAAAGACCAGTCAAGAAACATGGAGGAATACATGTTTTCTGAAGCAGGAAGTGATTGAAAGTGAAATAAATGCTTATAAATTTGTGAACTTGTGAATGAAATATATATACTGTAATGTGCATAAACTTAAGAAATAGTAATGTACCAGTGTTGAATTAAAACGAACTCCAAAACACATATCATGTCCCATAAGAATCTACTTGCATTGATGTTAAACTGGGTCAGTTACTGTAGAAATATTAGGAGTTTTATGCACCATTCACTGAAGTTAGTTTTCAGTACTAGGAAACAAATATGTATTTCAGGTGAATGAATATTTCTGAGTATAATCTTGTTAAAAGTTGATTGTAAATCCACATACATGAACAGAAGTTATTCCCTCCAAACCCAACAAACCGCCAGTCCTACCTATTCTCAGAACATGAGACAAAATCCGCAAACTCACACCCACACCCTCAAAGTCACCTACTTCCTGCAACTAGGTCTATGACAATCTGGAGTGTCCTCTGACTGGTGGGCCACACTATGTTCCCCTGAAATGACCTGTTCTGTCTCAGAACTGATCTCCTTGTCCAACTCTGTGAAGTTGTCAAGAGTCAGCGGTGAGCCACTACCTGCTTTCTCAGGAAAGACCCCTCTTCAGAGCTTTTCTCACATTTGGCCATCCTCACATCAGTAGGTACCAAGAAAGAGTGAATCTGTCCATGCTAAATCCAAACAAGTGAGACCACTGGGACTGGGACTGGGACTGGGACTGGCTCTGGGTGCCTGGCTTCCTGGATCCCATGTTCAGAGAGTTCCATCAACAAGGAAGTGTGGTGAGGTCACTTTCTTCAGAAACTGAATGAGGCCACTACCTTGGCAACCACTTTGTCCTAATAGTTGCTTCCAATGGTCCCATGAGATGGAGGCTGCCCCTACTTCCTGTGACACTTTCACAAGTTAGAATGCAATATCAACCATAGGCACCCGGGAACAGCTCTCCACACAGGCCTGGTTTTGTCCATCTTCTCTACATTAAGAAAAGAGGGGCTTATTCAGACACTACCCTTTATCCTGACCAGGTTTTTGCCATGAATGATGACTTTTGCTCACTCAGGTCCTTCATATCTGCCTACATCTTCTTCAGGGATCATTTATTCATGGACCTTTGAGGTTCTCAGCTGGAGGAAGACCACCTACATTCCTGTATTTTAAGACCAACTCTGTCCCTGCTCTTCTGTAAAGTTAGATTGAGGGAACTGTGTATGGTTAGGGTTAATAACATTTTTGATTTGGGTAAAGAGTCATTCTGCTGGATGAATTATAATATTGGTAACCTTTAAGATTTATAAAAATATAGAGGTGAAATATATGTATGAAAACAGAAATCTAAGTAAGATTTGAAGCCCAGAAGGGCATTGGGCCCTTGATTGGGATACTTTACTTTGAATTACATTATACTAAGATATCTCAGATAAATCGATATACAATGGCATAGGACCTTGTACCTTGGACGATTGAATGTTGAAGAGAACATCCAGTCAAAAAGGGATAGTAGGTAGGAATAGAAAGATAGTTGGAAGTTTTAGGAAGAAGAGTGTGTATAGGATTTGGAATAAAAGTTCTTTAACAATAGGGTTTTGTTTAGAGAGTGAATGTCAATGTCAGCACATGTGAAGTGTCAGTAACAATGGTGAACTTGGAAAAATATGTAGGAAAGCAGATATCATTAGAGAGATTAGGAAATCAGGTAAGGTATAAATTCAATCATAGGACTAGACATTTTCAACAGGGTTGAGTTTGAATATATAATCTTAGGAAGCAACAAATATGTAGTCACCAATATGATTGACATTTGAGAGCATTAGGGAACCTGGACATGGATGTTTTTAGTAATCCATGTTCACTTTCCATTTAGGCTTTGATACCATCATATTGTGTCTTTTGCATTTTTTGTCCAGAATATTTCTGTGATAAAATGTATATGTAGATCATATATTTCATATTTTGAATAGTTTGGAGAGTGTATATATATATATATATATATATATATATATATATATATATATATATATATATATATATATATATATATATATATATATAAAACCACTGAGACATTAACAATTAGCAATATATATTCCAATCGAAATTCATCATGAAATATATATCATCCACTGATGAAAAAATATTTATTTTACTGAACATGGATTTATGTATAATCTTGATCTCTTAGGAAGCTCACACATAGGGTGAATTTTCACTTCCAACAGTGTTTCTGCTGAGTGATCTCTTCTCACAACTTGTATTTGCCAAGTCAGCCACCTCACAAATATGTACGTGTTATACCAGGTAGGATTCTATATGTGCATATAAAAATACATGTGCTGAAGAGGGTACAGAGAAAGGGAGACAGAAATTCACATATTTGTTAACTTTAAAACACATGGAGAACTATTTCAATTAAAAATTTACTAGATTTTTTACAGCTGCCTTTTATCCTGCAAAAGGCAAGTCCAACTATACTCCATGCCTCTTCTGAAATTTTTTATTTCTATTCTGTTTTGGTGTTTTCCTTATCATGTTAGGATTAGTAGTCAGAGTCTAGTAGCGTATGGATTAGTGTCAGGGATGCAGTATTTCGAATGGAAAATAGGAAAATGAATCCAATGTGTATGCAAATATGTGCTACAAAACAATCTTCCCACTCTCATCCAGAATAATGCCTTGACATTACTTTTGCCCCAAATAACACACAAATAGAGGAGAAGAGTAAAAAAATCTGTTAATATATATATGGAATGGAAAATGCTCAGGGTTTCACAACATTGGATGTGGTAGGATAGTTTCCAAAAGTAAGGGACAGGGTAAACATTCCACAAACATGGAGCTCTTTCGGCCTAAAGACTTCTTGAGGAACTGCCTCTGAGGTTTGACACTTGAAATATATATTGTGGTCAGGAGCTTTAGATTCTTTTCTAATGAGACCATCAAAGCTGGGTCTGCATCTATGTGACCTGGAGGACATGGTTTCTTCTTTTCCAATGAACATGAGGCAGCAGTGCTGAATTCGCTCTTTGTTGGTAAAATGTGGCCAATGTGGGCTAAGTGTCTCCCCGTGTGGACAGTGAAGCCATTTTTTCGTCCTCCACTTTTCGTGGTTTTTCTTCCTGCTGCATTGGGAATTTCATATTTGCTCCACAAAATACAAGGAGTTCAACTGGGACACACTGCTGGAGCGGGTTCTGTCACGTGTGTTGGGTCAGGGTCTGCAGGGGAATGCATCAACCAGGCTAATATCCCACAGAGCTTGCCCCCTTATACATAGCAACATGATTCTGAACATTGCCCTGAAATCTCTCCATATAACAAGATGCATTTACAAATAAGCTTCTGTTGGCTACACCATGTCAATCACAAGCCATTTGGAAGCTAATGGCAGATCCACATGGCCCCACAACAGATGTATTATCACACACCTGCACACCACTGCTCTAGGCCCACTAATCAGCAGGCTCCAACTTACTGGCAAATCTGTTCTACACCATTTTCATGAAACCCAGTAAATCAAGGCACTGTCTGGTACACTCATGATAAGCAACAGGACATCCAAAGGTTCTCCAGTGCCACCTGGTCTTGGGAATTTCAAAAATTTCATGGAATTTATCTAGCCGTTTTTCAAGGAAGATGTTGAAGGCACTGTGGGTTACAATTCATTCAGGAACCATTAAATGGTGAGGAAGCTCATTTCAATGAAAACTCTGGAGAACTCTCACAGGCAAGGCTTCCCAAAAAGTGGCCAATAGGTCACATGAAGCCAGGCCTATTGCAGTCTACAATGTGAGGTCCATGTGTGTTTTGACTGTCAACTATGGCTGCCACGTCTTTCAAAATAAAATCATGTGATATTCTGGCTGAGATTCCCAGTGCTCTGTGGAAAGCCACCCTGTTCCTAGATCTCACTTTTCTTTCCAAGGGCGACTCTCATGCGTTGCCTCCTAAAATCCTAACACAATTAATGGCAATATTTTTCTGATGTCAGTTCCAGAACTCAGTCTGTAAGGGGAATCACAGCAGAGTTCAAGCCTGGTTTGGTCCATCTTCTATACATTAAGAAGAGAAATGTTGATTCAGACACATCCCTTCATCTGACCAAGTTGTTTGCCATGGAATATGACTTTTGCTTTCACAGGTCCTTCATAGCTGCCTATATCTTCTCCAGGGATCATTTCTTTGTTGACCTTTGAGGTTCTCAGCAGGTGGAGGATCCTCTAAATTCCTGTATTGTAAGACCAACTCTGTCCCTGCTCTTTCGTAAAGTTAGATTGAGGGAACAGTGTATGGTTAGGGTTAATATCATGTTCCATTTGGGTTAGGAATCATTCTACGGGATGAATTATGGTATTGGGAACCTGAAATATTCATAGGAATATAAGTGTAATATAAGTATGAATACAGAAATCTAGGTAAAATTTGAAGCCCAGAAGGTCTTTGGGCCCTTGACTGGGATACTTAGCTTTGAATTATATTCTGCACAGATGTCTCAGATTAATCAATATACAATGGTAGCGTTCCTTGTACCTTGGATGATTGAATGTCGAAGAGAACATCCACTCAAAAAGGGATAGTCGGTAGGATTAGGAATTAGTCGGAAGAGTGAATATAGGATTTGGTCCAAAAAATCTTTAGCAATAGGGTTTTGGGTACAGAGTGAGTGTAAATGTGAGCACATGTGAAGAGTCAGTCACAATGATGAACTGGGGAAAATATGAAGGAAAGCAGATAATAATAGAGACATTAGGAAATCAGGCAAAGTATAAACTGAGTGATAGGATTAGACATTTTCAACTGGCTTGATGTTGAATATATAATCTTAGGAAGAAACAAATATGTAGTCACCAATCGGGTTGACATTTGAGAGCATTAGGCAACCTGGACATGGATGTTTTTCGTGATCCATGCTCACTTTCCATTTAGGCTTTGGTACAAACTTAAGTGTGATCTTTGTAATTGTGTCCAGAATATTACTTTGATAAAATGTATATGTACATCAGGTGATATGAGTATTTCTTCCACCATTTCTGGGAGCAATATTTTGAAGATGTATAAATAAGTATTGGGGGTATAAAAAGGTGTACCCTGTGTCTATGAATATAGACATAATGCATGAATAGACCATACTGTGAACAAATAATATAACTTTTTAAAACTTTAAATAATGGATTGAATTGATATCTGAAAATATACAGAAAATCTATATTGATGTACAATCCTTCATTCCAACCAGTTATACATCTAATGGTAATATTAGGGTTATGGTTGATCATGACGTGTATGTGAGTTTTGCTTCAAAGGTGATTATGGAAATAGAAAATAATGCGTTTGGAATGAAGTCTCATGAAAAGACTGTGAATCAGGCGGTATAGTGATACCAGACTTCAAACTATTCAACAGAGCAATAGTAACAAAATCAGCATGGTACTGTACCAAAACAGGCGGTTGGACAAATGGTACAGAATAGAGGACACAGAAACCAATCCACTAAACTACAACTATCTTATATTTGATAAAGAGGCTGAAAGCACACAATGGAGAAATGATAGCAGCTTCAACAAATGTTGCTGGGAAACCTGGAAATCCATATGCAACAAAATGAAATTGAATCACTTTCTCTTGCCATGAACAAAAGTTAACTCAAAATGGATCAAGGAGCTTGATATCAAATCAGAGACACAGTGTCTGACACAAGAAAAAGTTGGCTATGATCTACATACTGTGCGGTCGGGCTTCAAATTTCTTAATATGACACCCATAGCACAAGAGTTAATAACTAGATTCAACAAATGGGACTTACTCAAACTAAAAAGTTTTTTTTCTCAGCAAAAGAAACAATAAGAGAAGTAAATAGGTAGCCTACATCTTGGGAACAAATCTTTACTCCTCAAACTTCAGATCGAGCCCTAATATCCAGAGTATACAAAGAACTCAAAAAATTAGACAATTAGATAACAAATAACCCAATCAACAAATGGGCCAAGGACCTGAACAGACACTTCTCAGAGGAGGACATTCAATCAATCAACATGTACATGAATAAATGCTCACCATCTCTAGCAGTCAGAGAAGTGCAAATCAAAACCACCCTAAGATATCATCTTGCTCCAGTAAGATTGGCAGCCATTATGAAGTCAAACAACAACAAGTGCTGGTGAGGACGTGAGGAAAAGGGTCCACTTGTACATTGCTGGTGGGAGTGCAAATTGGTGCAGCAAATTTGGAAAGCAGTATGGAGATTTCTTAGAAAGCTGGGAATGGAACCACCGTTTGACCCAGCTGTTAACCTTCTCGGTCTATTCCCTAAAGACCTAAAAAGAGCATGCTACAGGGACACGGCTACATCGATGTTCATAGCAGCACAATTCACAATAGCAAGACTGTGGAACCAGCCTAGATGCCCTTCAATAGACGAATAGATAAAAAAAATGTGGCTTTTATACAAAATGGAGTATTACTCTTCATTAAAAAATGACAAAATCATAGAATTTGCAGGGAAATGGATGGCATTATAGCAGGTTATGCTAAGTGAAGCTAGCCAGTCCTTGAAAAACAAATGCCAAATGTCTTCTTTGATATAAGGAGAGTAACTAATAACAGAGTAGGGACAAAGAGCCTGAGAAGATTAACACTAAACAGGAATGAGAGGTGGGAGGGAAAGGAAGAGAGAAGGGAAATTGCATGGAAATGGAAGGAGACCCTCAGGGTTATACAAAATTGCATACAAGAAGAAGTGAGGGGAAAGAGGAAAAAAAACAAGGGAGAGAAATGAATAACAGTAGAGAGGGTAGAGAGAGAAGAGGGGAGGGGAGGGAAGAAGAGGGGGATAGTAGAGGAGAGGAAAGGCTGCAGAATACAACAGACACTAGTATGGCAATATGTAAATCAATGGATGGGTAACTGATGTTTTTCTGCAATGTGTATGCGGGGTAAAAATGGGAGTTTATAACCCACTTGAATCAAAGTGTGAAATACGATATATCAAAAACTATGTAATATTTTGACCAACCAACAATAAAAATTTTAAAAAAAAAGAAACCTGGAGGAATACATGTGTTCTGAAGCAGGAAGTAATTGAAAGTGAAACAAATGTCTATAAATTTATGAACTTGTGGATAAATATATATCTTATGATGTGCATAAACTGAAGAAATAGTAATGTACTAGTGTTGCATAAAAATGAACGTCAAAATACACAACTTGTCACATAGGAATCTACTTGCATTAATGTTAAACTGGGTCAGATACTGTAGAAATATTAGGATTTGTGTGCACCATTCACTAAAGTTATTTTTCAGTACTAGGAGACAAATATGTATTTCAGGTGGATGAATATTTTTGAGAATAATCTTGTGAAAAGTTTATTATAAATCCACATACATGAACATGAATGAATATGGGGAGTGTATAATAAGGCATATATATTTCATATTTTGAAAAATCTGGAGAGTGTGTGTATATATATATATATATATATATATATATATATATATATATATATATATATATATATACATATACACACACTCACACACAAAACACACACAGGAACATTAAAAATTAGCAATACATATGCCAATCGAAATTCATCATGAAATATATATCTTTCACAGATACAAAAGTATTTATTTTACTGAACTTGTATTTATGTATAATGTTGTTCAACTAGGAAGCAAACCCATAGATTGAATTTTCTGTTAAAACAGTGTTTAGGAGGAGTGATCTCTTTTTACGATTTGTATCTGCCAAGTCAGCCACCTCATAAGAATGTATGTGTGATACCATGTAGGATTCTATATGTGAACCTAAAAAATACATGTGCTGAATAGGCTTCAGAGAAAGGGAGACAGGAATTCACATATTTGTTAACTTTAAAAACACATGGAGAACTATTTCAATTAAAAATTGACTAGATTTATAACACCAACACTTTATCAGGCAAAAGGCAAATCTAACTATACACCATGCCTACTCTGAACTGCTTCTATTTCTATTCTCTTTGGGTTGTTTTTCTCCATCATATTAGAATTAGTAGTCAGAGTCTAGTCTGGTTTTGGTTAGTGTCATGGATTCAGTATTTTGAATGGAAAATTAGATAATGAATCCAATGTGTATGCAAATATGTGCTGCACAAAAATTTTTCCACTCTCATCCAGCACAATACCTTGAAATTATCTTTGCCCCAAGTAAGACACAATTAGAGTAGAAGAGTTAGAAAATCTGTGAATACATATCTGTACTGGAAAATGCTCAGGAGTTCACAACCTTGGAGGTGGTAGAGTAGTTTCCAAAAGTAAGGGACACGGGTTGATAGACCCAACCTGATCTTTTATTAAAATTGGGAGCCATCTTGCCACAAAGCCATAAAAAGTTAATTTTGGCTTTGCTATAAATAACTGCAAATTCTGAACCTGCTTGGAATGCCTTCCCGTGCCTTGAATTCACCCATGCTTGACTCTCTGACCAGATAGCAGCCCTCGCTGAAACTTTAGTGACACATCATAAATTTTGGCCTTCCCTGGCCAGACAACGACCCTCTCTGAGGCTCTATTTGTCCTCATAATTTCTAATATTGGGGCCACCAAAAAATAAATAAATAAATAAATGAACTACCATTTTTGTGATGCTTGTCAAAGTTCTGTTATCTGTAACCCCCATTTTGTGTAACTTTCTGGGCTATATAGCTGTGCTGTAGGAAAGGCGGGGTTGCTGTCTTGTTCCTGCCGTTTTGGGATGGAGAGGCAGCCCAGCCGGTTGACATTATAAGCTTTCCTCAATTTGATTTTAGTTGGAGTCAGTGTTCTTTTTTTGTGTCCTCATCTAATTTTTTTGAGTTCCCCAGCAAGATGACCCTGCCGACCAGATCACAAGACCAGACTGCTGGAAAATCTGAATCTGGCCTTCCCTTCAGGGCTCCGGGCTGGAGAGCCACTCTAGTGGGTGCACATCTTGAGCTGTTCCAAGGTCATGGAGTGAGTGTTAGGTCCCAGGAGCACTGCGGTGAACCACTGCACTAAAACTATTAGCAATCACCTGGTGGAGGAGGCCTCAAAAATTAAGTGGCACCTTTATAACATCTGATATCCGTTATAAAGGATATCAGATGTTATAATATCATCTGTTCTGATGACATAGAGGTGTCCTGGGGAGGCTCACATATACTCGTTTTCGGTACAGTAATGAGAATCGTTCTGTCCTCTGTTCTGTTCTGTAGGGAATTCATCTGGAATGGTAGAGATGTGATGACTGGCATGTACGTGGTCCTACTTCGGAGCTTTAGCAAGACGTTGCATTGCTCCTATGTTTTTTGTTTCAAGTTCGGGTTTCTGTATTTTGTGTTTTGTTCTATGTTCTATATGTTTTTCTTGTTTGTTTTGTGTGTTTTGTTCTGTGATTTCTGTGGTAAAAACATAAGTATATTGGACGTGAAAATGGGTAACAAAGAAAGTAAGCCTGATATTCTTTCGGACTCTGTTTTAAGGAACTGCGATGAACTTTACCCCCCTTTGTTAAGCAGGATGAGAGAAGCTCCTAGCTGGCTGCCTGGAGCATAACCACTGCAGAGGGCAATGCCTGCTGGGGACCTAAGAACTGAGTATCTCCCAGGTTAACAAGTGAAACTCCATTAAAACCCCTTGTCCCTCCAGATCAAGAGAGTCACAACCTCTGGGCAGGGTTCCCTGTGTTTCTTCTTTGTTACCAAAGCAATAAACCTCCCTTTTTCTTTTTCTAAAAACCTTGTCCTCATTATTAAATTGGCATTAATTGGCTTCAAGGTCAGGAGCCGAACTTTAAGTTACAAATTTTGATAAATCCCTCCCCCACCCCCTGTCCCGGAACATTTTTAGAGCTGACTACTGAAATGTTACTAGATGGAACATGCTTGGGGTGGAACCGAAACAGAGGAGATAATCCTGTAAGTAAAAGGAGGGACTGAGGGACTCCCAGCAGCTGCTGAAGCCCTGTTGCTTCAGGGAATTCCCTCCTTCCTTCCCAGCACTGTAAGGATTATGCCACCACTTTCTTGTTAAAAAAGAGAAAAAGAAAAAGGGGACACTAAATGCATTAAAGTCACCATGGAGACCCTTAATTGTACATTTCAGGTTGCCCCTCTGTTAAAACATCTGCCCCCCCCTTGTGGACATCTATGGTGCCAATGGTGTAGGAGATTTTTTTTCTTATCTGCTCAGGTTTAAAGGATTCTGTCTGACAGCCATAGTCTGGACCTTCTTTCTGTCTGTCTTGTGTCTTTGTTTCTGGCCCTTTAAGACATGTGCAATAATGTGTTGATATTATAAATTGTTTCTTGGGAATGATCTTAGCTGAATGTGTGTCTAAATGATGATGTTTTCTTGTAACAATCTGGTATTTGAATGGGTTTTTGAAGCATTGCAAAATCTTGCAGTTAAAAGTCGGGTTTAGGTAATGGTTTAGTTTATGATTTCAGATAATTCATGCCAGAGAACTTAAATACTTAGGATGGAAAACTAAAGAACTCTACTTCCAAATTGGCAAGTAACTTCCCAATCATTCAGTCTTTATTTTTCACCAATTTTGAATTGGGTAGCCTGTGAAAATATCACTGTGTGTTCGAGAGCATTAATCTGGACAAGGATTGTAAATCATAGTATGATATCTGTTGACAAAACAAGATGTAAAGATATAAAATTTTGTGAATTGTATCTTAAACTTGTACCATAATTTTCAACATCCGAACCTGAAAATTATGGTTAAAATGCCTTAGGCCTGAGGTGTCTGCTCAGAAAAGCAGTTTTTTCCTGCTCCTTCCAGACCTCAGCCATGACTTATTTTGAAAGGCAAATGAAAGAAGCCTGCAAGCTTAGTAAAAGACTGATCTGAGGCCTAAGAGAAAAAAAGGTAAATTGTATGGTATTTACTAATTACTGGCCAGTCATTTTTTCTAGGACTCTTATTTTTTTCCTTAGATACTTTATTTTTTTTTTGAGCTCATGATTTTGATCATACAGACCTAGGTTAATGTTTTTCTGATCAGTACTATCTTTGACCAACTGTGGACTTTTTGAAACATTGCAATGGAGATTTCACCTGCGAAAAGCTACAAGGCCTTTACTATTATTATGTGTGCTCAATTTTGTTATGTGTTGTATGTCTATATATACATATGTCCGTATATTTTATATATGATATACAAATTAATATATATAAGGAGCACTCATTAAAAAAAAGCACTCATAAAAACAAATTTTAAAAAGTGGATCTAAAGATCTTCAATTCCCGTGATTTAAATAATTCAATTAAATTTGATAAACAGATAAAAATAAATGTCTTTAAATTTAAGCTTTCAAGTTTTTCTAGGTATTCAAAAATCTGATAAAATATTAATATCTACAAAATGTCTAATATGCCTTGGTTCTAGGACTTTTCCTTCAACATAAAAATGGTTTACACTCTTCAATACATGTGTCTAATATTTTGATAAATAAGTAAAGTAAATTTGATATGGGATTACTCATTCACGAGTACTTTTGTTAGATATCTGATTGACTTACTAACGTCTGTATAAGTTTGACTAAATTCTGTAAAAGATTGGAAAAATCAATCATGTGTTAAAGAGACAAAAATTTCTTAAAACATAAGTTTACCCATAACATTGTGTTTATTAAGTTTTATTTTTTCTTGTGCAAGCAACCATAGAAATTAAACAACTGATTAAATTAGAACTGTTATTTTAGAGCACTGTACTGCCATTTCTTTAAAAGCTAAACTTGGTTAATGGAGAAACATCAATGTAATTGTGATGCTACTAATGTGCTCATATCTTACAGGTATGCAAGTCTGTAAGGTAAAAATTTTAAAAGAGCATTATATCAAGCTGGTGTTCTGAAGTTTTATGGGGATTTATTCACCTGTTATCAATAAGATATGTAAAGTTTAATCTTACTTTTTACATTGGGGAACAATTTAAATGTACTTTATGTTAATGAGAGCCTAATCTATGTAAAGGTTAAAAACTTTCAGCATTTGTTTAATTCATATTTTAAAGTGATTTTATATGGTGTTAGCTAATGTTCATGTGACCTCAAACAATTTATGTAAACTTTTTAAAATAATATTTAAAAAATAAAGATCACCTTTAGAACTAAAACACTTAAGATTTATAAAGAGCCCTGCCTTACCTGAGCCTTACCTGAGATAAGGCTGTGTGTCCCATCTTATTTCATGTGAGAATGAATACAAAAGCAGTAGGTCAGATTTTATTTCTTTAAAGTTATGTTAAAAGTTCTTTTTTAATGTCAAGATTCCTAGGATCTCAAACAGGGGATATAATGTATGACTCAGCCAAAAAATTCAGGGTAGCTATTAAACGAACTAAGTATTTTTACTGTTGTTAAAAAATTTTATTTTGTAATTTTCTTATATGTGATCTAAAGATTCCCTGTTAGTGTTTTAAAGAAGTGTTGCTTTAAGAACAAAACATGGGTTAATTTCAGAGAGTAAGTTATCACCTGCAAGACAGACAGAATAATACAGATCCCAATTAATAAAAAGATAAATAATTATAAAGTTATAGACATTAAAGCCTGGTGCTCTTAATATCAGGCTGTTAAAATTTATTTGATAGATGTTTAAGATTAGGATTTTAAATTAAAATTAATTGAAAAGGGCCAAGGAAACCAATATTTGGCTCTTGCCCTCTGAGTCAGTCTGAATCCAGGGAACAGGGGACTTCTCTAAAGAGTTTTGCAACTCTGGGCTATAAAAACTCCCCATCAGGGAGATTAATGAGACCACTGGAGAACAGAAAGCCAATCAGTGCATTTGCTATGAAGATAAGAGTCATCGGAGAAGAAAGAAATCCCTGATGCTTCCGAGGGAAGCCACATGGTCAAACAAGACCTGGACCCACCTAGCGCAAATGGCTCTAGCAGAACTGAGAAAGTGCTCTCAAGTTTACCCAGTTTATGACTCCCATAAAAGCTCACCTGTTAACAATAGATAGAAACAAAAGTCAGTTTGAATGCTTCATCTTAAACACTTAGCAAAGACAGTGAAAACCAAAATACAGCCATTCCTGGACATTTTGAATAATAATAATAATAATAATAATAATAATAATAATAATAATAATAATAATAATAATTTAAGGTACACACTTTATGTTAGCCTCCCAAAATAAGTAAGACTGGAGGCTACAAAGAAGGATTCTCTGACAGGAATGCCTGATACTTATTAAAAGAGACTATCAAGAAGAGCTGCCAGAGTCAGAAATTTTCAGTTTAAGGCCTAAATATATTCCTAACCTACACAGGTAAGCTTGGTGTTTGCTAGTACGATTATCCAGTCCTGAGTATCAAAATTAAAGGTTTCTCTATTAGACACAGAGGTCATACTGGTAAAAGCATTTTGCAAGATCAGATGACACTAAATTATTAAACTATATCTTATGGGGAGGGACAACTCTAATAGTAAAAGATAAATATTAAATTGACAGTCTTTATAACTGGGGATATTAAAGACTGGAGAGGGAACTTCTATACAGTGGCATGTTCCAGCTGCTGCAACATTTATTCAGTACTCATGGTTTTTGTTTCTCTCATGTAATAACCAATCCCCAGATGACTTTACAACCTGTTCTTCCCCAACCAGACTTCAAACCGAACTGACTTCTAAAAGGCAACTCATGTCCCTCAACTACTTCTAAAAGGCAACTCATGTCTCTCACACCATGCCTACTCACGTCATCCTCTCTCAGCTCAGAAGAAGCCAAAATGGGTGACGCCTCTCTTATTACAACAATGGAGCCAAATATAAATAGACAATCAATATAAGTAATTAATTAAGTCAGGTAAAATCAGGGAGACTGGTTTTGGGTGAGTTCTAAAAATTTGGAGACGTTTACCTGAGGGATTAAAATTTCCTCAGTGCTCTACCCCTAATCTATCAAAGATTTGAAAGGGACACAGAGAAAAGGGGGGAATGATAGACCCAACCTGATCTTTTATTAAAATTGGAAGCCATCTTGCCAAAAAGCCATGAAAAGATAATTTTGGCTTTACCATAAATTACTGAAAATTCTGAACCTGCTTGGAATGCCTGCCAGTGTTTGAACTGAGCCATGTCTGGCTCTCCGACCTGATAGCAGCCCTCTCTGAAACTTTAGTGACATATCATAAATATTTGCCCTCCCTGGCCAGACAACAACCCTCTCTGAGCCTCTAATGGTCCTCATAAATTCTGATGTAGGGACAGCAAAAAAAAAAAAAATATATATATATATATAAACTACCATTAGTGTGATGCTTGTCAGAGTTCTGTTAAATGTAATGCCCATTTTGTGTAAATTTCTGGTCCATGAAGCTGGGCTGTAGGAAAGCTGGGGTTGCTTTCTTGTTCCCGCCATTTTGGGAGGGAGAGGCAGGATGGCCAGTGAAAATAATAAGCTTAATTTAATTTAATTTTTATTGGTGTCAGTGGTCTTCTCTTGTGTCCAGATCTAACAGGAAAACACTCACAAAACATGGAGCTCTGCCGGCCTAAAGACTTTTTGAGACACTTCCTCTGAGGTTGGGCACTTGAAATATATGTTGTTGTAAGGACCTTTAGCTTCCTTTCTAGTGGGACCATCAAAGCTGGGTCTGCTTCTGTGTGACCTGGAGGACATGGTTTCTTATATTTTAATGAACATGAGGCAGCAGTTCTGAATTTTCTCGTTGTAGGTAAACTGTGGCCACTGCGTCCTAAGTGTCTCCCAGTGTGGACTGTGAAGACATTTTGTCATCCTAAACTTTTAGTGGTGTTTCTTGCTGCTGCACTGCGATTTTGGTATTTGCTTCATGAAATACAATGAGTTCAACTGGGACCCAGTGCTGGAGGGAGTTCTGTCACTTGTGGTGGGTCAGAGTCTGCAGGAGAATGCACCAACCAGGATTCTATCCCACAGAGCTTGCCCCCTTGTCCATAGCAATCTGACTTTGAAATTTGTCCTGAAACCTCTCCATATAAAAAGATGCCTTTACATAGAAGGGCCTGCTGGCTGCACCATGTCACTCACAAGCCATTTGGAAGGCAATGGCAAATCCTCATGGCCACACCACAGATGTATTATCACACACCTGCCCACCACTGCAATAGGCCCACTACTCTGCAGGCTCCAACTTACTGGCATCTTTGTTCTACACCATTTTCATGAAACCCAGACAATCTAGGCATTCTATGGTACACTCATGATCAACAACAAGACATCCAAAGGCTCTCCAGTACCACCTGGTTAAGGGAATTTCAAAAATTTCATGGTATTTAACTAGCAATTTTTCATGGATGAAGTTGGAGGCACTGTGGGTTTCAGTTAATTCAGGAACCATAAAATGGTGAAGAAGGTCATTTCAATGAAAGCTGTGGAGTACTCTCACAGGCAAGTCTTCCCATTGAGTGGCCAAAGGCTCATATGCATCCAGGCCCATTAAGGTCTACAATGTGACGTCCGTGGGTGTTTTGACTCTCAACTATGGATGCCTAATCTTTCAGAAAAAATCTTGTGATATCCTGGCTGAGATTCTCAGGCTCTGTGGAAAACAAACCTGGTCCTTGATCTCAGTTTCCAAGGGCGAATCCCATGCGTGGCCTCCTAAAATCCGAACACAATTCATGGCAATATTTCTCTGAGATCAGTTCCAGAACTCAGACTCTAAAGGAATTACACCAGAGTTCAAACCCAGGTAGAACCAGTCATCACTTCCAACCGGAACACAAATCCCCACAATTAAAACCAAAACACTCCCACAAAGCCCTCATCTTTTTCCATATAGACACTCATCATAACCTGTGGCTGGAGTTTTCCATGAGGGACTCATCACAAGACAGTGTACAAAATAACCTTCCTAGCCCCTCATTTGCCTAAAGTCAGGGTTGCCTGGACACCCTTCCTGAGAACCAGGAGTGACCATAGACCTGACGTAAATACTGCTCTGCTTCTCCAATTTGAGGCCTACTGACTGTCGGGTTTAGATTTTTTATCTGAATTGGTGTCATGAAAAAACCCAAGCACCTAAAGACTTGCCACTGCAGAGTTTTGAAGAACTCATTTGACACAAAGAATCCCTATTCTCACTAGATGGATGTCAGGAACCTTATAGAGAAAGGCGAGAGACTTCATCCACAAAGACTGCTTTTTGGGCCATTTTGGTTTTGGAAGCACACATGGAATCTTTCTTTAGATCCATCAGGTGCTGAGAATATAAGCCACAGCCTCACACATGGCCAAGAGGCTGATTCACAAACATCCCTTTCCAAAGCAATTAAGCAAAGAGGTACAGGTGATGCCCATTAATTTCCATTTGAAAACTGTTTTCTTCAGGCGTCCCAAAGAGGTGGCCTGAGGCAAAGACCTTCCTGACATTCAGGGCAACAGAACAATAGGTAAGCAAATGGCCCAAAGCAGGGTTTCTCCACTTAGACTTTTTTGGTCACACTGATATCTGAGTTTTCTGATATTCCCCCAATCCCTTAAGCTATCCAGTACATGGCCATATCACAGAGCTTGGAGATGGTACATATATTGGACACAAAACCATGAGCCTATTCTGGAGAGTGGCCCAAATTCAGGAAGAAAACAGGAACTTAGGAAGATAGTAGGTGTTACCCATCCATAAGGCAAGCCAAAGTCCATTCATTAATTGGGCAGGATGAATGCTGTGAAGCTTTCTACTAGACAGGACACATCCATTGATGCATTCTCTTCTCTAATGTCTACAACCACGAACACAGTGGGACATACAGACATAGAAACACTCATCTTGTCAAACGACTTACTAGAAACAGTCCCCTCCAAACCAAACAAACCGCCTTTCCTCCCTATTCTCAGAACATGAGACAAAACCATAAACTCCCACCCACACCCACAAAGTCATGTCCTTCCCCCAAGTAGGTCTGTGACTATCTGGAGTATCCTCTGACTGGTGGGTCTTAGTATGTTTTCCGGAAATGGCCTGTCCTGTCTCAGATCTTGTCTCCTTGGTCAACTCTGTGACGTTGTCAGGTGCCAGTGGTGAGCCACTACCTGCTTTCTGAGGAAAGGGCCCTCTTCAGAGCTCTGCTGGCATTTGGCCATCCTCACATCAGTAGGTATCAAGAAAGACTGACACTGTCCTTGGTAAATCCAATCAAGTGTGCCTACTGGAACTGGGACTGAGAGTGACTCTGAGTGCCTGGCTTACTGGACCCCAAGTTCAGAGAGTTTTTTCCCAAGGAAGTGAGGTAGGTCACTTCCTCCAGGAACTGAATGAGGTCACTGCCTTGGCAACCACTTTGTCCTAACAGTTGCTTCCATAGGTCCCATGAGATGGAGGCTGCCTCTACTTCCTGTGACACTTTCACAAGTTCAAATAGTGTATCCACCCTACTCACCTGGCAATAGCTCTCCACACAGGCCTGGTTTGTTCCATCCTCTCTACATTAAGATCAGAGAGGCTGATTCAGACACAACCCTTCATCCTGCCCAGGTTGTTTGCCATGGAAGATGACTTTTGCTCTCTTAGGTCCTTCATAGCTGCCTACATCTTCTCCAGGGATAATTTCTGCATGGACTTTTGAGGTTCCCAGCAAGTGGAAGATTCCCTACATTCCTGTATTGTAAGACCAACTCTGTCCCTGCTCTTCTGTAAAGTTATATTGAGTGAACAGTGTATGGTTAGGGTTAATAACATGTTTGATTTATGTTAGTAATCATTCTGCAGGATGAATAATGGTATTGGGAACCTGCCTTGTTAATAAGAATATAGAGGTGAAATATAAGTATGAAAACAGAAATCTAGGTAAAAATTGAAGCCCAGAAGTGCATTTGGCCCTTGATTGGGATACTTAGCTTTGAATTATGTTCTGCACAGGTGTCTCAGATAATTCAACATACAGCGTCATAGGACCTTGTATCTTGGATGATTGAATGTCGAAGAGAACATCCAGTCCAAAAGCGATAGTCAGTAGGATTAGGAAGATAATTGGTAGGTTTAGAAGGAAGAGTTAGTATAGGATTGATACCAAAAGTTTTTTAGCAATAGGGTTTCGGGTAGAGAGTGAATGCATATGTCAGCCCATGTGAAGAGTCAATCACAATGATGAACTGGGATAAATATGTAGGAAAGCAGAAATCAATAGAGACATTAGGAATTCAGCCAAAGTATAAAGTGAGTGATAGAATTAGATATTTTGAACAGGGTTGAGGTTGAATAGAAAATCTTAGGAAGAAACAAATATGTAGTCACCAATACGATTGATATTTGAGAGCATTAGGCAACCTGGACATGGATGTTTTTAGTAATCCATGCTCACTTTCCTTTTAGGCTTTGGTGAAAGGTGAATAAAATATGTACTTGTCACTTCCTATTTTTCTGTATGCTTAACAAAACACTGTTGAAATCTTGAGAACTGTTTGCCAATCCTGTTCCCAGAATGTGTTGTCCCCAACTGCCAAACTGCAGAATGTACTCTCTCACCCATTTGCTCACAATCCGACCAGTCGCCCGGACCCATCAATAAACTTCCCTCCCTGTCCTCTCCATGAAAAGAATATAAGCTCTGCTTAAGCTCTTTCAGGGCTCTCTGCTCTATCCAAGTGAGGTCTGAGCCCCAGCATGCTGTACTCCCTATTAACCCTATACTATTGCATGAGACAGTCTCTTGGTGGTCTCTTCCTCCAATGCTTGCCAGAACTTCACATCTGAAACCCCCAGCAAGATCCATCAGTGGTGTACGAAAGACTCCCAACGAGCTCCTATCAGGATAAGTAAGGTACCACTTTCGTGTTTCAGGTTTCAGGTTAGGGCTTTGCAAAATGGCTATCGGTGATGAGCGTGAGCTCTCTCAGATGCTGGCTGACAGACGTGTCACCGAGCCACAGGTCACGTTCCTGGGGGATGCCCCCAGAGGATTCGGAAAATAGAGGAACAATAGTATCCTCGACTCAGTGATTTTTTTGTTTCGGATTCGGTTTTGCCAGCACATCAGGTTTTGCTGGCTAATCAGTCCTGGTCTCAGTATTGGACGTCCATTGCCTGTCTTTATTGTCTTGTCTTGTCTGTGTTGTGTGTCATTGCTTTCACTGTTTGTATATCTTTCATTATGGGACAGAGCACTTCAATGCCTCTGTCCCTGACTCTTGTTCAGTGGACCAAAGTCCACTTAAGGGCTCAGAATCTTTCTATTTCAGTAAAACGCCGGAACTGGCAGACTCTCCGTGCCTCAAAATGACCCACCTTTGGAGTCGGATGGCCCCTAAAGAAACTTTCTACTCCCCACTAATTCAAAAAGTCAGAAATATTGTCTTTCAACTGGGGCCACATAGCCATCCAGATCAAAAGCCATATATCTTAACTTTGCAGGACCTCTGCAAATCTCCTCCTCCATTTGTGAAGCCTTTCCTTTTCCCTGCCCCCGCTCCTCCACCTTCCCCCATGATTCTATCTCTCAAACCCTCTGCTCCTCCTCCTCCACCCTTTGTTCTTCCTAAGTCTCAAGACTCAACTAGACTCTCCGCACCCTCCTTATCCCCTACCCTCTTCCCCCAACACCCAACACCCTCTAAGTGATTCCCTTGCTGCTGACTCAGCCTCTCCACCATTGGAGGAAGCTAGGCCGGCCCAGCGCCCTCCAGATTACTACCCGGCAGCACACAAAGCCACTCCTTCCGTGGACAAAGCTGGCCCCGGTAAAAGAACTCAAAGAACTTGCCGGCGTTGTCACACCTGCCTACTTGGGATGACTGCCAACAACTCCTACAGACTCTCTTCATGACAGAGGAACAAGAGAAAAACCTTCTGGAAGCTAAAAAAAAATATCCTCGGACAAGATGGGTGACCGACACCTCTTCCCACATCATCAAAGCCGGCTTCCCATTGAACCAACCGAACTGGGACACCAACACGTTTGAAGGTAGGTAGCATACGTCCACTTATTGCCGGTCTCTAATAGCGGGTCTCCAAGCAGCCGCTAAGGTGACCAACTAATTGGGCCAAGGTTAGAGAGATTATTCAAGGGCCTGATAAATCTCCCTCTATGTTTCTAGAGAGATTTATGGAGGCATATAGGAGATATACTCCTTTCGATCCTCAGGCAGAGGATCAAAAGCCATCTGTCATGATGGCCTTCATTGGGCAAGCTGCCCTGGATATTAAAAGAGAGTTACAATGCGTAGATGGATTACAAGATATGGCTTTGAGAGATTTAGTCAGAGAAGCCTAAAAAAGTAAACTATAAGAGATAAACTGAGGAAGAGAAGGAACAAAGGAGGAAGAAAGAAAGGGAGCAAAGAGAGGATGCGAGAAGCAAAAGATAGACTAATGCATTGACTAAGGTCCTGGTCACAACAAAAAATAGGACAGAAATTAAGAAACAGGGATACAGTAAGGGATACCTGGGCACACACCAAAAGCCACCCCTTGCCTCAGATCAATATGCCTACTCAAAAGAAAAAGGACACTGGGCCAAAAAGAGCCCGAGAATGAGACAGCCACACCAGCCAGACATTCTGTCTCTGGAGGATGACTAAGAAAGTCGGGGCTCAGATCCTCTTCCCGAGCTCAGGGTAACTTTTGAAGTGGAGGGTACCCCAGCACACTTTGAAGTGGATACAGGGGCAGTATACTCAGCCCTTAAAGCCCCATTGGGCCCTCCATCAAATAAAAGGTCTCTATTTCAAGGGGCTAATGGCAGTAAATATCGGGCATAGACAACTAAGAGGATCATGGACCTGGGGAAAGGAAAAATCCATCACTCCTTCCTAGTAATCCCAAGATGCCTGGCCCTATTAATGGGCCGAGATCTGCTCACCAAGCTCCGGGCCAGAATAACTTTTATCCCTGAAGGCCCCAAAGTGAAAATTATAAATCCTTCAGTAAAAACTCCTATAGTCACAGCTTTAACTGTCAGTAGAAGATGAACATCAACTCTTCACACCACACAAGACTGATCAAACAGGCACGTTACCCCAGAATTTGATAACATATTACCCAGATGCCTGGACAAAAACTGATGGCTTAGGCCTGCCCATTAAAAAACCTCCAATAACAGTGGAGTTAAAAACCTCAGCCTCTCCAATCAATGTCAAAAAATATACTCTGGGCAAAAATCTAAAGATGGGATAAGGCCCCATATTCAAAAATATCTGATCTTAGGGGTCCTAAGGCCCTGTTAATCAGCCTGCAACACTCCCCTGCTACCATTAAAAAATGCCAGGAACCGGGGACTATCACCCTGTTAAAGACCTACGAGAGATCAACAACAGAGTGCAGGACATTCACCGCATGGTACCTAATCTGTGCAATCTGCCTAGCACTCTGAACCCTGAGCAGAAATGGTATACTGTTCTGTACTTAAAAGATGCTTTATTTTGCTTGCCTCTGCATAAAGATAGTCAGTTGCTGTTTGTTTTCGAGTGGGTAGACCCAGAAACCGGAACGTCTGGTCAACTAACTTGGACTAGACTCGAACAGGGTTTCAAAATCTCCCCCACTCTCTTTAATGAAGCTCTCCACAGAGATCTCAACAACTTCAGAACTATACACCCTGCTTCAACATGTGGATGGCGTGCTACTGGCAGCCAACACTAAGGAAAACTGTGAATCTGGGACCCAAGCACTATTATCTGAGCTTGCTAACCTGGCGTGTAGAGCTTCTGCCAAAAAGGCCCAAATTTGCCAGCATGAAGTAATCTTCCTGGGCTATTCACTTAGGGGCGGTAAAGGATGGCTCACTGAGCAAAGAAAACAAACTGTTGTGCAGATACCACACAGATCTAACAGCAGACAACTCAGAGAGTTTCTTGGGACTGCTGGCTTTTGCAGGTTATGGATACCTGGGTTTGCATCATTAGCTGCTCCTTTATACCCGGTGCTAAAGGGAGATGCCCATTTCCAATGAACCCCTGAGAACCAGGAAGCTTTTGATAACACCTAAAGACTCTGACACTGAACCCTCAACTTCACTGAGCTTAGCCTGCAATTTCAGAAAGCCCTACACTAAGTTAAAATGTATATCAACTCACTCACCTTGGTTCAAAGAAATTGCAGGCATTCCTGAAGGATCAAGAACAGAGTTTTCCACTAACCGATTCAAAGAGAAAGGGAAGAACTGAATGGGTAACAAAAGCCTGTCGGGTCTGTCAATTGGTTAATGCTTACACTTCCAAGCTTCTTGCAGGAAAGCACCTATGAGGAACCAGACCAGGACAATTCTGGGAATTGGGAAGTTGACTTTACTGAAATTAAGCCAGCAATGTATGGACTTAAATATCTCCTAGTCTTTGTAGATACATTTTCAGGATGGATTGAAGCATCCCCAACAAAAAAAAAAAAAAAAAAAAAAAAAGAAAAGAAAAGAAAAGAAAAAGAAAGAAAAGAAAAGAAAAGAAAAAAAAAAACCGGCCCAAATGGTGGTCCAAAAGATCCTGAAAGATATTTTTCCAAGATTCTGCCTGCCTAAGGTAATATGGGTCTGATAATGGGCCGGCGTTCATGGCCCAGGTAAGACAGGGGTTAGCCAGAATTCTAGGGGTTTATTGGAAGTTACATTGTGCTTATAGACCCCAGAGCTCAGGACAGGTAAAAAAATAAAAAGAACCATTAAAGTGACCTTAACGAAATTAAGCTTAGAAACTGGCATAAAAGATTGGACTATGCTCCTGCCTTCTGCACTGTTTCATGCAAGAAATACTCCCTCTGTTTCTTTGTCTAACCTCACCCCCTATGAAATTCTCTATGGTGCCCCTGCTCCAGTAAGGGACCTAACCCCAACTCTAAGACCTAATGATCCCTTCCACACCCCCTTGCTTGCCAGACTTAAAGCTCTTGAAAGAACTCAGCGGTACTTGTTGAAACATCTGGCCCCTTCCTACCAACCAGGGTATGATGGGACTCCACATCAATATCAAGTAAGAGACCTCATCTACTAAAGACGACATCAGGTGTCATTCCTGAAACCCCGGTGTAAAGGACCATACCAGGTGCTACTTATAACACCTACAGTGGTAAAGGTAGACGGAATCACTTCCTGGATCAATGCCTCTCATCTCAAGCCTGCCCCATGTCCCCACTCTGGCTGGAAGCTGGAAAAGACTGGTAAACTTTTCAAACTGTGTGTTCGCCATGTGGATAAGGCTATAGACTCTCCCCTTGGCCACCAGTATTCCTAAGCATCATCAGCCCGTTCAGCAGCGATGGCTGATCAAAAATCCTACTAGACAACAAGTATGGTCTACCTCGAATACAGCCCACTGAGGGACCTGGTGGCCATCCCTCCACCCAGACATTTGTCAGCTACCTATAGGTCTTTCATATTGGGATAGCCCTGATGAACAGGATTCCACTAAAATTCCATTAAATCACTTTCGTACCATAGGTAATGGAAACCAACATTATGGATGTAGGGACACGTGAGCCAGATGCAGTTTGGCTAGCCTAGATTACTATGTTTGCCCGGCGGACTATCAAATCCACAAACAGCCATGGCTGTGTGGGGAAAAGCCGACTTCTTCTGTAAGTCATGGCGATCTGAGCATACAGGGGCTGCCTGCTGGAACCCAAACTCCTCATCAAATTCAGTACACAGCATTGGCCATATTACCAATTAGACAACCAAAATCCATGTCCCCCAGAGGGGTCTCTAGATCCTCAAATTCTGCATGGACTTTTTAACTTCGGCAAGTGCTCAAAAGGGTTGAAGGAAATTCCCCTATGTGCAGGCCTTTTTCCTCCTTTGCTCACATCCTGAACTATGCTTCTCTAATAGATCCTCACCCTCAGATTTCTGCTCCAGACTCTCTGCTGTCACTTTCACCTCAGGAATTTGATTTCTCCCCTCCAATTACTAGATCAAAAACCCAAACCTCTACCCTTTCTCAGACCATTGCCCCCTTGCTGAGGTAGCTGGTACTTAGGTACCCCTAAACCCAGACACTCCTCTATTCTTCTGTCAGTGCCCACAATGGGTCCCAACAGGTCCTCTTACCTGCTAACCCAAAGCTCAAACCAGCTGAGAAGAGCCCTCAGACCCCTATCCAAGATGTAATAAAAATTACCTTTAAAGTTGCATTGTCAAAACTGAATACAGGTTACTAAGAATTTAAAATCCCTCACAGGCTTTTTGAGATACTCACTCCCATCTTCCCCTCTGCTCTACTTGCTCTACTGCTCAAGTTTTTTTTGCTAGCAAAATCCCAAACCCCTTTCCCATTAGTCTTTTAATCTCTCCTTCCTGATTCTCAGATCCATGGAGCTGCTCTCACCCCCTGCCTTCCACTCTTCCCCCTCTGTACCAAGACCACAGAAAATTCTTAAGTGACCTTCTCCAGAAGTCTTCACCATGACTGACTTTAGGACTTTCAGCAAAATAATCCCTATGAAAGAGTTCAATGTAGATAAACTTCCTCTTTTCTTGTTGCCCTGTTCTAGTTGCCACTGGCTGGAAAAATCAGCACTCCTAAGCTAGACACCCCTTACTAGTTTTTCACAAAATATGTGAACAAGGCCTCTGGCCTTGAGCTGGAGCTTCACAGAGATTGCTACATTTCTAAGATAAAGAAGTTACCAACTGGGCTCCATTTTAACAGCTGGCAGGGAGAAAAAAAAAAGAGAAGACGAAAGCTCTCCCCCTACCAGGTGTCCTTAAAAAGTTAACTTGCCAAAATAGAAGAAATAAAACAGAAACAAAAACTGCTTTTTGTGAACTTCTGCAGACTGTGATATTCTGAGCCCATTCCCTTACATGTTGGCTGCAAAATTCTGAAACAACCTAAACTTGGGGTTCAGAGGATTAATTGATTACAACAGAAGCAATGCTCTCTACATCCTTTTGCAACCAAATAGGACTGCTTCCATAGCTTCGGTGCTATCTTAGGTGCCTTTCCTTGTCTGTTCCTTCAACAGTATAATTCTATATACTTAATTATTGTTTATGTGTTCATAAAATGGTCAATAGATGTGATTAGTTATGTAATGGTGCAGATGTTTCCCAGAGTGCTCTATCATGACACAGGTTCATTTAAAGTTCAAATGGGGGGTGGCATAAAACCCGGTTCCGCTGGGAACCTGTATCCCTCACTTTAGCCATCCTATTTGGAATAAGAGTTGCTGCAGGTGTGGGCACAGGAACCACTGACCTAGTCCATGGGACACAACAAATGACTCAATGAGAAGCAGCAATAGACCAAAGCTTAAAGATATTAAAAACCTCAATCCCAGCTTTACAGGAATCTTTAACCTCTCTCTCCGAAGTAGTTTCACACAATAGGCGACGGTTGGACCTCCTCTTCATGAGAGAGGGGGCCTTTGTGCTGCAATGAGGGAAGAATTTTTTTTTTATGCTGACAATACTGGAGTTGTAAAAGAATCTATGAGTAAATTAAGAAAACGCCTTGAAGAGCGTCAACGAGAGACAGAGGCCCAAAAAGCGTGGTTTGAGTCTTGGTTCACACAGTCCCTTGGGTTAACTACGCTTTTATCTGCCTTGGCCAGTCCATTAATAATCCTCATATTATTGCTAACTGTGGGGGCCTGTTTGCTCAACCGTGTAGTTTCCTTTCTCCAAGCTCAAATTGGACAAGTTAAACTTATGGTAATCAGACAACAATATAACTCACTAGCAGACATAAAATGTGACAACCCCCAATGATCACTTTTTTGATTAAAAGTAACCAGAACAAGAAGTGGGAAATGAAAGGTTTATTAAATAGGTACTTGTCACTTCCTGTTTTTCTGTATGCTTAACAAAACACTGTTGAAATCTTGAGAACTGTTTGCTAATCTTGTTCCCAGAATGTGTTGTCCCCAACTGCCAAACTGCAGAATGTACTCCCTCACACATTTGCAAGCAAACCGCCCACTCACCCTGACCCATCAATAAACTTCACACCCTGCCTACACCAAAGAAAGTACATAAGCTCTGCTTAAGCTATTCTCAGGGCTCTCTGCTAAATTCAAGTGAGCTCTGAGCTGCAGCATGCTGGACCCCCAATACACACTTTGCTGTTGCATGAGACAGTCTCTTGGTGATCTCTTCCTAAAATGCTCACTCGACCATTCCATTGGTACAATCATTAGTGTGAACTTTGCTTTTTGTGTCCAGAATATTACTGTGATAAAATGTATATGTAGGTCAGGTGACATGAGTATTTCTTCCACCATTTCTGGGAGGAATATTTTCAAGACCTAATAATTAGTATTGGGGTTATAAAGACGTGTACCCTCTGTCTATGGATATAGAGATAATGCATGAATAGACAATACTGTGTTTAAATAATATAACAGGTTCCACTTTAAATAATGTATTGAATTGATATCTGAAAATATATAAGAAATCATTTATTGATATACAATCATTCATTCCAACCAGTTATACATCTAATGGTAATATTATGGTTATGGTTCATTATCTAGGGTGTGTGAGATTTCCTTCAAAAGTAATTATGAAAATCAAAAATAATGTGTTTGGAAAGAATTCTCATGAAAAGACCAGTCAAGAAACATGGAGAAATATATGTGTTCTGAAGTAGAAAGTGATTGAAAGTGAAACAAATGCCAATAAAATTGCAAACTTATGGATGAAATATATATCCAATGATGTGCATGAACTAAAGAAATAGTAATGTACAAGTGTTGAAAAAAATGAACTTCAAAATACACATCATGTCCCATAGGAGTCTACTTGCATTGATGTTAAACTGAGTCAGTAACTGTAGAAATATTAGGATTTGTATACACCATTCACTTAAGTTAGTTTTCAGTGTTGGAAACAAATAGGTATTCCAGGTGGATGAATATTTCTGAAAATAATCTTGTGAAAAGATTATTATAAATCCACATACATGAATATGAATGAATTTAGGAAATGTATAATAAGACACATATATTTCATATTTTGAAAATAAACACACACAGATATTAAAAATTAGCACTATATGCCAATTGAAATTCACCATGAAATATATATTATCCACAGATCAAAAATATTTATTTTACTGAACATGGATTTATATATAAAGTTGTTCAGCTAGGAAGCTCACCCATAGGGTGAAGGTTCAGTTCCAACAGCGTTTAGGAGGAGTGATCTCTTCTCACAATTTGTATCTGCCTATTCAGGTACCACACAATAGTGTACATGTGGTACCAGGTAGGATAATACATGTGCTTACAAAAATACATGTGCTGAATACGCTACAGCGAAAGGGAGACAGGAATTCATATATTTGTTAACTTTAAAAACACATTGAGAACTATTTCAACAAAAAAATGAGTAGATTTATAACTCCTACTCTATATAATGCAAAAGGCAAGTCCAACTATACACTGTGCCTTTTCTGTACTGCTTGTATTTCAATTCTGTTTGGGTTATTTTTCTCCATCATATTAGGATTAGTAGACAGAGTTTAGTAGGGTATGGGGTAGTGTCAGTTTTTCAGTATTTCAAATGGAAAATTGGAAAATGAATCCAATGTGTATGCAAATATGTGCTACACAAAAATCCACCCACTCTCATCCAGAACAATTACTTGACATTACCTTCGCCCCAATTAAGACACAATTAGAGGAGAAGAGTTATAAAATTTGTGAATACATATCTGGAATGGAAATTGCTCAGGAGTTCACAACTTTGGAGGTGCAAGAGGAGTTTCCAAAAGTAAGGGACAGGATAAAACTCCACAATCATGGAGCTCTGTTGGCCTAAAGACTTCTTGAGAAACTGCCTCTGAGTTTGGGCACTTGAAATATATGTTGTTGTCAGGAGCTTTATCTTCCTTTGTAGTGAGACCATCAAAGCTGGGTCTGCATATATGTGACCTGGAGGACATGGTCTCTTATATTCCAATGAACATTAGGAAGCAGTGCTGAATTCTCTCTTTATAGATATCTGTGGCCACTGGGGGTTAAGTGTCTCTCCGTGTGGACTGTGAAGCTATTTGGTCATCCTCCACTTTTTGTGGTGTTTCTTGCTGCTGCATTGGGAGTTTGGTATTTGCTTCTCGAAAAACAAAAAGTTCAACTGGGACACAGTGCTGGAGGGAGTTCTGTCATGTGTCGTGTGTCAGGGTCTGTAGGAGAATGCACCAAATAGGCTTCTATCACACATAGGTTGCCCCCTTGACCATAGCAACCTGATTCTGAACATTGCCCTGAAATTTCTCCAAATAACAAGATGCCTTTACATACAAGGTTCTGCTGGCTGCACCATGTCAGTCGCAACCCATTTGGAAGTAAATGGCAGATCCACATGGCCCCACCACAGATGTTTTATCACACACATGCACAACACTGTTCTATGACCACTAATCAGGAGGCTCCAACGTACTGACATCTCTGTTCTACACCATTATCATGAAACCCAGTCAATCAAGGCACTGTCTTGTACACTCGAATTAGCAACAGGACATCGAAGGTTCTCCAGTGCCACCTGGTCAAGGGAATTTCAAGAATGTCATGGTATTTATGTAGCCATTTTTCAAGGATGAAGTTGGAGGCACTGTGGGTTTCCATTCATTCAGGAGAAATTAAAGGTTGAGGAAGATCATTTCAATGAAAGCTCTGGAGAAATTTCACAGGCAAGGCTTCCCAAAGAGTGGGCAAAAGGTTACATGAAGCCAGGCACATAGAGGTCTACAATGTGAGGTCCATGTGTGTTTTGACTCTCAACTATGGATTCCAAGGCTTTCAGAATAAAATCATATGGTATCATGGCTGAGATTCCCTGTGCTCTGTGGAAAGCCGCCCTTGGTCTAGATCTCAGTTTCCAAGGGCGACTCTCATGCGTGGCCTCCAAAAATACCAACACAAATCATGGCAATTCTTCTCTGAGGTCAGTTCCACAACGCAGTCTCAAAGGGGAATCACATCAGAGTTTAAACCCCGATGGACCCAGTCATCTTTTCCAACCATCACACTAATGACCACAATTAAAACCAAAACACTTCCACATAGCCCTCATATTCTTCCATATAGATACTAATCATAACCTCTGGCTGGAGGTTTCCATGAGGGGCACATCCAAAGACAGTGTCCAAAATACGTTCTCTTGCCCCTCATTTGCCTAAAGTCATTGTGGCCGGGACACCTTTCCTGTGAACCAGGAGTGATCAAATAGGCCTGCTCTTAATACTGCTCTGATTCTCCAATTTGAGGCCTACTGACAGTCAGGTATAGATTCTTTATGTGATTTGGAGTCATGAGGAAACCCAAGCACCTCTGCAGGGGTTTGAAGTACTAATTTTACCCAAAGGATTCCTATTCTCACTTGATGGATGTCAGGAAACTAATAGAGAAAGGCAAGAAGCTTCATCCACTATAACTGATCTTTTTGCCATTTTGGTTTTGGATGCACACATGGCATCTTTTTTAGATCCATCTGGTTTTGAGAATCTAAGCCACAACCTGACACAGGGCCAAGATACTGATTCAGACACATCCATTTCCAAAGCAATTAAGGAAAGAGCCACAGGTGATGCCCATTCATTTCCATTTGAAAACTATTTTCTTCAGGCTTCACAAAGTGTGACCTGAGGCAAAGACCTTTCTGACATTCAGGGCAACAGAAAAATAGGTAAGTAAAAGGCCCAAAGCAGAGTTTCTCCACTGAGACTTTTCTATTCACACTGATATTTGAGTTTTCTGAGATGATCACATTTCCTTCAGCTATTCAGTACATGGCCATTTCACAGAGCTTGGAGGTGTTACATATCTTGGACACAAAACCATGAGCCTATTCTGGAGAGTTGAGAGAATTCAGGAAGAAAACTGAAACTTAGGAATATAATAGGTGTTGCACATCAATAAGGCTGCCCACTCTCTATTCATACATTGGGCAGGATGAATGCTGGGAGCTTTCTACTAGACACAACACATCCATTGATGCATTCTCTTTTCTATTGTCTACAACCACTGACACAGTAAGATACACAGACATAGAAACACTCGCCTTGCCAAACGACATACAACAAACAGTCTACCCCAAAACAAACAAACCGACTTTCCTACCTATTCTCAGAACATGAGACAAAACCACATACTCACACCCACACTCAAAAAGGCACCTCCTTCCCCCAAGTAGGTCTCTGACTATATGGAGTGTCCTCTGACTGGTGAGCCATACTTTGTTCCCACGAAATGGCCTGTACGGTCTCAGATCTTGTCTCCTTTTTCAACTAAGTGAAGTTGCCAGCAGCCAGTGGTGAGCAACTACCTACTTTCCCAGGAAAGGACCCTCTTCATAGCTATTCTGTCATTTGACCATCCTCACATCAGTAGGTACCAAGAAAGACTGACTATGTCCATGGTAAATACAAACAATTGAGCCCACTGGGACGGGGACTGGGACTGGCTCTGGGTGCCTGGCTTCCTGGATACCAAGTTCAGAGAGTTCCATCAACAAGGAAGTTAAGTAGGTCAATTCTTTCAGGAACTGAGTGAGGTCACTGCCGTGACAACCACTTTGTCCTAACAATTGCTTCAGTTGCTTCCAAGTGTCCCATGAGATGGAGGCTGCCCCTACTTCCTGTGACACTTTCACAAGTTAGAATGGTATGTAAACCATAGGCACCCAGGAACAGCTCTCCACACAGGCCTGGTTTGGTCCATCTTCTCTACATTAAGAAGAGAGAGGCTGATTCAGACACATCCCTTCATTCTGACCAGGGTTTTTGCATTGGAAGATGACTTTTGCTCTCTTAGTTCCTCAATAGGTGCCTACATCTTATCCAGGGATCATTTCTGCATGGACATTTTAGGTTCTCAGCAGGTGGAAGATCCCCTACATTCCTGTATTGTAAGACGAACTCTGTACCTGCTCTTCTGTAAAGTGAGATTGAGAAAAGAGTGTATGGTTACGGTTAATAACAGGTTCTATTTGGGTTCGGAATCATTGTGCAAGATGATTAATGGTATTGGGAACCTGTAATATTTTCAAGAATATACAGGGGAAATATAAGTTTGAAAACAGAAATCCAGGTAAGATTTGAAGCCCAGAAAGGCATTAGGCCTTTGAGTGGGATACTTAGCTTTGAATTATATTCTGCACAGATGTCTCAGATGAATCGATATACAATTGCCTTGTACCTTGGATGATTGAATGTCAAAGAGAACATCCAGTCAAAAAGTGATAGTCAGTACGATTAAGACGAAAGTCGGTAGGTTTAGAAAGAAGAGTGAGTATAAGAGTGGGACCAAAAGTTCTTTAGCAATAGGCTTTCGGGTAGACAGTGAATGTAAATGTCAGCACATGTGAAGAGTCAGTCACAATAATGAACTGGGATAATATGTAGGGAAGCAGAAATCAATAGAGACATTAGGAAATCAGGCAAAGTATAAATTGTGTGGTAGGATTAGACATTTTTAACAGGATTGAGGTTGAATATATAATCTTAGGAAGAAACAAATATGTATTCACCAATAGTATTGACATTAGAGAGCATTAGGCAACCTGGACATGGATGTTTTTAGTAACGCATGCTCACTTTCACTTAGGCTTTGGTACAATCATAAGTGTGACATTTTCATAATGTGTCCAGAATATTACTGTGATAAAATGTATATGTAGATCAGGTGACATGAGTATTTCTGACAACATTTCTGGGAGCTACATTTTGAAGATGAATAAATTAGTATTGGGGATACAAATAGATGTACCCTGTGTCTATAAATATAGAAATAATGCATGAATAGACCATACTGTGAATAAATAATAAAAGTGGTTCAAACTTTAAATAATGGATTGAATTGATATCAGAAAATATACAGGGAATCTTATATTGATATACAATCATTCATTCCAATCAGTTACACATATAATGGTAAAATTAGGGTTATGGTATATCATGAAGAATGTGTGAGTTTTGCTTCAAAATGATTATGAAAACCAAAATGAATGTGTTTGGAAATAAGTGTCATGAAAAGACCATTCAGGAAACTAGGAGTAATACATATGTTCTGAAGCAGGAAATGATTGAAAATGAATCAAATGCGTATAAATTTGTGAACTTGTGGATGAAATATATATCCTATGATGTGAATAAACTGAAGAAATTGTAATGTACCAGTGTTGAACAAAATGAACTTCAAAATACACATCATGTCAGATAGATTTCTACTTGCATTGATGTTAAACTGTGTCAGTCACTGTAGAAATATTAGGATTGTATGCACCATTCACTTAAGTTAGTTTTCAGTACTAGAAAACAAATATGTATTTCAGGTGGATGAATATTTCTGAGAATAATCTTGTGAAAAGTTGATTATAAATCCACATACATGAACATAAATGAATTTAGGGAGTGTATATAAGACACATATATTTCATATTTTGAAAAATCTGAAGAGTGTATATATATACAAAACACACACACAGACAATAAAAAGTAGCAATATATATGCCAAAAAAAATTCATCATGAAATATATATCATCCATAGATGCAAAAATATTTATGTTACTGAACATGGATTTATGTAAAATGTTGTTCTACTAGGAAGCTCACCCATAGATTGAATTTTGAGTTCCAACAGCGTTTATGGGGAGTGATCTCTTCTCACAATTTGTATCTGCCAAGTCAGCCTCCTCACAAGAATGTACGTGTGATTCCAAGTAGGATTCTATATGTGCAGATAAAAATACATGTGTTGAATAGGCTACAGAGAAATGGAGACAGGAATTCACATATTTGTTAACTTTAAAAACACATGGAGAACGATTTCAATTAAAAATTAACTAGATTTATAACACCTACACTATATCATGCAAAAGGCAAGTCCAAATATACACCATGCCTCCTCTGAACTGCTTGTATTTCTATTCTGTTTGGGTTATTTTTCTCCATAATATTAGGATTAGTAGTCAGAGTGTAGTAGGGTATGGGTTAGTGTCAGTTGTCCCGGCCGGCCGCACACATCAATGTGGGCAAGGAACCTAGTTGGGGAGGAATGAAGGGACAAGAGACACGAGAGATTACAGCACGACTGGAGTTCTGATCATGCTGCAAACTTTTATTGTTCTCACATGGGAATTTATATGTTGTGGATGGGAAAGCTCTCTTATCGGCAGTTGCTGGATGTCTTCAGAAAGTTTGATAACCTCAGGATGTTGCAGGAAGACAGATGGCCGCAGGATGTCTCAGGGAGATAGATGGCTGCGGGATGTCTCCCAGGCAGGATATCTCCCAGGGGGCTGTTTCTTTTCAGTGTCAGGCTATTCTTTGAAGGAGAACTTCCTTCTAGCCCCTGACCTCTCTTTCTTATATAAAATATTTGACCATACCTTACCGGCCAATGTTTTAGGGGGAGATAGAGGCTCTGTTTCTCTAGCAGGCCTTAGAATATCTCCTGATTCGAGAGAGCATGTTTACTAGGAGATTTCGTGGTGGCCTTGGCATGTTTTGGGAGGAGACGGCTTTGAGGGGGAAGCAGGCTGACCACCATGCACCAGAGCGTGTCACTAAGAGGTCTTCTGTTTTGGGATCCGTGGATACATCCTCCTGCAGTCCATCCTGCACCCTCCGTTATTATGGCCTAACGTCCTCACTCCATGGGTGCATCCTCCCAGAAGTGGAGGGGCCCATGGAGGACGAACCCTTATGGCAATGGCAGAAGATGGTTGGTCAGAGCTGTTACTTATAGTTTAATGTAAGAAAGAGAGATCTGTGGGGATGTAAACTTAAGAAATAAGCCTGTGAGAAGGGTAGAACATCCTTTTAAATGTTGGCAGCATGGTCTTCCATCTCCAGGTGATGATAGTGGACCGGTATGGGCTTAGAGGCCAAAATATTAATCTGTTCTATAATAAATTGTACAAGCCTGTTTATAATGCAGGGTCCTATGGACACCATTAAAAGTAAACCCAACAAAGGGCCTAATAGTGGAAGAAGGTAGGGTAGAAATCCATTAAACCCAGTCCAGAGGGGATTTTCAAAAAGTTCCCTTCATCTCTTTTCTAGATCTTCTTGAAGCTGCTTAATTTTAGTGCGTACTATGGCTGATTTATTGGCATTAAAGGAGCATCGTTCCCCTAAGGCCAAGCAAATACCTCCCTGGTTAGCTGTCAGTAAATCTAAGCCTTCTCTGTTTTGAAGGAACACTTCTGCCATTGAGTCTACTAGGTCCTGCAAATCTTTATGGTTCCTGATAGAGTTTTTACATCATTTATAAGTTGTTGAGACAGGCGACGCTAAGAGTGTATAGCCATGCCTAAGCCAGCTGTACCTGTGGCCACAGTAGCTGTTATTCCAAGGCTGGCAACGAGTGGTAAGGCCTGTATTGCCCGCCTGTGTCTTTTGACTGAGGTGTCTAGACTAGGAATGCATAGAGTTTCGTCTCCTGGGACAATAGTTGTATCAGGGAGTAATAAGGCAAGAACACAGCCAACGGTCCAATTCGATGGAAGCCTCGGGAAGGCCGAGTTTCCTCCACACATAAAAACTGTGCCATTGGAGGGACAAAGAGATGGGGTGGATGAAGAATAGTTTTGTACTGTTGAGCAATTTCCAAAGGAAGTAACTCCAACATCAATATCATAGGTATTATTTTGCATCGCGCCTAAAAGACATATTGTAAAAGTGCCTATAGACTGTACTTTTAAATGAAATCTGGGTTGGCATGTATTATCATCGTCTATGATAGAATTAATAGGAACTGCCATAGGCATGATTGCCCCTGTTGTCATGGAGAGCCAGCAATCACCAGCAAATTTGGGTTGGAATTATTAAGCAAGGAGAAGGTAGTTTCCAAAATATCTAATGTATTGTTATCTAAACCTGGGAGCTGGCATTTTGGCTATATTAAGGGATGATATGTGAGCTCAGGGATTTGGGGTTTCAAAAGTTTGATTATCTGAGGATGCTTGACAGCATAAGGGAATCCTCCACCATCAGTGACCCCTGTAGGTGCCTTAATGGGGCAGCAGGAGGGTTTACCAACAGGGCCTTGGCACCCAGCTGACTGTAGCTTGGTGTATTTGCCTTCTCCTCCCCGGTCAAAAAGAACGGGGGTATAATGAATAGTGGTCCCTCCTGCTGCATGAGTTTTAGTTAGGGAGGCTTCAAAAAATTGTTCTCCCTGCTTGTTAACACAAATTGAGGCCGACGCATAACAAGTGGCATGCATCGCTTGGGTATGCGTTCAAGTTGCAGAACAATTTTGGAGAGCTTTACTTGTACTAGGGGGAATAATCTTTGGCTTGTTAACACATACCAATTTAGGCTGATGAACTCCTCTGAGTTTATGGTCAACCTCGGCCCGGAGGTAAGCCACCTTAGTCACGCAGTCAGCAGTCTGGGTCAAACTAGTGGGAGCCTGAGTCCAAGATCCTCCCTTGCGTTCACAGGGAGGGCCAAAAAGGTACTCCATGATGTTGGAAGGTGGAGGGCCAAAGCCTCCGTGTACAATCCTGTTCAGCATAAGTGCCTTAAGTAGGATCCTCACACAGATTGTTGGCTGCATCTGAAAAAGAGGAAAACTTGTCCTCAGAGGGAGGGCCTCCATCCCAGTGTTGAGGTAAGCCATTAACCTGTTTAACCAGGCATTCTGGTAACCATCTTGGGGCTGCTTGCTCTTCGTCCAAAACACAAGCTGAGCCTCGTCCACAGATGAGGACAGGACCTGGGCGTTTCCATTTATTTGTAATGGGATTGTGCCACATAACAGGTGGGCGAACAGAATTGGACGAGGATTGCCTGTGTCAGTCTGCAGCCGAATGGCCTTCATTGTCTAGGGAAAGAAAAATAAGGGCAAATAATGCATGATTAAGGCGATGCCTGTGAGTGGTAAATACAAGTGCAGAAGCATTAATGCGGGTTAGCCAAGTCTTTAGGTAAGGTGGGCACGTTCCACAATGCCTGAGGCTTGTATGGAATTCCAGTAGTATGCCAAATTTGCGAGGTAGCACAAAACTGTTTAAACTTGGCACTGGTATATGCAGGACAATTATCTTTTTTTAATATGTATTGGTTTACCCATTACAGAAAACGCTGAAACAAGATGAGAAAGGACATCTTTGATAGCCTCTCCAGAATGTGGTGATGCGAAAATAAGGCCACTGAAGGTATCTACAGAAACGTGTACATATTTGGTTTTTCCAAATTCAGAAAAATGAGTAACATCCATTTGCCAAAACTGATTGGACAGTAATCTTCGGGGGTTAACTCCCAAGTGTTGAATGGGGAGGGAGACAGGGCAACCAGGGCATGCTTTTACTATTTCTCGTGCCTGTTGCCTGGTAATTTTACATAGTTATCGAAGGTTCTGGGAATTTAGATGGTGAAGATTGTGTAACTCCGTGGCCTTTTGAGTGCAGCCAACAAAAATTGGAAAGATGAAACGAGTTGCTGCATCAGCTTTGGCATTACCTTGTGTTAGAGGGCTGGGAAGATCAGAGTGTGGCCTACTGTGTCCTAAGAAAAATGGGTGTTGTCTGGCCTGAATTAGCTGCTGAAGCTGGTGAAACCGATGGGCGACATTGGAAGAAGCCTTAATGGTGGGTGAAATCTCAAGCAGGCGCACAGAATGAGCAATGTAGGCACTGTATGTATAAATATTAACAGGATTATCAAAAAATGTTTTAAAATCTTGTGTTATTGCAAACAATTCCACAAACTGTGCTAAATGATAGACAGTATCAAAGGTGTTAGGCTGGTTATTGACAACAAAGACTGCTCGGCCATTACTGGAACTGTCTGTAAAGACAGTAAGGGCTTGAGGAATGGGAGCCTTTTGAGTAATTTTGGCAAAAATAAATGGATGTAACTGGACAAAATGTAAAAGGGGGTCATTGGGTAGGTGGTTATCAATTGTTCCCAAAAAGCCTGATAAGGCAATACGCCATTCATCCTCCGTCTGTAGTAAAAATTGGATTTGGTCTTTAGTATATGAAATTAAAATATAATCATGGTCTTTGCCAAAATGTTGTCGAGATAGCAAACGACTTTTAAAAATAATAGAAGCTACCTGAGCAAGAAAAACAGTAATAACCTTGGAGAATGTGGTGGGTAAATGGACCCAAAGCAAAGGCAGCCTTTATTTCTAAAATGTGTATTTCGTTGCCAAAATATTCCTGTGGGTGTATGAGGAGTGTGTAAAATAACCAGAACCAGAGGAAGGTTATAAGAATGTTCTGTAAAAAACTGTTTGGCAATGGCTTCTGTGACTTGGTTTAATGCCTGTCATGCCTCGGGAGTAAGTTTTTGAGGGGACGAGGGGTGGGAATCACCTCTCAAAATATCATTAAGGGACAAAGGTACACAAGGTGGTAATTTTAAATATGTTTTTAGCCATTGAATATTCCCCAGGAATTTTTGAAAATCATTAAGGTTGTGAAGATGGTCCACCCATAGTGCTATCTTAGGAATTTGGATCTGATTATCTTGAAGTTTAAGGCCAAAATAGGTATAACAGTCCTGTGTTTTAACCTTATTAGGAGCTATCTGTTGTCCCAAGGAAGTGAGGTTTTTGTAAATGTCCAAGTAACAATTATTAAGGTCATGGTTATTAGGTGCAGCAATTAACAAATCATCCATATAATGTAAAATATAAATTTGTGGCCATAGCTCTCTCACAGGGTCTACTGCTTGAGCAACGTATTTTTGGCAAAGACTAGGGCTGTTGGCCATACCTTGGGGAAGAACCTTCCATTGAAATCTCTGCATAGAGCCCTGAAAATTAATGCGAGGGAGACTAAAGGCAAAATAGGGTCTATCCGCAGGATGTAAAGGAATGGTAAAAAAACAATCTTTTAACTCAATAATCATTTTACAATAGTTTTTGGGAATAGCCACTGGTGTGGGAATGCCTGGCTGTAGTGCTCTTATTGGGCACATAGCTTTATTAATGGCACACAAATATTGTAAAAGGCACCACTTGCCTGATTTTTACTTGATAACAAAAATTGGAGTATTCGATGTTGAGGTTGAGGGCTCTACATGGCCGGCTGCCAGCTGTTCCTGCACTAACATGGAGGCAGCCTCCATATTTTCTTGGTTAAGTGGCCATTGATTCACCCACACAAGAGTCTGAGTTTCCCAAATAATTTTATCTCCATGGGGTACAGGAGAGTCAGAGACCGACACTAAAAATCCGAATACCCAAGTCCATAAGTATTTGTTTTTTGTATGGGTTTTATTGGCTCAACCAGTCCTTGTCTCAGTCTCCCAAGGCCTGTACCAGGGACAAAATTTATATGAAGCATTTGATGAGTTACCATGGAATTGGGACTGGCATGAATAACTTCCATTTGACTCAAAATATCTTGGGCCCATAGGTTAACAGGGAGGTCAGGAACAACGAAAAGAGTGACAATTCCCTTATTACCCTCTTTATAAGTCCAGCTAAGAGCCGTAGAGCTGACCAGAGGATTTTTTGACTGTCCTATCCCTTTAAGGTCAGTCAAGGATGAGGTGAGGGTCCAAGCTGATGGCCAATATTTTTGAGAAATAATTGTGTCATCAGCTCCAGTATCTAGAATTCCTTGGAATTCCTTTCCTTCAATAAGTAAGGAAATTGTGGGTCTTCTGTGAGAAACGGGTTGAACCAAATTTACATCAGAGCAGCCCAAGGAGGCAGTCCTCTGCGGTAGGTTTGGGCGGTGGAAGTGCCTCCTGGATTCAAGGGAAGGAGTATTAATTGTGCAAGACTTGTTCGTGCTGGGATGGCCACAACTCCATTAATAGCTGTGGCCAGTATTTTTTTTCTCCAGTGAAATCATTATTATTAATGCCATGGAAGACCTGAACACCATGTAAGTTAGTAGAGGCTCTCCCAAAAATAAGGGCACACATATGAGATTGAGGGGGACCCATAATTCCAGTGGGTATTATCTGGGGTCCTTGCATTGAGTACAATATAGTATCGGTGGTGGCACAGAGGTCCAATCCTGCGCTGCCTGGAGTGGCTAGTTGGAGGGAGGCAATTGTGGAGAAGAATTTTGAGGTAGGTTGGGAGTTTGGGAGGGAACAAATCTTATTGCCCCTGGGTTTGTCCTGGGGGATGTCGTGGCCCGGGGCTGGCCCCGCAGGGAGTTTCCCAAGAAGCAGGAAAAAAATAGGCTGTCTGAGGGCATTTGTCTTAGATCTACACTCACTGGTCCAGTGATGACCTTTACCACATCTAGGGCAAAGGATAGCTTGGGGCGGTATAGCCCCAGTTGAAGGAGACGCTATTCCTAGGCTTTTTTTGCCTGTCGGACACTTGCGTGCAAAATGGCCAGGTTGTTTACAAGTAAAGCAAGTACGTGAGCCAGGATTGTGAAAGGTCTTGGTAAAGGTGGCACCTAGGGCAAGACCCATGGCATGGGCTGCACCTACCCCTGCATAGAGTCTAATAAAGTCAGAAAGTTTCCCTTTATCCTTATGTGGTTGAAGAACATCCTGACATGCCGGGTTGGCGTTTTCAAAGGCAAGATGTTTTACAAAAGCGCTTTTGCTTTCGCTTGGTCCAAGCAAGCATTCCACAGCTAGGTTAAGCCGGGGAACAAAGTCGCTATAAGGCTCGTCGGGCCCTTGTCAAATTTTTGCCAGGGAAGTGGTAGCCGAGGCTTTTGAGGGAGGTGTCTCCAAGCATGTAAGCCAGCCATCTGAATCTGCATCAAAAGTCCAGCAGGGAAATGTGCCTGTTTAGTTTTATTGTCAAAAGGCTCATTGCCCACTAGCTTAACATAAGTCCTGGATTTAGAGAAGGCCTTAGTTAAAATTTTTTGAGCAGTTTCCCGACAGTGCTCTTTGAAATCTGCATTCCATAACAGGAAGTCTCTGGCACTGAGAGTAGCTTGGTCAAAAAATTTCCAATCATTGGGAGTAAGTCATTGTGTGCTGTGGCTTTCTAATAAAGCAAACGTGTAGGGTGCAATGGGGCCATAGTGAGCACAAGCCTTTTTAAGTTTTTCAGGAAAATGCAGGCTTAATTTTTTGTAGACTCTGGGTTCCTGCCTGCCTAGGGCTGAACTCCTCATCCTCTGAGTCCTGATCTCCTTAATCCATTTCCCCGCTTCCTCCTCTTTATCCTCGTCTAATTCTTTGACCTCAGCCTGGGCAGGCTTATCTATCAGACTGGTGGTGACTGGGAAGGCGACCACAGGTCAATGGAGTGGCTTCGCCTTTGTATTAGACAACTGTAGGCCAGTTGCTTTGACTCCATACCTAAGGCTAATGAAGAGAGCTCAGAGTGAAGGGATCTTAATTCTTTTAAAGTTTGGATCTGTTCCTGTGTATGTTGAAAGGATGCTCACAAAGGAGCCAGTTTAGGCAAGGGAAGTGGGGAGAAAATATCGGGGGAGGGGCATTTGTTCCCTGAAGGGCCAGAGCACAAAAGGCAGGAGGGATATAGGAGGGAGGTGGATATGTAAGTCCTATAAGCTGTGGCAGGGTCTTGAGAGGTGGAGGGTCTTCTGAATGGTAGCGAGCTGCTTCCTTCTCCAAGGTAGCCTCCTCTACAGGGGTCAGTGAGTCTCCGGTATTTAAAACTGGATAAAGGCAGTTGGTAATCATTGGAGCCTTATTCATTAGGGTGGTATTTTGAGGGGGACCAGGAAGGTTCCCACGGTCCTGGGGAGCCTGAGAAGGGTCTATGTCTATACTAACTGATGGGCATGCCGAGGGGATATGAGAAGTATTTGCATAGTCTCTTTCCCAACCTTGACAACTTTTAAGGTACCATTGTCAAAGGGTGAACTTTTAAGAATTCTATTAATTAAGTTCCAGTAAGAAAAGGTGGGAACAGGCACTTTTTCTGGGCCAAAGGATTCATAATAATCTTTTAAACAGTCTCCTACTCTAAGCCATCTTTTACCATCAATGGTCCTTTCAAGAGGAAACCATGGACACTGCTCTCTTATGTGTGAAAAAAAAAATTAAGTCTTTTTTCTTAATACGCGCCCCCATGTCTGGAAGGACTCCTTGTAGCCTGACAAAAACAAATCATGTGACGAAACTGCTTGCCCCATGGTGGGTCAATCACCGTGTGTCATCCCCACCCTCCTCCTGGATCTGTCTCTCGGTGGTGTCTTCTGCGGTTATTGTAAGCTCCGCTTGACCAAATCTTCCAGGAGGACGGGGTCCCCCTCAATCAAAAGCTCGAGCCCCAGTCAGTGGGCGCCAGATGTCCCGGCCGGCAGGACACATCAACGTGGGCAGCGAACCTAGATAGGGAGGAATGAAGGGACAAGAGACACGAGAGATGACAGCAAGACAGGAGTTCTGATCAAGCTGCAAATTTTTATTGTTCACACAGGGGTATTTGTATGCTGGATGTGGGAAATCTCTCTTATCAGCACTTCCTAGATGTCTTCACAAGGTGAGATAACCTCAGGAAGTTTCAGAAAGACAGATGGGCACAGGATGTCTCAGGGAGACAGATGGCTACAGGATGTCTCCCAGACAGGATGTCTCCTCGTGGCTGTTTCTTGTAAGTGTCAGGCTATTCTTTGAAGGAGAATTCCTTCTACCTCTGAAAGTCAGGGATTCAGTATTTCGAATAGAAAATTGGAAAATGAATCCAATGTGTATGCAAATATATGCTACCCAAAAGTCTTCCCACTCTCATTCAGAACAATGCCTTGACATTACCTTCACCCCAAGTAAGACACAATAAGAGGAGAAGAGTTAGAAAATCTGTGAATACAAATCTGGAATGGAAAATGCTCAGTAGTTAACAACCTTGGAGGTGGTAGAGGTGTTTCGAAAAGTAAGGTACATGGTAAAAACTCCACAAACATGAAGCTCTCTTGGCCTAAAGACTTCTTGAGAAACTGCCTCTGAGGTTGGGCACTTGAAATATATGTTGTTGTCAGGAGTTTTAACTTCCTTTGTAGTGAGACCATCAAATCTGGGTCTGCTTCTGTGTGTCCTGGAGCACATGGTTTCTTTTTTTCCAATAAACATGAGGCAGCAGGGCTGAATTCTCTCTTTGTAGGTAATTTGTTGCCATTTGGGGGCAAAGTGTCTCCCAGTGTGGACTTTGAAGCCATTTGGTCTTCCTCTACTTTTCATGGTGTTTCTTGCAGCTACACTGGGAGTTTGGTATTTGCTTCATGAAATACGAGGAGGTCAACTAGGACAGAGTGCTGGAGGGAGTTCTGTCACGTGTGTTGGTTAAGGGTCTGCAGGAGAGTGCACCAACCAGGCTTCTATCCCACATAGCTTGCCCCCTTGACAATAGAAATCTGATTCTAAACACTGCCCTGAAACCTCTCCGTATAACAAGATGCCTTTACATACAAGGGTATGGGGGCTGCACCATGTCAGTCACAAACCATTTGGAAGCCAATGGCAGATCCACATGACCCCATCACAGATGTTTTAACAAACACCTACACTCCACTGCTCTAGGCCGAATACTCATCGGGCTCCAAATTACTGGCATCTCTGTTCTACACGATTTTCATGAAACCCAGTCAATCAAGGCACTGTCTGGTACACTCATGATCATCTATAAGATATCCAAAGGTTCTCCACTGACACCTGTTCATGAGAATTTCAAAAATTTAATGGTATTTATCTAGCCTTTTTTCAAAGATGAAGTTTGAGGCACTGTGGGGTTTAATTCATTCAGGAACCATTAAATGGAGAGGAAGCTCATTTCAATGAAATCTCTGGAGAATTCTAACAGGCAATGCTTCCCAACGACAGGCTAAAAGGTCACATTAAGCCAGGCGTTTGAGGTCTACAATGTGTGATCCTTTTGTGTTTTGACTTGCAACTATGGCTGCAAATTCTTTAAGAATAAAATCATGTGATATCCTTCCTGAGATTCCCAGTGCTCTGTGGAAAGCCACCCTGGGCCTTGATCTCAGTTTCCAAGGGCGACTCTCATGTGTGGCCTCCTAAAATCCCATCACAATACATGGCAATACTTCTTTGAGGTCAGTTCCATAACTCAGTCTCTAAGGGGAATCACACCAGTGTTCAAGCCCAGGTGTCCTCAGTCATCTCTTCCAACGGCCACAAAAATGACCACAATTAAAACCAAAACACTCCCACATGGCCCTCATCTTCTTCCATATAGACACTAATCATAACCTCAGGCTGTAGGTTTCCATGAGGGCCAAAGCCAAAGACAGTATCTAAAATAATGTCCCTTTCTCCCATTTGCCAAAAGTCAGTGTGGCAGGGACACCCTTCCTGTGAACCAGGAGTGATCTAAGAGGCCTGCCCTTAATACTGCTCTGATTCTCCATTTTGTGGCCTAATGACTGTGGGGTTTAGATTCCTTATGTTAATTGGGGTCATGAGAAAACCCAAGCACCTATGGCCTAGCCTCTGTAGTGATTTGAAGAACTCATTTGACCCAAAGGATCACTATTCTCAAAGATGGAGGTCAGGAACCTTACAGAGGAAGGTGAGAGACTTCATCCACAATGACTGCTCTTTTGGCTATTTTGGTTTTGGATGCACACATGGGATTTTTTTAGATCCATTAGGTGCTGAGAATCTAAGCCACATCCTCACACAGGGCCAAGAAGCTGATTCAGACACATCCCTTTCCAAAGCAATTAAGCCAAGAGCCAAAGGTGATGCCCATTCACTTCCATTTGAAAACTCTTCAGTCTTCACAAAGGGGTGGCCTGAGTCAAAGACCTTCCTGACATTCAGGGCAATAATACAATAGGTAAGCAAAAGGCCCAAAGCAGGGTTTCTCCACTGAGACTTTCCTGGTCACACTGATATCTGAGTTTTCTGAGATGTTCACCATTGCCTTCAGCTATCCAGTACATGGCCATGTCACAGAGCTTAAAGGTGGTACATATCTTGGACACAAAACCATGAGCCTATTCTGGAGTTTGGCCAAAATTCAGAAAGAAAATAGGAACTTAGGAAGATATTAGGAGTGGCCGATCCATATGGCAAGCCGCAGACCATTCATAAATAGGACAGGATGAATGCTGGTAAGATTTCTACTAGATAGGACATATGTATTGATGCACTCTCTCTTCTAATGTCTACAACCACGGACACAGTGGGATACACAGACATAGAAATACTCGCCTTGTCAAAAGACTTACTAGAAACATTTCACACCAAACCAAACAAAAGGACTTTCCTACCTATTCTCAGAACATGAGACAAAATGACAAACCCACACCCACACCCACACCCACACCCACACAGACCCCCAAGTAGGTCTGTGAAAATATGGAGTGACCTTTGACTGGTGGGCCATAACATATTCACCCATAATGGGCTGTCCTGTCTCAGATCTGGTCTCCGTGTCCAACTCTGTGAAGCTGTTAGGAGCCAGCGGTGAGCCAGTACCTTCTTTCTCAGGAAAGGCCCCTCCTCAGACCTTCCTGGCATTAGGCTATCCTCACATCAGTAGGTACCAAGAAAGACTGTCTCTGTCCTTGGAAAATCCAAACAAGTTTGAACACTGGGACATGAACTGGGACTACCTCTGGGTGCCTGACTTCCTGTATCCCAAGTTCAGAGAGTTCCTTCATCAAGGAAGTGAGGTGAGGTCACTTCCTTCAGGAACTAAATGAGGTCACTGCCTTGACAACAACTTTGTCCTAAAAGTTGCTTCTAAGAGTCCCATGAGATGGAGGATGCACCTACTCGCTCTGACATTTTCACAAGTTAGAATGGTATATCAACCATAGGCACCCGGGAACAGCTCTCCACACAGGCCTGGTTTGGTCCATCTTCTCTACATTAAGATGAAAGAGGCTGATTCAGACACATCCCTTCATCTTGACCAGGTTGTTTACCATGGAAGTTGACTTTTCCTCCCTCAGGTCCTTCATAGCTGCCTACATCTTCTCCATGGATCATTTCTGCATGGACCTTTGAGGTTCTCATCAGGTGGAAGTTTCCCTACACTCCTGTATTGTAAGGCCAACTCTGTCCCTGCTTTTCTATAAAGTTAGATTGAGGGAACAGTGTATGGTTTGGGTAATAACAGGTTCGATTTTGTTAGGAATCATTCTGAGAGATGAATAATTTTATTGGGAACCTGCGATATTTATTAAATTATATTGGTAAAATATATGTATGAAAACAAATATCTAGGATTTGAAGCCCAGAAGGGCATTGGGCCCATAATTGGGATACGTAGTGTTGAATTAGGTTCTGCACAGATGTCTCAGATAAATCCATTTACAATGGCATAGGACCTTGTACATTGGATGATTGAATGAGGAAGAGAACATCCAGTCAAAAAGGGATAGTCGGTAGGATTAGGTAGATAGTCGGTAGGTTTAGGAAGAAGAGTGAGTACAGGATTTGGACGGAAATTTCTTTAGCAATAGGGTTTCAGTTAGAGAGTGAATGTAAATGTCAGCACATATGAAAATTCAGTCACAATGATGAACTTTGAAAAATATGTAGAAAAGCAGATAATAATAGAGACTTTAAAAAATCTGGCAAAGTATAAAGTGAGTGATAGGATTAGACATTTTGTACACTGTTGAGTTTGAATATATAATCTTAAGAAGAAACAAATATGCAGTGACCATTAGGATTGACATTTGAGAGCATTAGGAAACCTGGACATGGATGCTTTTAGTAATCCATGTTCACTTTCCTTTTAGGCTTTGGTACAATCATAAGTGTGACCTTTGCATTTTTTGTCCAGAATATTACTGTCATAGAATGTATATGTGGATCAGGTGACATGAGCATTTCTTCAAGCATTTCTGGGAGTAAGGTTTTCAAGAGCTATAAATTAGTATTGGGGGTACAAAGAGGTGTACCCTGTGTCCATGAATATAGACATAATGCATGAATAGACCACATTTTGAATAAATAATTTAACTGTTCCCACTTTAAATAATGCATTGAATTAATATATGAAATATTATAAGAAATCCTGTATTGATATAATATCATTCATTTCAACCAGTAATACATCTAAATGTAATATTAGGGTTATGGATTATCATGAAAGGTGTGTGAGTATTGCTTCAAAAGTGATCCTAGAAATCGAAAATAATGTGTTTGGAAAGAAGTCTCATAAAAAGACCAGTCAAGAAACATGGAGGAATACATGTGATCTGAAGAAGAAAATGATTGAATGTGAAACAAATGCCTATAAACTTGCGAACTTGTGGATGAAATATATATCCAATGATGTGAATAAATTGAAGAAATAGTAATGTACCAGTGTTGAATAAAACGAACATCCAAATACACATCATGTCCCATAGGAATCTACTTGAATTGATGTTTAACTAGGTCAGCTACTGTAGAAATATTAGGATTTGTATGCACCATTCACTAAAGTTAGTTTTCAGTACTAAGAAACAAATATGTATATCAGGAGAATGAATATTTTTAGAATACTCTTGAGAAAATTTGATTATAAATCCACATACTTGAATATGAATGAGTTAAGGGAGTTTATAATAAGACACATATTTCATATTTTGAAAAGTCTGGAGAATATATATATATATATATATATATATATATATATACACATATATATATATATATACACATACACACACACAAACACAAACGGACATTAAAAATAGCATAATATATGCTATAGGAAATTCACCATGAAATTTATATCATCCAGAGATCCAAAAATATTTATTTTATTTAACATGGATTTATGTATAATGTTGTTCAACTAGGAAGCTCACGCATAGGTTGAATTTTCAGTTCTAAAGCGCTTAGGAGGAGTGATCTCTTAAAATTTGTATCTGCCAAGTCAGCCACTTCACAAGAATGTACGTGTGGTATCAGGTAAGATTCTATAATTGCATGTAAAAATACATGTGCTGAATAGGCTACAGAGACAGGGAAACAGGAATTCACATATTTGTTAACTTTAAAACACATGGAGAAATATTTTAACAAATAATTGACTAGATTTATAACTCCTACCCTAAATAATGCAAAAGGCAATTCCACTATACACCATGCCTTCTCTGAACTGCTTGCATTTCTATTTTTTTGGTTTATTTTTCTCCACCTTATTAGGATTAGTTGTCAGAGTCTAGTAGGGTAGGTGTTAGTGTGAGGTATTCAGTATTTTGAAAGGAAAATTGGAAAATGAATCCAATGTGTATGTAAATATGTGATACACAAAAATCTTCCCACTCTCATCCAGAACAATGCCTTGACATTACAATCGCCCAGAGTAAGACACAATTAGAAGAGAAGAGTTAGAAAATCTGTGAATAAATATCTGGAATGGAATATGCTCAGGAGTTCACAACCTTGGAGGAGGTAGAGGAGATTCCAAAAGTAAGGGACAGTGTAATCATTCCAAAAACATGGAGCTCTGCTGGCCTAAAGACTTCTTGAGAAACTGCCTCTGAGGTTGGGCACTTGGAATATATGTTGTTGTCGGGAGCTTCAGCTTCGTTTGTAGTGAGACCATCAAATCAGGGTCTTCATCTATGTGACCTGAAGGACATGGTTTCTTATTTTCCACTGAACATGAGTCAGCAGTGCTGAATACTCTCTTTGTAGGTAAACTGTGGTCACGGGGGGCTAAGTGTATCCACATGGGCCTGTGAAGCTATTTGGTCATTCTCCACTTTTCGTGTTGTTTCTTGGTGCTGCACTGGGATTTTGGTATTTGTTTCACGAAATACAAAGAATTCAACTGTTACTCTGTGCGTGAGGGAGTTCTGTCACGTGTGGTGGGTCAGGGTCTGCAGGAGAATGCACCAAACAGGCTTATATCCCACATAGTTGCCCCCTTGACCATAGCAACCTGATTCTTAATATTTCCCTAAAACCTCTGCATATAACAAGATGCCTTTACATTGAAGGGACTGCTGGCTGCACCATATCAGTCACAAGCAATTTGGAAGCCAAAGGCAGATCCACATGACCACACCGCAGATGTTTTATCACACACCTGCCCACCACTGCTCTAGGCCCACTCCTCAGGAGGCTCCAACTTCCTGGCATCTCTGTTCTGCACAATTTTTATGAAAACCAGTCAATCAAGGCACTGACTGTTATTCTCATGATCAGCCACAAGATATTCAAAGAATCTCCAGTGCCAACTTGTCACGGGAATTTCAAAAATTTCATGATATATTGACCTAGCCATTTTTCAAGGATGAAGTTGGAGGCATTCTGGAACTATTAAATGGTGAGGAAGCTCATTTCAATGAAATATCTGGAGATGTCTCACAGGAAAGGCTTCCCAAAGAGTGGCCAAAAGGTCACATGAATCCTTGAAAATTGAGGTCTACAATGTGAGGTCCATGTGTGTTTTGACTCTCAACAATGGTTGCCAAGTTTTTCAGAATAAAATCATGTGATATCCTGGCTGAGATTTCCAGTGCTCTGTGAATAGCTACCCTGGGCCTAGATCTCAGTTTCCAAGGGCGACTATCGTGCGTGGCCTCCTAAAATTCCAACACTATTCATGGCAATACTTCTCTGAGTTCAGTACGAGAACTCAGTCTTTATGCGGAATCCCACCAAAGTTCAAGCCAAGGTGGACCATGTCATCTCTACTAACCGCCACAAAAAAGACTACAATTAAAACCAAAACACTCCCACATGGCCCTCATTTTCTTCCATACAGACACTCATCATAACCTCTGGCTGGAGGTTTCCGTGAGGGGTGCAGCCCAAGACAGTGTCCAAAATAAGCTCCCTTGCCCCTCATTTGCCTAAAGTCAGGGTGGCCTGGACACCCTTCCTGTGAACTAAGAGTGATCAAATAGGCCTGCCGTTTATTTTGCTCTGCTTCTTAAATTTGAGGCCTACTGATGGTGGGATTTAGATTCTTCATGTGAATTGGAGTCATGAGAAAACCCAGTCACCTATGGGCTAGAATCTGCAGGGCTTTGAAGAACTTATTTGACCCAAAGGAGCCCTATTCTCACTTGATGGAGGTCAGGAACCTTACCAAGGAAGGAGAGAGACTTCATCCACAATGATTGCTCTTTTGGACATTTTGCTTTTGGATGCATACATGGGATCTCTCTTTAGATCCATCAGGTTCAGAGAATCTAAGCCACAGAATTACACAAGGTCAAGGGGCAACAGAACAATAGGTAAGGAAAAGGCCCAAAGCATGGTTTCTCCACTGAGTCTTTACTGGTCACACTGATATCTGAGTTTTCTGAGATGCTCGCCATGCCCTTCATTTAACCAATACATGGCCGTGTCACAGAGCTTGGAGGTGGTACATATCTTGGACACAAAATCATGAGCCTATTCTGGAGAGTGGCCAGAATTCAGGAAGCAAACAGTAACTTAGGAAGATAGCAGGTGTTGCCGATCCATAAGGCAAGACGCAGTCCATTCATAAATTGGGAAGGATGAATGCTGGGAAGCTTTCTACTAGACAAGACTCATCCATTGGTGCATTCTCTTTGCTAATGTCTACAACCACGGACACAGTGAGATACACAGACATAGAAACACTCGCCTTTTCATACGACTTTCTGGAAACACTTTACTTCAAACCAAACAAACCGACTTTCGGACATATTCTCAGAGCATGAGAAAAAACCCACAAACCCACACCCACAGCCAGATAAGCACCTCCTTCCTCCAAGTAGGTTTGTGACTATCCGGAGTGTTCTCTGACTGATAGGCCATACTATGTTCCCCCGAAATAGCCTCTCCTATCTCACATCTGGTGTCCATGGGCAATTCTTTGAAGTTGTCAGGAGCCAGCAGTGAGCCACTACCTTCTTTGTCAGGAAAGGCCCCTCTTCAGAGCTTTCCTGTCATTTGTCCATCCTCACATCAGTAGATACCAAGAAAGACTGACTCTGTCCTTGTTAAATCAAACAAGTGAGACCACTAGGCCTGGGACTGAGACAGGCTCTAGATGCCTGGCTTCCTGGATCCCAAGTTCAGAAAGTGCCATCACCAAAAAAGTGAGGTGAGGTAACTTCTTTCAGGAACTGAATGAGGTTACTGCCTTGGCAACCAGTTTGTCCTAACACATGCATCCAAGGTTCCCATGACATGTAGGCTGACCGTATTTCTGTGACACTTTCACAAGTTAGAATGGTATATCAACCATAGGCACCCGGGAACAGCTCTCCACACAGGCCTCATTTGGTCCATCTTATCTACATTAAGAAGAGAGAGGCTGATTCAGACAAAAGCCTTCATCCTGACCAGGTTATTTGCCATGGAAGATGACTTTTGATCTCTCAGGACCTTCATACCTGCCTACATCTTCTCCAGGGATCAATTCTGAATGGACCTTTGAGGTTCTCAGCAGGTGGACAATCCCCTACTTTCCTGTATTGTAAGACCAACTCTGTCCCTGCTCTTTTATAAAGGTAGATTGAGGGAACAGTTTATGGTTAGGGTTAATTACATGTTTGTTTTGGGTTAGGAACCATTTTGCTGCATGAATAATGGTATTGGGAATCTGTGATATATATAAGAATATAGAGTTGAAAAATATGTATGAAAACAGAAATTTAGTAAGATTTAAAGTCCATATTGGCATTGGGCCTTTGATTGGGATACTTAGCTTTGAATTACGTTCTGCAGTGATGTCTCAGATAAATCGATAATCAATGACATAGGACCTTGTACCTTGGATGATAGATTGTAGAAAAGAACATCCACTCAAACAGGGATAGTCCATAGGATTAGGAAGATAGTCAGTAGATTTTGCAAGAAGTGTGAGTACAGGATATGGACCAAAAGTTCTTTATCAATAGGGTTTCAGTAATAGAATGAATGTCAATGTCAGCACATGTGAAGAGTCAGTCACATAGGTAAACTGGGGAAAATATGTAGGAAAGGAAACATCAATAGAGACAGTAGGAAATCAGGCAAACTATAAAGTGAGTGATAGGATTAGACATTTTAACAGGGTTGATATTCACTATATAATATTCAAAGAAACAAATATGTAGTCACCAATAGGATGGACATTTGAGAGAATTAGGCAACCTAGACATCAATGTTTTTAGTAATCCATGCTCCCATTCAATTTAGGCTTTTGTACAAACATATGTGTGATCTTTGCATTTTGTATCCAAAATAGTACTGTGATAAAATGTATATGTAGATCAGGTGACATAAGTATTTTTTCCACCATTTCAGGGAGCAATATTTTGAAGATGTATAAATTAGTATTGCGGGTACAAAGAGGTGTACCCTGTGTCTATGAATATAGAGATAATGCATGAATAGATGATACTGTGGATAAATAATATAACTGATTCCACTTTAAATAATGGATTAAATTGATATCTTAAAATATATAAGAAATCTTATATTGATACACAGTCATTCATTCCTATCAGTTATACATCTGATGGTAATATTAGGGTTATGGTTTGTCATTAAGGGTGTGTGAGTTTTGCTTCAAAAGTAATTATGGAAATCGAAAATAATGTGTTTGTAAAGAAGTCTCATGAAGAGACTAGTTAAGAAACATGGAGGAATACATGTGTTCTGAAGCAGGAAGTAATTGAAAGTGAAACAAATTGATATAAATTAGCAAACTTGTGGATGAAATATTTATCCTATGATGTGCATAAACTGAAGAAATAGTAATGCACCAGTGTTGAAAAAAAATGAACATCAAAATACATGTCGTGTCCCATAGGAATCTACTTGCATTGATCTTAAACTTGGTCAGTAACTGTAGAAATATTAGGATTTGTATGCATCATTCACTGAAGTTAGTTTTCAGTACTAGGAAACAAATATGTATTTCAGGTGGATGAATATTTCTGAGAATAATCTTGTGAAAAGTTGATAATAAATCCACATACATGAACATGAATAAATTTAGGGAGTGTATAATAAGACACATATATTTCATTTTTTCAAAAATCTGGAGAGTGTATATATATATATATATATATATATATATATATATATATATATATATGTATATATACACACACACACACACACACTCACACAGACATTAAAAAGTAGCAATATATATGCCAATCAAAATTTATCATGAAATATATATAATCCACACATCCCAAAATATACTTTTTACTGAACATGGATTTATATATAATTTTGTTCAGCTAGGAAGGTCACCAATAGTTTGAATTTTCAGTTCCAACAGCATTAAGAGGAGTGATCTCTTTTCACAATTTGCATCTGCCAAGTCAGCAACCTGTCAAGTATGTACATGTGATACCAGGTAAGATTCTATATGTGCATATAAAAACACATGTGCTGAATAGGCCACAGAGAAAGGGAGAGAGGAATTCACATATTTGTTAACTTTAAAAACACATGGAGAACTGTTTTAATTAAAAATTAAAAATTGACTAGATTTATAATTCCTACCCTATATAATGCAAAAGGCAAGTCCAATTATACAACATGACTCCTCTGAACTGCTTGTATTTCTATTCTGTTTTGGTTATTATTCTCCATCATGTTAGGATTAGTAGTCAGAGTCTAGTGGGGTATGTGTTAGTGTCCAAAATAAGCTCTCTTACCCCTAATTTGCCTAAAGTCATGGGGGCCTGGACACCCTGCATTTGAAGCAGGAGTGATAAAATAGGACTGCAGTTAATACTGCTCTGCTTCTCCATTTTGAAGCCTACTGCCTGTCAGGTATAGATTCTTTATGTGATTTGGAATAATGAGAAAACCCAAGCACTTCTTTAGGGCTTTGAAGATTTCATTTGACCCAAAGGATCCCTAATCTCACTTGATGTAGGTCAGGAACCTAACAAAGGAAGGCAAGACACTTCATCTACCATTACGGATCTTTTTGCCATTTTGGTTTGGATGCACACATGGGATCTTTCTTTAGATCCATCAGGTGCTGAGAATCTAAGCCACAACCTCACACAGGTCCAAGAGGCTGATTAAGACACATCCCTTTCCAAAGAAATTAAGCAAAGAGCCACAGGAGATGGCCATTCATTTTCATTTGAAAACTGTTTTCTTCAGGCTTCACAAAGAGGTGGCCTGAGGCAAAGACCTTCCTGACATTCAGGGCAACAGAAACATAGATAAGAGAATGGCCCAAAGCAGGGTTTCTCCACTGAGAATTTCCTGGTCACACTGATATCTGAGTTTTCTGAGATGTTCCCATTCCTTACCGCTATCCAGTACATGGGCATGTCACAGAGCTTGGAGGTGGTACATATCTTGGACACAAAACCATGAGCCTATTCTGCAGAGTGGCCAGAATTCAGGAAGAAAACAGAAACTTAGGAAGATAGTAGGTGTTGTCCATCCATAAGGCAAGCTGCAGTTCATTCATAAATTGGGCAGGATGAATGCTGGGAAGCTTTCTACTAGACAGGACATATCCATTGATGCATTCTCTTTTCTAATGTCTACAACCACGGACACAGTGGGATACACAGATATAGAATCACTCACCTTGTCAAAAAACTTACTAGAAACAGTCTATTCCAAACCAAACAAACTGTCTTTCCTACCTATTCTCAGAATATGAGACAAACCACAAACTGACACTCACACTCACAAAGGCATCTCCTTCCCGCAAGTATGTCTCTGACTATCTGGAGTGTCCTCTGTCTGTTGGACCATATTATGTTCCAATGAAATGTCCTGTCATGTCTCAGATCTGTCTCCTTTGCCAACTCTGTGAAGTTCTCAGGAGCCAGCGGTGAGCCACTACCTGCTTTCTCAGGAAAGGTCCCTCTTCAGATCTGTCCTGGCATTTGGCAATCCTCACATCAGTAGATACCAAGAAATACTGACTCTGTCCTTGGTACATCCAAACAAGTGAGCCCACTGGGATTGGGACTTGGACTGGCTCTGGGAGCCTGGCATCTTGGATTCCAAGTTCAGAGAGTTACATCACCAAGGAAGTGAGGTAGGTCACTTTCTTCAGGAACTGCATGAGGTCACTACCTTGGCAATCACTTTGATTTAACATTTGCTTCCAAGGGTCCCATGAGATAGAGGCTGCCCCTACTTTCGGTGACAATTTCACAAGATAGAATGGTATATCAAACATAGGCGCCTGGGAACATCTCCCCACACAGGCCTGGTTTGGTCCATCTTCTCTACATTTAGAATAGAGAGACTGATTCAGACACATCCCTTCATCCTGACAAGGGGGTTTTCCATGCAAGATGACTTTTGCTCTCTCAGCTCCTTCATAGCTGCCTACATCTTCTCCAGGGATCATTTCTGCATGGACCTTTGAGGATCTCAGCAGGTTTAAGAACCCCTACATTCCTGTATTGTAAAAGCAACTCTGTCCCTGCTCTTCTGTAAAGTTTGATTGAGGGAAGAGTGTATTGTTACGGTTAATAAAAGTTCGATTTGAATTATTCTGCGGGATGAATAATGGTAATGGGAACCTGTAATATTTACAAGAATGTAAAAGTGAAATATAAGAATGAAAACAGAAATCTAGGTAAGATTTGAAGCCCAGAAGGGCATTGGGCCCTTGATTGGGATACTTAGCTTTGAATTATGTTCTGCAGAAATGTCTCAGATAAATCGATGTTCAATGGCATAGGACTTTGTACCTTGAATGATGGAATGTCAAAGAGAACTTCTAGACAAAAAGGGATAGTCGGTATTATTAGAAAGATAGTCGGTAGGTTTAGAACGAAGAGTGAGTATAGCATTTGGACCAAAAGTTCTTTAGCAATAGGGCTTCTGGTAGAGATTGAATGTAAATGTGAGCACATGTGAAGAGTCAGTCACAGTGATAATCTGGGGAAAATATGTAGGAAAGCAGATATCAATAGAGACATTAGGAAATCAGGCAAATGATAAAGTGAGTGATAAGATTAGACATTTTCAAGGGGCTTGAGGTTGAATATATAATCTTAGGAAGAAACAAATATGTAGTCAAGAATAGGATTCTCATTTGAGAGCATTAGGCAACCTGGACATGGATGTTTTTAGTAATCCATCTTCACTTTCCATTTAGGTTTGGTAAAATCATAAGTGTCACCTTTGCTGTTTGTGTTCAGAATATTACTGTGATAAAATGTATATGTAAATCAGGTGACATGTGCATTTCTTCCACCATTTCTGGGAGCAATATTTTGAAGACGTATAAATTAGTATTGGGGGTACAAAGAGGTGTACCCTGTGTCTATGAATATAGAGATAATGCATGAAAAGACCATACTGTGAATAAATAATATAACTGGTTCCACTTTAAATAATGGATTTAATTGATATCTGAAACTAAGTAAGAAATCTTATATTGATATACAATCATTCATTCCAGCTAGTTGTACATCTAATGGTAATATTAGGGTTTGGTTTATCATACGGGTGTGTGAGTTTTGCTTCAAATGTGATAATGGAAATCGACAATAATGTGTTTGGAAAGAAGTCTCATGAAAAGAGCAGTCAAGAAACATAAGAAATACATGTGTTCTGAAGCAGGAAGTGACTGAAAGTGAAACAAATGCGTATAAATTAGCGAACTTGTGGATGAAATATATACCCTATGATGTGCATAAACTGAAGAAATAGTAATGTTCCAGTGTTGAATAAAAATGAATGTCAAAATACACATCATGTCCCATAGGAATCTGCTAGCCTTGATATTAATTGGGTCAGTTACTCTAGAAATATTAGATTTTTTTTTTTGGTGTTATAATAGAATTTATTTTACCACTAGCATGCCACAGAATGTTGAGGAAAGAGCAATGGATTTTTAGTTATTGCACTAATAATCTAACATTTAATGACTCTTTTGGATAGTCTAGAAATTACATAAGGCTATGTTACATAATTTTTTTTTAAATTTAACATTCATAAAAGCTTGGAGTTTTGCTAATATTTCTACTTTTTTATTTTTTATTTTTTCAGTTGTGATTGACCTTCATTTTGTTTATTTGTATGTGGTGCTTAGAATAGAACCCAGTGTCCCACACATGCTAGAAAAGCATGTTACCACTTAACCACAAACCCAGCCCCTCCACTTTTATCTTTACATCGAACACGCCTCTCCCTCATCTTTACTCACTTTCTTCCTCATTTTCCCCCTTCTCTCTCTTCCTTTTTCGTTTTCCTTTCATATCTGTTTTTCTCTCATGTCATTACAAACAGTAGTATGCTATGAAATTTAAATTTAAGACTGTTTTTCATAGTCATTGTTTTTTTCTTGAGAAAATTTAATAATTATAATCACCTGATAGATATATTAAAATACATTTTTATACATATGTATCTATATTCATGCATATGCATTACATATTATATATATATATATATATATATATATATATATATATATATATATATATATATATACATATATATTTAAAAGTACTTTGATTAGCCTGTTAAAAATAATATAGACCAAAATTTTCTTAATTCTCAAGCCTTCCAGAATTAACATCTTACAGTGAAAATCAAATAAACATATTTAAATAAACAGGTATCATTCTTTTTTATCAATACTGATAATTTAAGGTTTTATATCACATTAAGCTGTAGTACGGCATATTAAATCTTATGAATTAAAAAAAAGTTTTTTGAATTACCTATTATTTAAGGACCATATGCACTGACATTTTAAATGGCTTTCTTGTGATTTCAATTTCTATCAATTGTGTATTAATTGCCAAATCCTTGTTTTAGTACTTTTCATATTCATAATTGATATAAAGTCAATTGTTTAATTCTTCTTGTAAGTAATTACTGATTACAGTAGGGACATATTAATAATTCTAAATCTGTATAAGAAAATAGTACAAAGATATTTTCATGCAAAATTAAGAATAATTGCGTGCTCTAAATGTCTGATTGTTGATACATATAACAAAGAGCTTTTGATCAGTCTCTTCCCCAGTAAAACATAAAATGCAAAGATATTGTTGGGTATATACGTACAAATAAAGATAAAGAAAATACACATTATCAGCTAGAAACTATTAAATAAAAGGTGAAAACAACAATCCAACAGATTGTACGAATTTGTCAGATGAGGTAGTATTCTGGAAGAATAGCCTAAGACTAGACCTAGTCCATGACAAAATATTCACGAAAAAAATAAAATTTGAAAAATATAGGAAATGCTATGAATTTTTCAAGAAGGTAGGTGAATTATCCTTTAATCTCAATTTATGTGCATTTTCAAAAGCCAATTTCCTGGTAAAATAAATTTGTGATAGTTACAACTAAACAAAACAAAGTTTTGCTTAGCAAAATGAATGCATCTCAACCCATTTTTAGCTGATTTCTTCCCACTCAATTTTAAACCGTTATTTATTTATTTATTTCTATTGGTTGTTCCAAACATTACAAAGCTCATGATATATCATCTTTGATACATTTGACTCAATTGGGTTATGAACTCCCATTTTTTTCCCAAATATGAATTGCAGAATCACATTGGTTACACATTCACATTTTTACATAATAGCATATTAGTGACTGTTGTATTCTGCGACCTTTCCTATCCCCCAATATCCCCCCTCCCCTCCCCTCCCATCTTCCCTCTCTACCTGATCTGCTGTTGTTCAATTCTCTCCACTGTTTCCCCCCCATTTCCCCTCAAATCTTCTTATATGTAATTTTGTGTAACATTGAGGGTCTCCTACTATTCCCATATGCTTTCCCTTCTCTCTCCCTTTCTCTCCCCCCACTCGTCTTTGTTTAATGTTAAACTTTTCCTCATTCTCTTCCTCGATGTTCTTTTCTTAGTTGCTCTTTTAATATCAAAGAAGACATTTGGCATTTGTTTTTTAAGGATTGGCTAGCTTCGCCTAGCATAATCTGCTCTAATGCCATCCATTTCCCTGCAAATTCTATGATTTTGTCATTTTTTAATGAAGAGTAATACTCCATTTTGTATAAAAGCCACATTTTTTTTTATCCATTCATCTATTGAAGGGCATCTAGGTTGGTTCCACAGTCTAGCTATTGTGAATTGTGCAGCTATGATCATTGATGTGGCAGTATCTCTATAGTACGCTCTTTTAAGATCCTCAGGAAATAGTCCGAGAAGGGTGATAGCTGGGTCAAATGGTGGATCCATTCCCAGCTTTCCCAGGTATCACCATAGTACTTTCCAAATTGGCCTCACCAATTTGCAGTCCCACCAGCAGTGTACAAGTGTACCCTTTTCCCCACATTCTCACCAACACTTATTTTGTTTGACTTCATAATGGCTGCCGATCTTACTGGAGTGAGATGGTATCTTAGGGTGGTTTTGATTTGCATTTCTCTGACTGCTAGAGATGGTGAGCATTTTTTCATGTACTTGTTCATTGATTGAATATCCTCCTCTGTAAAGTGTCTGTTCAGGTCCTTGGCCCATTTGTTGATTGGGTTATTTGTTATCTTATTGTTTAATTTTTTGAGTTTTTTGTATATTTTGGATATTAGGCCTCTATCTGAAGTGTGAGGGGTAAAAATTTGTTCCCAGGATGTAGGCTCTCTATTTACCTCTCTTATTGTTTCTCTTGCTGAGAAAAAAAACAATTTAGTTTAAGTAAGTCCCATTTGTTTATTCTTGTTATTAACTCTTGGGCTATGGGCATCCTATTAAAGAATGTGGAGCCCGTCCCCACAGTATGTAGATCGTAGCCAACTTTTTCTTCTATTAGACACAGTGTCTCTGATTTGATATCTACCTCCTGGATCCATTTTGAGTTAACTTTTGTGCATGGTGAGAGAAAGGGATTCAGTTTCATTATGTTGCATATGGATTTCCAATTTTCCCAGCACCATTTGTTGAAGATGCTATCTTTCCTCCATTGCATGTTTTTAGCCCCTTTATCAAATATAAGAAAGTTGTAATTTTGTGGATTGGTTTCTGTGTCCTCTATTCTATACCATTGGTCCAGTTGCCTGTTTTGGTACCAGTACCATGATGTTTTTATTACTATTGCTTTGTAGTACAGTTTGAACTCTTGTATCGCTATACCTCCAGATTCACACTTCCTGCTTAGAATTGCTTTTGGTATTCAGGGTCTTTTGTTTTTCCATATGAATTTCATGATTGCTTTATCATTTCTACAAGAAATGCTGTTGGGATTTTTATTGGCACCGATTTAAACCTGTAGAGAACTTTGGGTAATATCAACATTTTGATGATGTTAGTTCTGCCTATCCATGAACAGGGTACATTTTTCCATCTTCTAAGATCTTCTTCTATCTCTTTCCTTAGGGTTCTGTAGTTTTCATTATATAAATCTTTCACCTCTTTCGTTAGGATGATTCCCAAGTATCTTATTTTCTTTGTGGATATAGTGAATGGAGTGGTTTTCCTCATTTCCATTTCAGAAGTTTTGCTGCTGATATACAGGAATGCCTTTGATTAATGCGTGTTGACTTTATATCTTGCCACTTTGCTGAATTCATTTATTAACTCTAGCAGTTGCTTTGTAGACCCTTTTGAGTCTGTTAAATATATTATCATGTCATCTGCAAATAGCGATAATTTACGTTCTTCTTTTCCTATTTTTATGTCTTTAATTTCTTTTGTCTGTCTAATTGCTCTGGCTAGTATTTCAAGAACTAAATCGAATAGAAGTGGTGATAGAGGGCATCCCTGTCTTGTTCCAGATTTTAGAGGGAATGCCTTCAGTTTTTCTCCATTTACGATGATGCTAGCCTGAGGTTTAGCATATATAGCTTTTACAATGTTGAGGTAACTCAACATTGTTATCCTAGTTTTTCTAGTGTTTTGAACATAAAGGGAGGCTGAACTTTGTCGAATGTTTTTTCTGCATCTATCAAGATGATCATATGGTTCTTGTCTTTAAGTCTATTCATGTGGTGAATAGCATTTATTGATTTCCGTATATTGAACTAGCCTTGCTTCCCTGGGATGCAAGTTTTTTTAGTGTTTTGAACATAAAGGGAGGCTGAACTTTGTCGAATGTTTTTTCTGCATCTATCAAGATGATCATATGGTTCTTGTCTTTAAGTCTATTGATATGGTGAATAGCATTTATTGATTTCCGTATATTGAACTAGCCTTGCTTCCCTGGGATGAATCCTACTTGATCATGGTGCACAATTTTTTGATATGCTTTTGTATTACATTCACCAGGATTTTATTGAGAATGTTTGCATCCTAGTTCATTAGAGACATTGGTCTGTAGTTTTCTTTCTTTGAAGTGTTTTTGTCTGGTTTTGGAATCAGGGTGATTTTGGCCTCATAGAATGAATTTGAAAGAGCACCTTCTTTTTCTATTTCTTGAAATAGCTTGAAAAGTATTGGTATTAATTCTTCTTTTAAGGTTTTGTAGAGCTCCGCTCTATACCCATCCGCTCCAGGGCTTTTTTTGGTTGGTAGTCTTTTGATGGCTTCTTATATTTCTTCCTTTGTTATTGGTCTGTTTAAATTGTGTGTGTCTTCCTGACTCAATCTGGGCACATCGTATGACTTAGGAAATTTATTGATATCTTCACTATCTTCTATTTCATTTGAAAATAGGGTTTCAAAATACTTTCTAATTATCTTCTGTATTTCTGTAGTGTCTGTTGTGATAATGCCTTTTTCATGCCGTATGTTAGTAATTTGAATTCTCTTTCTTCTTCTCTTCGTTAGCATGGCTAAGGGCCTGTCAATCTTATTTATGTTTTCAAAGAACCAACTTTTAGTTTTATCAATTTTTTCAATGTTTTTTTTTGTTTCAATTTCGTTGATTTCTGCTCTAATTTTAATTATTTCTTGTCTTCTACTACATTTGCTGTTGTTTTCGTTTTCTTTTTCTAGGTTTTTGAGGTGTAGTGTGAGTTCATTTATTTGTTTTTTTTTTTTTTTTGAGGAAAGAACTCCAAGAAATGAATTTTCCTCTTAAAACTGCTTTCATTGTGTACTATAGATTCCAGTATGTTGTGTCTGTATAGTCATTTGTCTCTAAGAATTTTTTATATCCTCCTTTATGTCTTCTGTAACCCATTGAACATTCAGTAGAATATTGTTCATTTTTCCATATGATGTAGAATTTTTCCTTCCTTCTTTTATCATTGATTTCCAGTTTCATTCCAATATGATCAGATATGGTGCATGGTATTATCTCCACGCCTTTATATTTACTAAGGGTTGCCCTATGGCATAATATATGATCTATCTTTGAGTAGGATCCTTGTGCTGCTGAGAAGAACGTGTATCCACGTTCTGCATGTTGGCTATCTTCATAATTCTATGTCTTGGAGTTGGTCTATTATGGTTTTGAATGTTTGAGGTCATGTAGGCTTCAAGGATTTGGCAATCCATTCCATCTTTCATCTCTGGGAAGTTTTCTAGAATTATTTCATTTAATATGTTGTCCATTCCTTTGGTTTGAATCTCTATGCCTTCTTCTATCCTAATGACTCTCAAATTTGTTTTTTTATGACATCCCATATCTCTTAAATAGATTGCTCATGGGATATAAGCATCTTTTCTGTGTTGACTATATTCTTTTCAAGTTGATAAACTTTGTATTCATTATCTGATCTTCTGACTTCTACTTGATCTAGTCTATTTACAATATTCTCGTTTGAATTTTTAATGTGGTTTATATTTTTCTGCATTCCTAGGATTACTGTTTGATTTTTTTTAATATCTCTGTCTTTTGGTGAAGCTCGTTCTTTGCCATTTGAATTTGTTTGTTTAATTCATTTTCAAAATATTCTTTTATTGCTTGGACTTGCTGCCTCATATCTTCTCTAATATTTCTTTCCATCTGAGTTAGGGATGCATTGAGTTTTTTCCCTATCCCTGTTTCTGATGATTCTAGGTCCTCCTGTAAAATTAAGTTGTCCGGCATTATTTGTACACCTTTTTCCCTTGTTTTTTCATGAAGTTCACATTACTTTCCATCTCCATTTGATTGCTGTGTTTCTGCTCTCTTCTATATATTTGTTTTGGTTTTATATATCTCTATTGACTCTCCTTTGTGTTGGTAGACTGTGAATGCTAAAGTGGATTCCACTGGGAAGGAATTCCGACGGCCGAGCTCCAGTGATGTCACCTCTCTGCTATGGTGGGCCCCAGGCTCTTTGCCCGGGTGTTCGCATGGGGGTGTGGGACTGTACTGTCTCTGTTTGGTTTCAGCTCCCGGTCGCCGGCGTGCAGGTGGTCACGAACTGTCCAGTCGCGCAGTCAGCTGGTGGGCTGTCACCGGCGGTTGTGCGATCTCTAGCCACCCATTAGGGCGGGCATATGGCAGGCGATTGGTCGCTGGTGGGCAGGCAGTCTCCAGCCGTCCAGTCGCACCTGCAGCGGGCCGGCTGTTGCCGGCGGGCGAGCGTTCTCCAGGCACCCAGTCACGCGGGCCTGGCCTCTAGTCCCCTGGTTTCTCCTGCTAGTCCTGGTTTCTCCTGCTAGACCAGATTTCCCCTGAGTAATGCCCTCGGCAGCTCAAACTGTACTCTGGCTTGCCGTCTCTTGGGTGTGGATTGTGTCTATTGGGAACCCCAGCACTCTATTTTTATTATTTTTTCCGTTTGCCCTTTCCCCAATCCCTGGCTAGACAGATTTCGTTTTCACCACTGATGGGAGGGGGAGTTGAAGGTCAGGTGCCTCTATTTCCCCCCCCCCCAATCTTTATGCAGGCTCTCTCTGAAAATCCCTCCCCTGGAAAGCTTAGGAGAGATTTTATGCAAATTTCCTACTGTATGGGAGATGAGCGGAAAACACACAACTGTTTTATTGTTGCAATCTGTCGGAGAGTGGCGGTGGTTACTTCAGCTCTCCAAGATGGTGGCCATTGGTTTCCTTGGTGGAGTTACCGTTGTGGGGGATAGAACTGTAGAGCTTCCTTCCCTGACTGAAATCCCGAACTCGGCCTGGGGCTCAGTGCGGTGTCAGCCGGCAGGATTCCACAGAATCTGCAGCAACGTTTCTCCCTGGATGCTAGTCGCTTCTCGGTGGTGCCTCGATGTCTGCAGCCATGGGGCGGGCCACAGGGATCAATAAGCCCGGATCTCCGGTTGCATATACAGCTCACGTTTGAGACTCAATTACCGGACCTCGTTGGTGGAAATCATTCTTTTAGGTTTCGGTGCACACCCATTTTTCTATAAGATCCTAACAAGATAGTCTTTTGTCATTTTAACTCGTTATTCACCTGCAATGTGGCGTGGTACACTGGGTGTGATGCACTCTATTTGCGGCCAACTTGCAATGTTGAAATATTATGTTTTGTATGCACCATTTACTGAAGATAGTTTTCAGTACTAGGCAACCAATATGTATTTCAGGTTGATGAATATTTCTGAGAATAATCTTTTGAAAAGTTGATTATAAATCCACATACATGAATATGAATGAATTTGGGGAGTGCACAATAAGGCACATATATTTCATATTTTGAAAAATCTGGAGAGTATATATATATATATATATATATATATATATATATATATATACACAGAGAGAGACATTACAATGTAGCATTATGTATGCCAACCGAAATTTATCATAAAATACATATCATCCACGGATCCAACAATATTGGTTTTACTGAACATGGATTTATGTATAATGTTGTTCAAATAGGAGGCTCACCCATAGGTTGAATTTTCAGTTTCAACATCGTTTAGGAGGAGTGATATCTTCTCACAATTTGTATCTGCCAAGTCAGCCACCTCACAAAAATGTACGTGTGATACCAGGTAGGATTCTATATATGAATATAAAAATACATCTGCTGACTAGGCTACAGAGAAAGGGAGAAATAAATTCACATATTTGTTAACTTTAAAAACACACGGAGAACTATTTCAACAAAAAAATTGACTAGATTTATAACTCCTACCGTATATAATGCAAAAGGCAAGTCCAACAATACCAAACATGCCTCCTCTGAACTGCTTGTATTTCTATTCTGATTGGGTTATTATTCTCCATGATATTACGATTAGTAGTCAGAGTCTAGTAGGGTAGGGGTTAGTGTCAGGGATTCAGTATTTCAAATGGAAACTTGGAAAATGAATCCAATGTGTATGCAAATATGTGCTACACAAAAATGTTCCCACTCTCATCAAGAACTATGGCTTGACATTACTTTTGCCCCAAGTAAGACACAATTAGAGGAGAAGTGTTAGAAAATCTGTGAATACATATCTGGAATGGAATATGCTCAGTAGTTCACAACACTGGAGGTGGTAGAGGAGTTCCCAAAAGTAAGGGACAGGGTAAACACTCCACAAACATGGAGCTCTGCTGGCCTAAATACTTCTTGAAGAACTGCCTCTGAGGTTGGGCACCTGAAAAATATGTTGTTTTCTGGAGCTTTAGCTTCATTTGTAGTGAGACCATCAAAGCTGGGTCTGCATCTATGTGACCTGGAGGACATGGTTTCTTATTTTCCAGTGAAGATGAGGCAGCAGTGCTGAATTTGCTCTTTGTAGGTAAACTGTGACCACTGGGGTCTAAGTGTCTCCCCTTGTGGACTGTGAAGCCATTTGGTCATCCTCCAAATTTCATGGTGTTTCTTGCTGCTGCACTAGGAGTTTGCTATTTGATTCAAAAATACAAGGAGTTTTAGTGGATCACAGTGCTGGAGAGAGTTCTGTCACATGTGGTGGGTCAGTTTCTGCAAGAGAATGCACCAAACATACTTCTAGCCCACATATATTGCCCCATTGACGATAGCAACATGATTCTGAACATTGCCCTGAAATCTCTCAATATTACAAGATGCCTTTACATAGAAGGGACTGCTCGCTGCACCATGTCAGTTCCAAGCCATTTGGAAGCCAATGGAAGATCCACAAGGCCCCACCACAGATGTTTTATCACACACCTGACCACCACGGCTCTAGGCCCACTACTCAGCAGGCTCCAACTTATTGTCATCTCTGTTCTACACGATTTTCATAAAACCCAGTCAATCAAAGCACTGTCTGGTATACTCATGACCAGCAACAGGACATCCAAATGTCCTCCATTGCCACCTGGACATGGGAATTTCAAAAATTTTATGGTATTTTTGTAGCCATTTTTCAATGATGATGTTGGAGGCACTGTGGGTTAAAATTCACTCCAGAACCGTTAAATGTAGAGGAAGCACATTTCAATGAAAGCATTGGAGAATTCTCACAGGCAAGGCTTCTGAAAAAGTGGCCAAATGGTCACATGAAGCCAGGCCCATTGTGGTCTACAATGAGGACCATGTGTGTTTCGACTCTTAACTATGGCTGCCAAGTCTTTCAGAATAAAATCACGTGATATCTTGGCTGTGATTCCCAGTGCTCTGTTGAAAGCCACCCTGGGCCTAGATCTCAGTTTTCAAGGGGGACTCTCATGCATGGCCTCCTAAAATCCTAACACAATTCATGGCAATAATTCTCTGAGTTCAGTTCCAGAACTCAGTCTCTAAGGGAAATCACACCAGAGTTCATGTCAAGGAGGACCCAGTCATCTCTTCCAACCACCAAACAAATGGCCACAATTAAAACCAAAACACTCCCACATGGCCCTCATGATCTTTCATATAGACACTCATCATAACCTCTGGCTGGATGTTTCCATGAGGGGCGAAGCCCAAGACAGTCTCCAAAATAATCTCCCTTGCCCCTTAATGGCCTAAAATCAGGGTTGCCTGGACACACTTTCTGTGAACCAGGAGTGATCAAATAGGCCTGCTGTTAATACTTCTCTGCTTCTCGAATTTGAGGCCTACTGACTGTGGGGTTTATTTTTTATGTGAATTGGAGTCATTAGAAAACCAAGCACTTATCGGCTAGCTTCTGCAGGGTTTGAAGAAATCATTTGACCCAAAGGATCCCTATTCTCACTTGATGGAGGTCAGGAACCTAACAGAAGAAGGGGAGAGACTTCATCCACAATGACTGCTCTTTTGGCCATTTTGGTTTTGGATGCACACATGGGATCATTCTTAAGATACATCAGGTGCTGAGAATCTAAGCCATTGACTCAAACAGGGCAAAGAGGCGGATTCAGACACATCCCTTTCCAAAGCAATTAAGCAAAGAGGCACAGATGATGCCCATTCATTTCCATTTGAAACCTGTTTTCTTCAGGTTTCACAAAGGGGTGGACTGAGGCAAAGACCTTCCTGACATTCAGGGCAACAGAACAATAGGTAAGCAAAGCAGGGTTTCTCCACTGAGACTTTATTGGTCACACTGATATTTGAGTTTTCTGAGATGCTCGCCATTCCCTTCAGCTATCCAGTACATGGCCATGTAACAGGGCTTGGAAGTGGTACATATCTTGGACACAAAACCATGAGCCTATTCTGTAGAGTGGCCAGAATTCAGGAAGAACGCAGGAACTTTGGAAAATAGCACGTGTTGCCCATCGATAAGGCAAGCCAAAATCCATTCATCAATTTGGCAGAATAAATGATGGGAAGCTTTCTACTAGACAGGACACATCAATTGATGCATTCTCTTTTCTAATGTCTATAACCATGGACACAGTGGGATACACAGACATAGAAACACTCGCCTTGTCAAATGACTTACTAGAAATAGTTCACTCAAAACCAAACAAACCGCCTTTTCTATCTATTCTCAGAACATGAGACAAATCCACAAACACACAGCGACACCCACAGAGGCACCTCCTTCCCCAAAGTAGGTCGGTGACTATCCAGAGTGTCCTCTGACTGGTGGGCCATAGTATGTTCCCCAGAAATGGCCTGTCCTGTCTCAGATCTGGTCTCCTTAACCAACTCTGTGAAGATGTCAGGAGCCAGTGGTGAACCACTATCTGCTTTCCTCAGGAAAGGCCCCTCTTCAGAGCTTTTCTGGATTTTGGCCATTCTCATATCAGTAGGTACCAAGAAAGACTGACTCTGTCCTTGGTATATACAAACAAGTGAGACCACTGTGACTGGGAATGGGACAGGCTCTGGGTGCCTGTCTTCCTGGATAACAAGTTCTTAGAGTTCCATCACCAAGGAAGTGAGGTGAGGTCACTTCCTTCAGGAACTGAATGAGGTCACTGCCTTAGCAACCACTTTGTCCTAACAGTTGCTTCCAAGGGTCCCATGAGATGGAGGCTGCCCCTACGTACTGTGACACTTTCACAAGTTAGAATGTATATCAACCATAGGCACCCAAGACCAGCTCTCCAAACAGGACTGTTTGGGTCCATATTCTAATGGGTGGCACTAGAGCAGATTATGCTTAGTGAAGCTGGCCAATCCCTAAAAAACAAATACCAAATGTCTTCTTTGATATAATGAGAGCAACTAAGAATAGAGCAGGGAGGAAGAGCAGGAAGAAAAGATTAACATTAAAGAGAGACATGAGGTGGGAGGGAAAAAGAGAGAAAAGGGGAATTGCATGGAAATGGAGGAAGACCCTCATTGTTATACTAAATTACATATTAGAGGTTGTGAATGGAATGGGAAAATAACAAGGTGAGAAATGAATTACAGTAGATGGGGTAGACAGAGAAGATGGGAGGGGAGGGGAGGGGGGATAGTAGAGGATAGGAACGGTAGCAGAATACAACAATTACTAGTATGGCATTATGTAAAAATGTGGATGTGTAACCGATGTGATTCTTCAATCTGTATGTGGGGTAAAAATGGGAGTTCATAAATCACTTGAAGCTAATGTATGCTAATGTATGAATATGTTATGTCAAAAGATTTGTAAGGTTTTGAACAACCAATAATAAAAAAAAGAACAGAGAGGCTGATTCAGTAACAACCTTTCATACTGACCAGGTTGTATGCCATGGAAGTTGACTTTTGCTCTCTCAGGTCCTTCAGTGGTGCCTATATCTTCTCCAGGGATCACTTCTGAATGAAACTTTGAGTTTTTCAACAGGTGGAAGATTCCCTACATTCCTCTATTTTAGGACCAACACTGTCCCTGCTCTTCTGTAAAGTTAGATTGAGGGAACAGTGTATGGTTTCGCTTAATAACAGGTTTGATTTGGGTTAGGAATCATTCTGCTTGATGAATAATGGTATTGGGAACCTGTGATATTTATAAGAATATGTAGGTGAAATATAAGTATGAAAACAGAAATCTAGGTAAGATTGGAATCCCAGAAGGGCATTGCACTCTTGATTGGGATACTTAGCTTTGATACATGTTCTGCAAAGATGTTTCAGATAAATCAATAATCAATGGCATTGGACCTTGTACCTTCGATGATTGAATGTAGAAGTGAGTATCCACTCAAACTGTGATAGTCGGTAGGATTAGGAAGATATTCTGTAGGTTTCAGAAGAAGAGTGAGTACAGGAATTGGACCAAAAATTCTTTAGCAATAGGGTATCACATAGACAGTGAACGTAAATGTAAGCACATGTGAAGTGTTAGTCAAAATGGTGAACTGGTGAAAATATTTAGGAAAGCAGACATCAATAGAGACATTAGGAAATCAGGGAAAGTATAAAGTGAGTGATAGGATTAGACATTTGAACAGAGTTGAGGTTGAATATATAGTCTTAGGAAGAAACAAATATGTTGTCATAAATAGGATTGACATTTGAGAGCATTAGGCAACCTGGACATGAATGTTTTTAGTAATCCATGCTCACTTTCCATTTAGGCTTTGGTACAATCATAAGTGTGACCTCTGCTTATTGTGTCCAGAATATTACTGTGATAAATGCATATGTACATCAGGTGACATGAGTATTTCTTCCACCATTTCTGGGAGCAACATTTTGAAGACGAATAAATTAGTATTGGGGTTACAAATAGATGTACCCTTTGTCTATGAATGTAGAGATAATTCATGAATAGACCATACTGTGAATAAATAATATAATTGGTTCCAACTTTAAATAATAGATTGAATTGATATCTGAATATATACAGAAAATCTTATATTGATATACAATTATTCATTCTAACCAGTAATACATCTAATGGTAATATTAGGGTTATGTTTTATCATGAAGAGTGTGTGAGTTTTGCTTCAAAATGATTATGGAAATTGAAAATAATGTGTTTGAAATAAAGTCTCATGAAAAGACCAGTTAAGAAACCTGGAGGAATACATGTGTTCTGAATCAGTAAATGATTGAAAGTGAATCAAATGCCTATAAATTTTTGAACTTATGGATGAAATATATGTCCTATGATGTTCGTAAACTGTAGAAATTGTATTGTACCAGTGTTGAATAAAAGAAACTTCAAAATAAACATCATGTCCCATAGGAATCTACTTGCATTGATGTTAAACAGGGTCAGTTAATGTAGAAATATTAGGATTGTATGCACCATTCACTGAAGTTAGTTTTCAGTAATAGGAAACAAATATGTATTGCAGGTGGATGAATATTTCTGAGAATAATCTTGTGAAATGTTGATTATAAATCCACATACATGAACATGAAAGAATTTAGGTAGTGTATATAAGACACATGTATTTTATATTTGGAAAAATTTGAAGATTGTATATATATATATATATATATATATATATATATATATATATATATATATATATATTAAAAAAACAAAAACAGACAATACGATGTAGCAATATATATGCCAATCAAAATTCTTCATGAAATGTACATCAGCCACAGATGCAAAAATATTTATTTTACTCAACATGGATTTATGTATGGCTTGTTGTTCTACTAGGAGGCTCACCCATAGGTTGAATTTTCTACTAGGAGGCTCACCCATAGGTTGAATTTTCAGTTCCAACAGAGTTTAGGAGGAGTGATCTCTTCTCACAATTTGTATTTGCCAAGTCAGACACCTCAGAAGAATATACGTGTGATACCAGGTAGGATTCTATATGTGCATATAAAAATACATGTGCTGAATTGGCTACAGAGAATGGGAGACAGGTATTCACATATTTGTTAACTTTAAAAACATGTGGAGAACTATTTCAATTATAAATTAGCTAGATTTATAACACCTACCCTATATCATTCAAAAGGCAAGTCCAACTATACACCATGCCTCATCTGTACTGCTTGCATTTCCATTCTGTTGGATTATTTTTCTCCATCATATTAGTATTAGTAGTCAGAGTCTAGTAGGTTATGGTTTAGTGTCAGGTGTCCGGGCCGGCTGGACACTTCAACGTGGGCGTTGAACCTTGTTGGGGAGGAATGAAGGGAAAAGAGTCATGAGAGATGACAGCAAGACAACAGTTCTGATCATGCTGAAAACTTTTATAGTTCTCACAGTGTATTTATATGCTGCGGATGAGAAAGCTCTCTTATCGGCAGTTGCTGGATGTCTTCACAGGGTGAGATAACCTCAGGATATTTCAGGAAGACGGATAGCTGCAGGATGTCTCAGTGTGATAGATGGCTGTGGGATGTCTCCCAGGCAGGATATCTTGCAGGGGGCTATTTCTTGTAAGTGTCAGGCTATTCTTTGAAGGAGAAGTTCCTTCTAGCCCCTGACATCTCCTCCCTTTCTTATATAAAATATTTGACCATACCTTACAGGCCAATGTTTTAGGGGGTTATAGAGGCTCGGTTTCTCTAGCAGGCCTTAGAATATCTCCTGATGTGATCGAGCATGTTTACTAGATTTCGTGGTGGCCTTGGCATGTTTTTTGAGGAGACGGCTTTGAAGGGGAAGCATGCCAACTGCCATGCACCAGAGCGTGTCACTCAGAAGACTTGGATTTTGGGAACCATGGATCCATCCTCCTGCAGTCCTTCCTGCACCCTCCGTTTTTATGCCCTAACGTCCTCACTCCATGGGTGCGTCCTCCCCCAAGTGGAGCGGCCCATGGAGGACGAACCCTTATGGCAAGTGCAGAAGATCGTTGGTCAGAGCTGTTACTTAGAGTTTTATGTAAGAAAGCGAGATCTGTGGGCATGTAAACTTAAGAAATATGCTTGTGAGGAGGGTAGAACATCCTTTTAAATGTTGGCAGCACGGTCTTCCATATCCAGGCAATGATAGGGGACCTGTATGGGCTTAGAGGCCAAAATATTAATCTGTTCTTTAATAAATTGTACCAGCCTGTTTATAATGCAGGGTCTTAGGGACACCATTAAAAGTAAACCCAAAAAAGGGCCTAATAGGGGAAGAAGGTAGGGTAAAAATCCATTAAGCCCAGTCCAGAGGGGATTTTCAAATATTTCCCTTCATCTCTTTTCTAGATCTTCTTGAAGCTGCTTAATTTTAGTGCATACTATGCCAGAATTATTGGCATAAATGCAGCATCATTCCCCTAAGGCCAAGCAAATACCTCCCTAGTTAGCTGTCAGCAAATTTAAGCCTCGTCTTTTTTGAAGGAACACTTCTGCCAGGGAGTCTATTTGGTGCTGCAAATCTTTAATGGTTCCTGATAGAGTTTTTATCAGTTGTTCCTGATAGAGTTTATAATTTGTTGAGAGAGGCGATGGTAAGAGTGAATAGACGTGCCTAAGCCAGTGTACCTGTGCCCACAGGAACTGTTATTCCAAGGCTGGCAGATTGTTGGCTGCATCTGAAAAAGAGGAAATTTTGTCCTCATGAGGAGTACCTCAGTCCCTGTTTTGAGGTAAGTCATTAACCTGTTTAACCAGGAGTTCTGGTAACCATCTTGTGGCTGTTTGATCTTGGTCCAAAACACAAGCTGAGCCTCCTCCCCAGATGAGGACAGGATCTGGGCCTTTCCATTTATTTGTAAGTGGATTGTGTCACATAACAGGTGGGCGAACAGAATTGGACGAGGGATGGCAGTGTCTGTCTGCTGCCGAATCGCCTTCATTGTCTAGGGTAAGAAAAATAAGGGCAAATAATGCATTGTTAAGGCGATGCCTGGGTGTGGTAAATACAAGGGAGGAAGCCTTAAGGAGGGATAGCCAAGTTTTTAAGTTAAGGTGGGCAAGTTCCACAATGCCTTGGCCCTGAGGGTTGTATGGAATTCTAGTAGTATGACAAATTTGCAACGTAGCACAAAACTGTTTAAACTTGGCAATGGTAAATGTAGGATAAATATCTGTTTTAATATGTATTGGTTTACCCATAACAGAAAAGGCTGAAACAAGATGAGAAAGGACATCTTTGGTAGCCTCTCCAGAATGTGGTGATGCAAAAATAAAGCCGCTGAAGGTATCTACAGAAACGTGTATATATTTGGTTATTACAAATTCAAGAAAATGAGTAACATCCATTTGCCAAAACTGATCGGGCAGTAATCCTCGGGGGTTAACTCCCAAGTGTTGAATGGGGAGGGAGACAGCACAACCAGGGCATGCTTTTACTATTTCTCGTGCCTGTTGCTGGTAATTTTACAAAGTAATCAAAGGCTCTGGAAATTTAAATGGTGTATATTGTGTAACTCCATGGCCTTTTGAATGGAGCCAACAAAAATTGGAAAGATGGAACGAGTTGCTGCATCAGCTTGGGCATTACCTTAAATTAGAGGGCTGGGAAGATCATAGTGTGCCCTGATGTGTCCTAAGAAAAATGGGTGTTGTCTGGCCTGAATTAGCTGCTGAAGCTGGTGAAACAGAAAGGCCGCATTGTTAGAAGCCTTAATGGGGGTGAAATCACCAGCAGGTGCACAGAATGAGCAATGTAGGCACTGTCTTTATAAATATTAACAGGATTATAAAAAATGTTATAAAAACTTGTGTTATGTCAAACAATTCCACAAACTGTGGTGACTGATAGACAGTATCAAAGGTGGTAGGCTTGTTATTGACAACAAAGACCGCTCGGCCATTACAGGAACCGTCTGTAAAGACAGTAAGGGATTGAGGAATGGAAGCCTTTTGAGTAATTTCAGGAAAAGTAAATGGATGTAACTGGACAAAATGTAAAAGGGGGTCTTTGGGGAGGTAGTGATCAATTGTTCCCAAAAGCCTGATAGGGCAATACCACATTCATCCCTTGTCTCTAGTAAAAATTGGGTTTGGTCCTTAGTATATGGAATAAAAATATTATCAGGGTGTTTGCCAAAATGTTGTAGAGAAATCAAATGACCTTTAAAAATAATAGAAGCTACCTGAGCAAGATAAACAGTAATAACCTTCGAGGATGTGGTGGGTAAATGGACCCAAAACAAGGGGCAGTCTTTATTTTTAAAATGTGGATCTCGCTGCCAAAATATTCCTGTGGGTGTATGAGGAGTGTGTAAAATAACCAGAACCAGAGGAAGGTTATAAGAAATTTGTGTAACAAATTGTTGGGCAATGGCTTCTGTTACTTGGTTTAATGCCTGTCATGCCTTGGGAGTAAGATTTTGAGGGGAGGAGGGGTGGAAATTACCTCTCAAAATATCATTAAGGGTCAAAAGTACACAAGTACATAATTTTAAATATGTTATTAGACATTGAATATCCCTCAGTAATTTCTGAAAATCTTTAAGGGTGTGAAGATGGTCCACACGTCCTTGTATTTTAGAAATTTGGATCTGATTTTCTAGAATTTTAAGGCCCAAACTCTTATAAGAGTCCTGTGTTTGAACCTTATTAGGAGCTATCTGTAGTCCCAAGGTAGTGAGGATTTTGTAAAAGTCCAAGTAACAATTATTAAGGTCATGGGTATTAGGTGCAGCAATTAACAAATCATCCATATAAAGTAAAATATAAATTTGTGGCCCTCACTCTCTCACAGGGTCTACTGCTTGAGCAACCTATTTTTGGCAAAGAGTAGGGCTGTTGGCCATACCTTGGGGAAGAACCTTCCATTGAAGTCTCTGCATAGGGCCCTGAATATTAATGCAAGAAAGACTAAAGGCAAAAGAGGGTCTATCCTCAGGATGTAAAGGAATGATAAAAAAGCAAACTTTTAAGTCCATAACCATTTTACAATAGTTTTTGTGAATAGCCACTGGTGTGGGAATGTCTGGCTGTAGTGCTCCCATCGGGAGTATAACTTTATTAATGGCACACAAATCTTGTAAATGGCACCACTTGCCTGATTTTTTCTTGATAACAAAAATAGGAGTGTACGATGGTGAGGTTGAGGGCTCTACATGGCGGGCTGCCACCTGTTCCTTCACTAACATGGAGGCAGCCTCCAAATTTTCATGGGTAAGGGGCCACTGATCCACCCACACAAGAGTCTGAGTCTCCCAAATAATTTTATCTGCATGGGGTACAGGAGGGTCAGGGACCGATACTAAAAATCCAAATATCCAAGTCCATATGTATTTTTTTATGGGTTGTATAAGCCCCACCAGTCCTTGTCTCAGCCTCCCAAGGCCTGTACCAGGGACAAAATTCATACGGAGCATTTGATGAGTCACCATGGAATTGGGACTGGCAAGAATAACTTCCTTTTGACTCAAAATATCTCGGGCCCATAGGTAAACAGGGAGGTCAGGAACAACGAAAGAAGTGACAGTTCCCTTATTACCCTCTTTATCAGTCCAGCTAAGAGCAGTAGAGCTGACCAGAGGATTTTTTGACTTTCCTATCCCTTTAAGGTCAGTCAAGGATGGGGTGAGGGGCCAACCTGATCGCCAGTATTTTTGAGAAATAATTGTCGCATCAACTCCAGTAACTAAAATTGCTTGGAATTCCTTTCCTTCAATAAGTAAGGTAAGGGTGTGTTTATTATGAGAAATGGGATGAACCCAATATACCTCAGAGGAGCCCAAGGAGGCAGTCCCCCACAGTAGGTTTGGGTGGTGGAAGTGCCCCTTAATCTAAGGGAAGGAGTATTAATTGTGCAAGACTTTTTCCTCCTGGGATGGCCGCAACTCTATTAATAACTGTGGCCAGTATTTTTATTTCTCCAGTGAAATCATTATCATTAATGCCAGGGAAGACCTGAACACCTTCTAAGGTAGTAGAGGCTCTTCCAAGAAGAAGGGCACACGTATGAGATGGAGGGGGACCCATAATTCCAGTTGGTATTATCTGGGGCCCTTGCATTGAGTCTAATGTTGTATCAGTGGTGGTACAGAGGTCCAATCCTGCACTGCCTGGAGTGGGTAGTTGGAGGGAGCCAATTGTGGAGAAGGATTTTGAGGTAGGTTGGGAGTTTGGAAGGGAACAAACCTTATTGCCCCAGGGAGTTTCCTGAGAAGCAGGAAGTAATAGGCTGTCCGAGGGCATTTGTCATTGATCTACACTCACTGGCCCAGTGATGAACTTTACCATATCAAGGACAAAGTGTAGCTGGGGGCGGTTTAGCTCCAGTTTGAGGAGACGCTATTCTTACTCTTTGTTTGCCTGTCGGACACTTGCGTGCAAAATGGCCTGGTTGTTTACAAGTAAAGCAAATACGTGAGCCAGGATTGTAAAAGGCCTTGGTAAAGGGAGCACTAAAGTGAGACCCATGGCATGGGCTGCACCCACCCCTGCACAGACTCTAATAAAGTCAGAAAGTTTCCCTTTATCCTTATGATGTCGAAGAACATCCTGACATGCTGGGTTGGCGTTTTCAAAGGCAAGATGTTTTACAAAGGTGCTTTCGCTTTTGCTTGGTCCAAGCACGCATTCCGCAGCTAGGTTAAGCCGGGAACAAAGTCGCTATAAGGCTCGTCGGGCCCTTGTCGAATTCTGGCCAGGGAAGTGATAGCCGAGGCCCTTTCAGGGAGGCGTCTCCAAGTATGTAAGCCAGCCATCTAAATCTGCGCAAAAAGTCCAGCAGGGAAACGTGCCTGTTTAGTTTTAGTGTCAAAAGTTGCATTGCCCACTAGCTTAACATAAGTCCAGGATTTAGAGAAGGCCTTTGTTAAATTTTTTTTTGAGCAGTTTCTGATAGGGTTCTTTGAAATCTGCATTCCATAGTAGGAAGTCTCCGGCACTGAGGGCAGCTCGGTCTAAAAATTTCCAATCATTGGGAGTAAGAAATTGTGTGTTGTGGCTTTCTAATAAAGCCAACGTGTAGGGCACAGTGGGGCCATAGTGAGCACAAGCCTTTTTAAGTTTTTCAAGAAAATGGAGGCTAAATTTTTTGTAGACACTCTGGGTTCCTTCCTGCCTAGGGGTGAACTTCTCATCCTCTAAGTCCTGATCTCCTTGATCCATTTCCTCCACTTCCTCCTCTTGATCCTCTTCTAAGTCTTTGACCTCAGCCTGAGCAGGCTTATCTATCTGACTGTTGGTGACTGGGAAGGCGAGCACAGGTCGATGGAGCGGCTTCGCCTTTGTATTAGACCACTGTGGGTCAGCTTGTGTTGACTCTATTCCTAAGGCTAATGGAGAGAGCTCAGAGTCAAGGGATCTTTATTCTTTTAAAAATTGGATCTGTTCCCATCCATGTTGGAGAGACTCTCTCAAGGGAAGCGGATTAGGCAAGGGAAGTGGGGAAAAAATATCTGGGGGGAAATTTGGCCCCTGAAGGGCCAGAGCACAAAAGGCAGGAGGGATATAGGAGGGAGGGTAATGTGTAAGTCCTATAGGCTGTGGCAGGGTCCTGAGAGGTGGCGGGTCTTCTGAATGGTAGCGAGCTGCTTCCTTCTCCAAGGTAGCCTCCTCCCCAGGGGTCAATGTTTATCTGGGATTTAAAACTGAATAAAGGCTGTTGGAAACCATTGGAGCCTTATTCATTAGGGTGGGATTTTGAGGAAGATCAGGAAGGTTCCCAGGGTCCTGGGGAGACTAAGAAGGGTCTATGTCTATACTAACTGATGGGCATGCCGAGAAGGGACGAGAGGTCTTTTGCATAGTCTCTTCCCCAATCCTGACAAGTATTAAGGTACCATTGTCAAAGGGTGAACTTTTAAGAATTTCACTAATTTATTTCCAGAAAGAAAAGGTAGGAACAGACAGTTTTTCTGGGCCAAAGGATTCATAATAATCTTTTAAAATGTCTCCTACTCTAAGCCATCTTTTACCATCAATGGTCCCTTCAAGGGGAAACCATGGAAACAATTTTTCAATGTATGAAAAGAAAAAATTTAAGTCATTTTTCTTAACACGTGCCCCCATGTATTTAAGGATTCCTTTTGGCCTGACAAAAACAAATCATGTGACGAAATTGCTTTTCCCATGGTGGGTCACTCACTGTGCGTCATCCCCACTCTCCTCCTGGATCTGTCTCTCAGTGGTGTCTGCTGAGGCAATCGTGAGCTCCACTTGTCCAAATCTTCCAGGAGGACGGGGTTCCCCCTCAGTCAAAGGCTCTAGCCCCAGTCGTTGGGCGCCAGTTGTCCCAGCCTGCAGGACACATCAACGTGGGTAGCGAACCTAGATGGGGAGGAATGAAGGGACAAGAGACATGAGAGATGACAGCAAGACAAAAGTTCTGATCAAGATGCAAGCTTTTATTGTTCACACAGGGGAATTTATATGCTGGAGATTTGAAAGCTCTCTTATCGGCAGTTCCTGGATGTCTTCACAAGGTGAGATAACCTCAGAATATTTCAGGAAGACAGATGGCCACAGGATGTCTCAGGAACACAGATGACTACAGGATGTCTCCCAGACAGGATGTCTCCCTGGGGGCTGTTTCTTGTAAGTGTCAGGCTATTCTTTGAAAAAGAATTCCTTCTACCCCTTACAGTCAGGGATTCAGTATTTCAAATGAAAAATTGGAGAAAGAATCCAATGTGTATGCAAATATGTGCTACCCAAAAATCTTCACACTCTCATTCAGAACAATGCCTTGACATTACCTTCACCCCAACTAAGACACAATTAGAGGAGAAGAGTTAGAAAATCTGTGAATACACATCAAGAATGGAAAATGCTCAGGAGTTCACAACTTTGGAGGTGGTAGAGGAGTTTCCAAATGTAAGGGAGAGGGTAAAACTCCACAAACATGGAGCTCTGCTGGACTAAAGACTTCTTGAGAAACTGCCTCTGAGGTTGGGCACTTAAAATATATGTTGTTGTCAGGAGTTTTAGCTCCCTTTGTAGTGAGACCATTAAGCTGGGTCTGCATGTATGTTACCTGGAGGACATGGTTTCTTATTTTCCAAAGGACATGAGGCAGCAGTGCTGAATTCTCTTTTTGTAGGTAAACTGTTGTCACTGGCGGCTAAGTGTCTTCCAGTTTGGAAGCCATTTGCTCATCCTCCAATTTTGTTGTGTTTCTTGCAGCTGCACTGGAAGTTTGGTATTTGCTTCATGAAATACGAAGAGTTCAACTGGGACACAGTACTGAAAAGAGTTCTGTCACATGTGGTGGGTAAGGGTCTGCAGGAGAATGCACCAATCAGGCTTCTATCCCACATAGCTTGCCCCTTTCACCTTAGCAATCTGATTCTAAACATTGCACTGAAACCTCTCCATATAACAACATGCCTTTACATACAAGGGTCTGGGGGCTGCACCATGTCAGTCACAAACCATTTGAAAGCCAATGGCAGATCCACATCACCCAACCACAGATGTTTTAACACACACCTTCACACCACTTTTCTAGGCCAACTACTCAGCAGGCTCCAAATTACTGCCATCTCTGTTCTACACCATTTTCATGAAACCCAGTCAATCAGGCACTGTCTGGTACACTCGTGATCATCAATAGGACATCCAAAGATTCTACAGTGCGAAGTGGTCATGGGAATTTCAAAAATTTCATGTTTTTTATCAGGCATTTGTCAAGGATGAAGTTGGAGGCACTGTGGGTTTCAATTCATTCAGGAACCATTAAATGGAGAGGAAGCTCATTTCAATAAAAGCTCTGGAGAATTCTAACAGGCAAGGCTTCCCAAAGACAGGCAAAAAGGTCACATTAAGCCAGGCGTTTGAGGTCTACAATGTGTGGTCCATTTGTGTTTTGACTTGCAACTATGGCTGCCAATTCTTTAAGAATAAAATCATGTGATATTCTTCCTGAGATTCCCAGTGCTCTGTGGAAAGCCACCCTGGGCCTAGATCTCAGTTTCCAAGGGCAACTCTCATGCGTGGCGTCCTAAAATCCCAAAACAATACATGGCAATACTTCTTTGAGGTCCATTCCATAACTCAGTCTCTAAGGGGAATCACACCAGTCTTCAAGACCAGGTGGACCCATCATCTTTTCCAACAGCCACAAAAATGAACACAATTAAAAGCAAAACACTTCCACATGGCCCTCATCTTCTTTCATATCGACACTCATCATAACCTCAGGCTGTAGTTTTTCATGAGGGGCACAGCCAAAGACAGTATCCAAAATAAGGTCCCTTGCCCCCATTTGCCTAAAGTCAGTGTGGCTGGGACACCCTTCCTGTGAACCAGGAGTGATCAAAGAGGCCTGCCCTTAATACTGCTCTGATTCTCCATTTTGAGGCCTAAAGACTGTGGGGTTTAGATTCTTTATGTTAATTGGAGTCATGAGAAACCTATGAACGTATGGTCTAGTCTCTGCAGGGCTTTGAAGAACTCATTGGACCCAAAGGATCCCTATTCTCATAGATGGACGTCAGGAACCTTACAGAGGAAGGTGAGAGACTTCATCCACAATGACTGCTCTTTTGGCTTTTTTGGTTTTGGATGCAAACGTGGGATGTTTCTTTAGATCCATTAGGTGCTGAGAATCTAAGCCGTATCCTCACACAGGGCCAAGAGGCTGATTCAGACACATCCCTTTCCAAAGCAATTAAGCAAGGAGCCACAGATGATGCCCATTCATTTCCATTTGAAAACTCTTTTCTTCAGGCTTCCCAAAGGGGTGGCCTGAGGCAAAAAACTTCCTGACATTCAGAGCAACAGAACAATAGGTAATTAAAAGTACCAAAGCAGGGTTTCTTCACTGAGACTTGTCAGAAGCCAGTGGTGAGCCACTATCTCTTTTCTCATACAAGCCCCCTCTTCAGAGCTTTCCTGGCATATGGCCATTCTCACATCTGTAGGTACCAAGATATACTGACTCTGTCCTTGGTAATTAAAAACTAGTGACACCACTGGGAGTGGGACTGGGACAGGCTCTGTGTGCTTGGCTTCCTGGATGTCAATTTCCATCACCGAGGAAGTGAGGTGAGGTTACTTCCTTCAGGATCTGAATGAAGTCACTGCCTTGGCAACCACTTTGTCCTAACAGTTGCTTCCAAGGGTCCTATGAGATGGAGGCTTCCCCTACTTAATGTGACAATTTCACAAGTTAAAATGGTATATCAACCATAGGCACCTGGGAACAGCTCTCCATACAGGCCTGATTTGGTCCATCTTCTCTACATTAAGAAGAGAGAGGCTGATTAAGACACAACCCTTCATCCTGACCAGGTTGTTTGCCATGGAAGATGACTTGTGCTCTCTCAGGTCCTTCATAACTGCCTACATATTCTCCAGGATCCTTTCAGCATGGATCTTTGAAGTTCTCAGCAGGTAGAGGATCCCTACATTCCAGTATTATAAGACCACCTCTGTCCCTGCTCTTCTGTAAAGTAAGATTGAGGGAACAATGTATGTTTAGGGTTAATAACAGGTTCAATTTGGGTTAGGAATCATTTTGTGGATGAATAATGGTATTGGCAACCTGCGAAATTTATAAGAATATAGGTGTGAACAGTGTGTATGAAAACAGAAATCCAAGTAAGATTGGAAGCCCAGAAGGGCATTGGGCCCTTGATTGTGGTACTTAGCATTGAATTACATTCTGCACAGATGTCTCAGATAAATCAATATACAATGGCATGGGACCTTGTACCTTGGATGATTGAATGTAGAAGGGAACATCGAGTCAAAAAGGGATAGTCAGTAGGAATAGGAAGATAGTAGGTAGGTATAGAAAAAAGGGTGAGTGTATGATTTGGAACAAAATTTCTTTAGCAATAGGGTTTCGGTTAGAAAATGAATTTAAATGTCAGCATATGTGAAGAGTCTGTCACAATGATGAAGTGGGAAAAATATGTAGGTAAGCAGATATCAATAGGGACATTATAAAATCAGGCAAAGTAAAAAGTGAGAGATCGGCTTAGACATTTTCAAAGGGTTGAGTTTGAATATGCAATCTTAGGAAGAAACAAATATGTAGTCATCAATAGGATTGACATTTGAGAGCATAAGTAATCTTGGACATGGATGATTTTAGTAATCCATGTTAATTTTCCATTTTGGCTTTGGTACAATCATAAATGTGAACTTTGAATTTAGTGTCCAGTATATTTCTGTGAATAAATGTATATGAAGATCAGGTGACATGAGTATTTCTTCCACCATTTCTGGGAGCAATATTAACTGACTACTTCTGATTGATAGGTACAGATTCTTTATGTGAATTGGAATCATGAGAAACCCAAGCACCTCTTTAGGGATTGAAGAACTCATATGACCCAAAAAATCCCTATTCTCAATTGATGGAGGTCAGGAATCTAATAGAGGAAGGGAAGATACTTCATCCAAAATGAGTGAACTTTTTGCCATTTTGGTTTTGGATGCACACATGGGATCTTTCTTTAGATCCATCAGGTGCTGAGAATCTAAGTCACAGCCTCACACAGGGCCAAGAGGCTGATTCAGACACATCCCTTTCCAAAGAAATTAAGCAAAGAGCCATAGGTGATGCCCATTCATTTCCATTTGAAAACTGTTTTCTTCAGGCTTTACAAAGGGTTAGCCTGAGGTAAAGAACTTCCTGACATTCAGGGCAACAGAAAAATAGGTAAGCAAAAGGCCCAAAGCAGGGTTTCTCCACTGAGACTTTCCTGGTCACACTGTCCCTGCTCTTCTGTAAAGTTAGATTGAGGAAACAGTGTATGGTTAGGGTTAATAACACGTTCGATTTGGGTTAGCAATCATTCTGCAGGATGAATATTCGTTCTGGGAATCTGCAATATTTACAAGAATATATAGGTAAAATAAAAGTATGAAAACAGAAATCTAGGCAGGATTTGAAGCTCAGATGGGCATTGGGCCATTGAGTGGGTTACTTAGCTTTGAATTATGTTCTGCACAGATGTCTCAGATAAATCGATATACAATGACATAGGACCTTGTACCTTGGATGATTGAAAGTTGAAGAGAACATCCAGTCACAAAGGGAAAGTCCGTAGGTTTAGGACGATATTCTCTAGGTTTAGAAACAACAATGAGTATAGGATTTGGACCAAAGGATTTTTAGCAATTGGTTTTCAATAAGAGAGTGAATGTAAATATCAGCACATGTGTAGAGTGAGACACAATGATGAAATGGGGAAAATATGTAGGAAAGCAGATATCAATAGAGACTTTAAGAAATCAGGCAATGTATAAAGTGAGGGATAGGATTAGACATTTTGAACAGGGTTGAGTTTGAATATATAATCTTAGAAAGAAACAAATACATAGGATTTATCAATAGGATTTACATTTTACAGCATTAAGAAACCGGGACATGGATATTTTTAGTAATCCATGCTCACTTTTCTTTTAGGCTTTGCTACAATCATAAGAGTGACTTTTGCTTTCTGTGTCCAGAATATTACTGTGTTAAAATTTATATGTAGATCAGGTGACATGAGCATTTCTTCCACCATTACTGGGGGCAATATTTTGAAGACGTATAAATATTGGGGGAAAAAAGTGGAGTACCCTGTGTCAATGGATATAGAAATAATGTATGAATAGACCATACTGTGAATAAATAATATAACTGGTTCCAACTTTAAATAGTGGATTGATTTGATATCTGAAAATATACTGGAAATCTTAAATTGATATTCATACATTCATTACAACCAGTTATACATCTAACGGTAATATTAGGGTTATGGTTTATCATGAAGAGTGTGTGAGTTTTGCTTCAAATATGATTATGAAAATCAAAAATAATGTGTTTGGAAAGAAGTCTCATGACAACACCAGTCAAGAACCCTGGAGGAATATATGTGTTCTGAAGCAGGAGGTGATTGAAATTGAAACAAATGCCTATAAATTTGTGAACTTGTGGATGAAATATATATCATATGATGTGCATAAACTGAAGAAATAGTAATGTACCACTGTTTAATAAAAATGAACTGCAAAATACACATCATGTCCCATAGGAAAATGCTTGCATTGATGTTGAACTAGCTTTTACTGTAGAAATATTAGGATTTGTGTGCACCATTCACTGAAGTTAGTCTTCTTTACTAGGAAACAAATCTGTATTTAAGGTGGATGAATATTTCTGAGAATAATCTTGTGAATAGTTGATCATAAATCCACATACATAAATATGAATGATTTTAAGGAGTGTATAATAAGATTCATATATTTCGTATTTTGAAAAATTTGGAGAGTATATATATATATATATATATATATATATATATATATATATACACACACACACACACACACACACACACACACACACACAGAGACAGACATTAAAACTAGCAATATATTTGCCAATCGAAATTCATCATGAAATATGTATCATCCACAGGTGCAAAAATATTGATTTCACTGAAAATGGATCTATATATAATGTTGTTCTACTAGCAAGCTCACCCATAGGTTGAATTTTCAATTCCAACATTATTTAAGAGGAGTGATCTCTTCTCATAACTTGTATCTGCCTAGTCAGCAACCTCACAAAAATGTATGTGTGATAACAGGTAGGATTCTATATGTGCATATAAAAATACACGTGCTGAATAGTCTACAGAGAAAGGAGACACCAATTTGTTGAAAGCCACAGCTTAAGGGGCCCCATTAAACTTCCAGCTACCAGCAACATTCCCCTGCCAGATGATTATTGGCTCACAGCGGCCCCAGCAACATCTAGCTGATTGGCTCCTCTGCAGTGATGCTCATTAGGCAATTTCCCTGCCCTTTCAGACCACAGAGCTGCTCATTGTGGGACTTTTTTGGCTCCACCCACCTGACCCAGCTAAATAGCCTCAAGAGCAGGAGGATTGTGGGAGGTGGAGAGGCTTGTGGGTGTGACAGAAACTTTGCAAGGAAGCCAGTGGTGGCAGTTGGGCTCTGAGGGTTTTTCCTGACGAGCTGTTTTGTTTGGCATGTGTGGTTCTAAAAATAAAGTTTGTTTCTTTTGAAAAGTGGCTCTTGAATCGTGCCCAGCCAGACTGCAGCATTTTTATGGCTTGCACGGGGAGCCACTGAGGGTAAGTGATAAGGTAAACTGCTCGCCCCTGAGCGAAGGGCGAGAGGATGGGTAGCCATTTAAGATTCCTCTTTTGTTTTGCTTCACTTTTGTTGCCTGTCCATGGAGATGAGTGAGATGGATGAAAAACCGCTCACATCTGAGAAAAAATTATTTACTTCTGAGGAACAGATAGGGAGAAAGGACGGATGCACATGTCAGTAGGATATAAAGGCTATAATGACTTTTTGTTGTTCCCTTTTTATTTTATTCTGTCTCGGTTTTGTTTGGCATCGTCTTGTTGGGTTGTATTCTAGTAGAAATACGGGATCAGAAATTAGTAAAAAAAACAAACTGAAAGAGTGTTAAGTAAATTGTTAGAGGAAGGAGGCATCTCAGTAAAGTCAAGAACAGTCAGGGCATACGTTGATACAATACAAAAATGTAGCCCATGGATTTTTAAGGAGTTGTTAAATATACCATAATGAAACCATCATGGTGAAGATTTAAAAGGGGGTAAAAGAACAGCCCAGGGACTCTGCCAGTTGGCACATTGCCATTGAGGACGTTCATATCTGGTTTGCTTAGTCCAAAGACTTCAGTTCAGACAAAGATAGAAGAACAAAGCTTAGGGCAGAAAAAGCCATCAGGGGCAAAGTTACAAAAGGAGACTGTTACTAACACCTTTCTATCACCAGAGGATGTAAATGTCCAAATAACAAGGCCACCTCCATATGCTGGGAGGCCCCCAAACCCCACAGTTGATAGTTCGGATCCTGAGACAGGATCTCAAGTATGAACATGCCCTGATTTTGAGGTAGGAGGGCAGCGAATTCACCATGCTTTAAATTTCAAAATAGTGAAGCAGCTAAAAGGGGCTGTAACAACCTATGGTCCTCAAGCACCCTTCATTGTAAGCTTGGTCGAATCCATTAACAACTTGAATATGACGCCAGTAGATTGGGCTAATATGTGTAAAGCTGTGCTAAATGGAGGTCAATACCTTTTATGGAAGGTTGCCAATGAGGAATTTTGCAAGGAGACGGCTAGGCGTAATGCAGAAACTGGTTATCCTCAGAGAAATCTAGATATGTTGTTAGAAAGGGACCTTATGAGGATCAGCAGCAACTAATTGCATATGATCCTGGCGTATACGCAAAAATTGCTGCAGAGGCAGATTTAAACACATATATTAAATTATGTAAAGACATTAATGAATAAGAGAAAGTCATGGCAGCTGCAGTAAAACAGGCTTTAGATGCCAGAGACATCAATGAACAAGGGCAATTTGTGGCAGCTGCAGTAAAACAGGCTTTAGATGCCAGACCAGGAACATGCTACAATTGTGAACAAACAGGACATTTTAAAAGGAATTGCTCCATAGGAAGAGGGTTTAACAAAACTAGGTACCAAAGGAGTAGAATACGTGGGTATTTGCCCACGATGCCATAGAGGGAGACATTGGGCTAATGAATGCCGTTCTCAAACCACCATAGAGGGTACTTCATTATCAAAAATGAACAAGGATTAGCTGTTTATCCACGATATCATGGAGAAAGGCATCGGGCTCCATTGTCAAAAAATGGACAGGGGAGCCCAATGCTCTGGGGCCCAAAACCACAAATATACAGAGCACTGGAGGAACCCAGCAACCCCATCAGTGTAGTGCCCAGGACACATTGTCCATCAGACGCCTCATCAGACAAATCAGAGGGAGCGCAGGGTTAGATATCTGCACCTCCGTCAGATCAGTACTAACTGTAGAGATGGGGGTTCAAATCATTCACACAGGGTGAGAGGACCTCTTCTCAAAGGAACGGTAGGCTTTTATTGGGACGCAGCTCTTCTAATCTAAAAGGACTTATGATGAGTCCTTGGGTAATTGATCCCGATTATGAAGGTGAAATAAAATTATACCCAGTTCTCCAAAGGACATATCAGTAATTTCACCAGGAGATAGAATAGCTCAGTTACTAATAATACTCAGTCTGCATGATCAATTTTCCAGTCGTGCTGTAGAAAGAGGTTCCAAGGGATTAGGCTCCACAGGTGTAGATTTGGTTATGCTTTCTTTAAATTTAGATTCTCGCCCCAGGCTAAAACTAAATATTCAAGGACATGAATTTAATGGGCTACTTGATACAGGTGCAGATGTTAGCATCGTCTCTCATCAAGAATGGCCAAAACATTGGCCATTACAACAGTACACTAAAATACTTTGAGACCTAGGAGTGGCAACTAATCCCCATAGAAGTGCAATGGCATTGGATTGGAAGGATCCTGAAGAATGTGAAAGAACTATACAGCCATATGTATTGGATCATCTTCCCATAAATTTATGGGGATGAGATGTCCTAGATCAATTAGGTTTGACATTAACAAATAACATCAATCAAAATGCACCCACTATTATGGCTAGAGAAGGTTTTAGGAAAGGAGAAAGATTAGAAAAACAAGATCAAGGTATATCAGCACCAATACAAATAGACCAAGCAACAGACAGACATGGGTTGGATTTTCAGAAAGGGCCACTGAGACTATAAAAATTACTTGGAAATCAGAAAGACCAGTATGGGTTCTTCAGTGGACCCTGACTAAAGAAAAGATACAAGCAGCCCAGTTCCTGGTCAAACAACAATTAGCGGAAAAACATATACAACCTTCTGTATCTCCCCATTATACTTTCATTTTTGTCATCAAAAAGAAATCTGGTAAATGGAGATTATTGGAAGATTTAAGAGCCATTAATAATGAGATGGTTATTTTGGGACCTGCTCAATCAAGGATTCCTCAATTGTCTGCTTTGCCAAAAACTTGGTATGTTTTAGTTATACATATTAAAGATTGTTTTTTTTTTTTTTTTCATTTCCAATTCTTCCTGAGGATAGTCCAAGTTTTGCATTTACTATCCCTGCACTGAATCATGAAGGTCCTGATCAGAGGTATGAGTGGAAAGTATTCCCTCAAGGGATGGCTAACAGCCCAACTATTTGTCAAATTTATGTTAACAAAGTAATCCAGCCACTTGGAAATCAAAATCCTGAACTACAAATATTTCACAATATGGATGATGTGTTATTAGCACACAAGTTAAAAACCCATTGCTAGAATGTTATGCCACACTTACAAACTTATTAAAAAATTATAATCTAGGGATATCAATTGATAAAGTACAATTAAATTTTCCAATTAATTATTTAGGAGTTCTATTATCCTCAACCATGGTCAGTCCACCAAAAATTCAAATACGAGTAGATCAACTCAAATCAATTAATGACTTTCAAAAGTTATTAGGAGACATTAATTGGATAATGCCTTATCTAGGTATACCAACAGGAGAGTTGGGACCTATATTTGATATCCTAAAAGGTCCATCTGATCCAAATTCACCCAGAATGTTAATGCCTGAAGCAAGAAAGGCATTAAAAATCATTGAAACATATATGGGAAATATGCATTTGGATAGATTTGATAAAATAATGCCTCTATTATTCATTGTGCTACCAACAAAAAAATATTCCTACAGGAGTATTTTGGCAAGAAGGTCCATTATTATGGATACATTTATCTTATTCTTCTAACACTATTATTACTAGGTATCCTGAGGCTTAGGGACAATTAATACTAATAGGAATAAAAGCAGCAAAGGGAGTGTTTGGAATTTCTCCCAATAAAATTATTACTCCATACACTATGAATCAAATTGATAAATTAGCTAATGAGTTAAATACTTGGGCAATAATCCTGTGTAAATCTAATGTTTCATTTGATAACCACTTACCATCTAATCTTTTATTGTCTTTTGGGTCATTGCATCCTGTAATTTTTCCAAAAATTACAAGAAAACACCTATCATGAATGCTCCAAATATATTCACTGATGGGTCAAATAATGGTACAGCAGCAATAGTTACACCTGATCAAATTTTTACATTTTTAGCACCCCAACAATCAGCTCAAAAGGTAGAGCTTAATGCAGTATTATAAGCTTTTGTGATGTTTAAAGATTCTGTGTTTAATTTATTTTCCAATAGTCAGTATATAGTTAATGCTATAGTATTCCTTGAAGATGCTGGTAGGATTTCCCCTTCCTCTACTGTTTTCTCTTTGCTTTCCAGTATACAAAGTCTAATCTGGGACAGAAAAGATCCATTCTTAATAGGACATATCTTGGCACATACAGGATTGCCTGGAGCCCTTAGTTTGGGCAATGATTTAGCAGGTAAAACTACACATGACATACATACATATTTTCTCTACACTAGAAGAAGCTATAAATTTTCATGAAAAGTTCCATATCAATGCTAATACTTTACAAAAGCATTTTAAAATAACTAAGGAGCAAGCTAGACAAATAATAAAACAATGTCAAAATTGTGTGACCATTTTACCACATTTTAATCTTAGAGTCAATCCTAGAGGATTGATACCTTACCATATATGGCAGATGGAAGTCACACACTTGCCAGAATTTGGAAAAGTAAAATATTTGCATGTTACAGTTGATACTTCTTCTGGATTTTTGATGGGCTCCCTTCATGGGGGAAAAAAAAACTAAAGATGTTATAGCTCATTGCTTACAAAATTTTGCCACTGTGGTCATTCCAAAACAGTAAAAAACAGATAATGCCCCCGGTTATACTTCTACCTCTTTTAAACCAGTTTGCTCATCATTTGGCATTACTCATATAACAGGAAACCCATACAATCCACAGGGACAAGCCATAGTTGAAAGAGCACATCACACTATTAAAATGTACTCATTAAAGTAAGAAGACAGAATTGGGAAGGAATATAAATTCCCCAAAGATAAAATTAAAATAACCCTTTTTAATCTAAACTTTTTAAATTTGGATTTTCAGGACTTAGTGCTGCAGAAAGGCATAAGTGTCCAAAAAATGTGTATAAGCCCGAGGTACTTTGGAAGGATATTCTAACAGGAAAATGGAAAGGTCCTGACCCATTAATTTTCTGGAGTTGGAGGTCTGTTTTTGGGTTTCCACAGGAAGAACAGCAGCCGATTTGGATTCCAGAGAGATTAACTAAGGTCCCGACCCAGTGATTGCCTGGAGTCGGGGGTCTGTTTATGTGTTTCCACAAGGAGAACAGCAGCCGATTTGGATTCCAGAGAGATTAACTGAAGCGCTTTCAATAGACCAAAATAAGATGATTTGGCTCAAATCCATAACAGCTGATATCGAAAACTCCAGTTTGGCTATCCTTACATCTGCGACAGAACAGGGATGCTTTTTTCAATATCTATTTTATTATTGCCCTTTCTCACATCATGAAGTTCTCTTTTGTTTTTTTTGAGCTCATACAGACCTAGGATAATGTTTTGCTTATCAGTTCTATTTTTTGACTATAGAGTTTTTAAACATTGCAATGATGATTTCACATGTAAAAAGTTATAAGGCCTTTACTATTATATTATGTGTTGTATGTATTTATTATGTGTGCACACTTGTGTTTTGTGTTATATATTTGAATGTGAGTATGTCCATATATCACATATGATGAGTGCTAATGAAATAATATATCCATTTTTTTTTTATTCACGTGAATTAAATTGTTTAATTTAAATTGGGAAAACAACTGTTCAGGATTGTCTTAATATGTGAAAAAATAGGAGGTTAACAGACGTGCTTGTTTACTTTCACTTTTCCTTTTCATTATATTTAATTATTCTCTTCAAGATAATGTAAATTGTTAAGAAAATTGTTTTCTTTTAGTGCCCTCAGGAATGTTACATAATTTTTTCTTTAGCCATTACTGCCAGAATTCCTATTTTCATCCCAGTGCCAGTGAAGAAAAAGTTAAAACCAATCTACAGATTCTGCAATAGCCATCACTGAACTGCTTGCAGAACTTGCCTGGATTATGTATCACTTGTATGCATTGTGAACTCACTTGTATGCATTGTGAACTATCTGCTGCTGCAGCGAATTGTCGTACTGTTGGGGTACTTATGCTGATGCTGTCATCAGGGATAGAATTTTTCCAATAGGAGCCATCAATTGACTTGGTGTATCTTTCCTATTCTCACTTGATAGAGGTCAAAAAACTTACAGAGGGAGGTGAAAGACTTCATCAGCAATGACTGCTCTTTTGGCAATTTTGGTTTTGGATGCACACATGGGATTTTTCTTTAGATCTATCAGGTTCTGAGAATCAAAGCCACAACCTCACACAGGGCCAAGAGGCTGATTCAGACACATCCCTTTCCAAAGTAATTAAGCAAAGAGCCACAGGTGATGCCCATTCATTTCAATTTGAAAACTGTTTTCTTCAGGCTCCACAAACGGGTGGCCTGAGGCAAAGACATTCCTAACATTCAGGGCAAGGGAACCATAGGTAAGCAAATTGCCCAAAGCAGGGTTTCTCCACTGAGACTTTTCTGGTTACACTGATCTCTGAGGTTTCTGAGATGTTCCCATTCCATTCAGCTATCCAGTACATGGCTATGTCACAGAGTTTGGAAGTGGTACATATCTTGGACACAAAACCATGAGCCTATTCTGGAGAGAGGCCAGAAATCAGGAGGTGAACAGGAACTTGGGAAGATAGTAGGTGTTGTCTATCCATAAGGAAAGCTGCAGTCCATTCATAAAAAGGGCAGAATAAATGCCTGGAAGCTTCCTACTAGTCAGGACACCTCCATTGATGTATTGGCTTTTCTAATAACTACAACCACGGACACAGTGGATACACAGACATAGAAAAACTCGCCTTCTCAAACGACTTACTAGAAACAGCCGACTCCAAACCAAACAAACCACCTTTGCTACCTATTCTCAGAACATGAGACAAAACCACGAACTCACACCCACACCCACTAAGGCACCTCATTCCCACAACTAGGTCTGTGACTATCCGGAGTGTCCTCTGACTGGTGTTCCCCCCAAATGGCCTGTCCTGTATCAGATCAGGTCCCTTTTGCCAACTCTGTTAAGTTGTCAGGAGCCAGCAATGAGCCACTACCTGCTTTCTCAGGAAAGGCCCCTCTTCAGAGTTCTCCTGGCATTTGGTCATCCTCACATCAGGAGGTACCAAGAAAGACTGACTCTGTCCTTGGAAAATTCAAACAAGTGTGCCCACTGGGAATGGGACTGGCACTGGCTCTGGGTGCCTGGCTTCCTGGATCCCAAGTTCAGAGAGTTGTGTCACCAAGGAAGTGAGGTAGGTCACTTCCTTCAGGAATTGAATGAGGTCAATACCTTGGCAACCACTTTGTCCTAACAGTTGTTTACAAAGGTCCCATGAGATGGAGGCTGCCCCTACTTTCTCTGACTCAGTCATAAGTTAGAATGGTATATCAACCACAGGCACCATGGAACAGCTCTCCACACAGGCCTGGTTTTGTCCATCTTCTCTACATTAAGAAGAGAGCGACTGATTCAGACACAATACTTCATCCTGACCGGTTTTTTTGCCATGGAAGATGATTTTGCCCTCTCAGGTCCTTCATAGCTGCCTAAGTCTTCTCCAGGGATCATTTATGCATGGACCTTTGAGTTTTCAGCAGGTGGAAGATACCCTAAATTCCTGTATTGTAAGACCAACTCTGTCCCTGCTCTATTGTAAAGATAGATTGATGGAACAGTGTATGCTTAGGGTTAATAACAGGTTTGATTTGGGTTAGGAATCATTCTGTGCGATGAATAATGGTTTTGGGAACCTGCGATATTTACAAGAATATATAGGTGAAATATAAGTATGAACACAGAAATCTAGGTAAGATTTGAAACCCAGAAGTGCATTGGGCCCTTGATTGGGATACTCAGCTTTGAATTATATTCTGCACAGATGTCTCAGATAAATTGATATACAATGGCATAGGACCTTGTACCTTGGATGATTGAATGTCGAAAAGAACATCCAGTCAAAAGGATAGTCAGTAGGATTAGGAAGATATTCAGTAGGTTTAGAAAGCAGAGTGAGTATAGGATTTGAACCAAACGTTCTTTAACAGTAGGGTTTCGGGTAGAGAATGAATGTAAATATCAGTACATGTGAAGAGCCAGTCACATTGATGAACTCTGGAAAATATGTAGGAAACCATATATCAATAGAGACATTAGGAAATCAGGCAAAGTATAAAGTAAGTGATAGGATCAGGCATTTTCAACAGTGTTGAGGTTGAATATATAATCTTAGGAAGAAACAAATATGTAGCCACCAATAGGATTGACATTTGATAGCATTAGGCAACCTGGACATAGATGTTTTTAGTAATCCATACTCACTTTCCATTTAGACTTCGGTACAAATATAAGTGTGACCTTTGCATTTTGTGAAAGAAGTCTCATGAAAAGACCAGTCAAGAAACCCTGTGGAAAACATGTTTTCTGTATTAGGAAGTGATGGAAAGTAAGACAAAATGCCTATAAATTTCTGAACTAGTGGATTAAATATATATCCTACCATGTGCATTAACTGAAGAAAAAGTAATGTACCAGTATTGAATAAAAATGAAAGACAAAATACACATCACGTCCCATAGGAATCTACTTGCATTGATATAAAACTGTGTCAGTTACTGCAGAGATATTAGGATTTGTATGCACCATTTACTGTTAGTTTTCAGTACTAGGAATCAAATATGTAGTTCAGGTGGATGAATATTTCTCAGAATAATCTTGTGAAAAGTTGAATATTAATCCACATACATGAATATGAATGAATTTACGGAGTGTATAATAAGACACATATATTTCATATTTTGAAAAATCTGTAGAGTGTGTGTGTATATATATATATATAAACACACACACACACACACACACACAGGCACGCACACAAACAGACATTAAAAAGTAGCAATATAAGCCAATTGAAATTCACCACGAAATATATGTCATCCACAGATCCAGATAAATTCGTTTTACTGAACATGGATTCATGTATAATTTTATTGTACTAGGAAGCTCATCAATAGTTTGAATTTTCAGTTTCAACAGCGTTTAGTAGGAGTGATCTCTTTTCACAATTTGTGTCTGCCAAGTGAGCCACCTCACAAGAATGTACGTGTGGTACCAGGTAGGATTCTATATGTGCATATAAAAATACATGCGCTGAATAGGATACAGAGAAAGGTAGACAGGAATTCACATATTTGTTAACTTGAAAAACACATGGAGAACCATTTCAACAAAAAATTGACTAGATTTATAACTCCTACCCTATATAAAGCAAAAGGCAATTCCAATGATACACCATTCGTCCTCTGAACTGCTTGTATTTCTATTCTGTTTGGGTTAATTTTCTCCATCATATTAGAATTAGTAGTCAGAGTCTAGTTGGCATGGGTTTGTGTCAGGGATTTGGAATCATTTGGAAAATGATTCCAATGTTTATGCAAATATATGCTACAAGAGTATCTTCCCACTCTCATGCATAACAATGCCTTGAGATTACCTTGGCCCCAAGTTAGACACAATTAGAGGAGAAGAGTTAGAAAATCTGTGAATACATATCTGGAATCAAATATGCTCACGAGTTCACAAACTTGGAGGTGGTAGAGGAGATTCCAAAAGTAAGGGACAGGGTAAACACTCCACAAACATGGAGCTCTGCTGGACTAAAGACTTCTTGAGGAACTGCCTCTGAGGTTGGGCACTTGAAATATGTGTTGTAGTCAGGAGATTTAGCTTCCTTTGTAGTGAGACAATCAAATCTGGGTATGCTTCTATGTGACCTGGAATACATGATTTCTTATTTTCCAATAAATATGAGGAAGCTGTCTTTAATTTTCTGTTTGTAGGTAAACTGTGGCAACTGGGGACTAATTGTCTACTCTTGTGGACTCTGAAGCCATTTGGTCATCCTCCAGTTTTCTGGTGTTTCTTGCTGCTGCACTGGGAGTTTCGTATTTGCTTCAAGAAATACAAGGAATTCACCTGGGACACAGTGCTGGAGGGAGTTCTGTCACCTGTGGTGGGTCAGGGCCTGCAGAAGAATGTACCAACCAGGCTTCTCTTCCACATAGCTTGCCTCCTTGACCATAGCAACCGGATTCTGAACATTGGCCTGAAACCTCTCCATATAAAAAGATACCTTTACATAGAAGCGTCTGCTGGCTGCATCATGTCAGTCACAAGCCAATTGGAAGACAATGGCAGATCCACATGGCCCCACCACAGATTTTTTTTTATCACACACCTGCCCTTCACTGCACTAGGCCCACTACTCTGCAGGGTCCAACTTCCTGGAATCTCTGTTATACACCATTTTCATGAAACTCAGTCAATCAAGTCACTGTCCTGAATAATCATGTTCAGCAACAGGACAACCAAAGTTTCTCCAGTGCCATCTGGAAATGGGAATTTCAAAAATTTCATGGTATTTATCTAGCAATTTTTCAAGGATGAAGTTGGCAGCATGTGGGTTTCAATTCATTCAGGGACCATTAAATGTTGTGGAAGTTCATTTCAAATGAAGTTCTGGAGAACTCTCACTGGCAAGGTTTCCCAAAGATTGGCCAAAGTGTCACATAAATCCAGGCCCATTGAGGTCTACAATGTAACGTCCATGTGTGTTTTGACTCTCAACTAAGACTGCCAAGTCGTTAAGAATAAAATCATGTGATATCAAGCCTGAGATTCCCAGTGGTCTCTGGAAAGCCATCCTGGGCCTAGATCTCAGTTTCCAAGGGTGACTCTCATGGTTGGTCTTCTAAAATCCCAACACAATTCATGGCAATACTTCTCTAAGTTCAGTTCCTGTACTCAGCCTCTAAGGGGAATCACACCAGAGTTCAAACCCAGGTGGACTCAGTCATCCCTTCCAACTGCCACAAAAATAACCACAATTAAATCCAAAACACTCCCACATGGCCCTCATCTTCTTCCATATAGACACTCATCATAACCTCTGATTGGAGATTTTCATGAGGAATGCAGCCCAAGAGAGTGTCCAAAATATGCTTTCTTGCCCCTCATTTACCTAAATTCTGCGTGACCTGGACACCCTTCCTGTGAACCAGGAGTGATCAAATAGGCCTGCCGTTAATACTGATCCACTTCTCAAATTTGAGAACTACTGACTGTGGGGTTTAAATTCTTTATATGAATTGGAGTCATGAGAAAACCAAACCACCTATGGGCTAGCCTCTGCAGGGAACTGAAGAACTCATTTGACCTAAAGGATCCCTATTCTCACTTGATTGATGTCAGAAACCTTACAGAGGAAGGCGAAAGACTTCATCCACAATGACTGCTCTTTTGCTATTTTGGTTTTGGATGCACACATGGGATTTTTCTTTAGATCCATCAGTTGCTGAGAATCTAAGCTACAGCCTAACACAGGGCCAAGACGCTGATTCATACACATCTCTTTGCAAAGCAATTAAGCAAAGAGCCACAGCTGATGCCCATTCTTTTTTATTTGAAAAAGGTTTTCTTTAGACTTCGCAAAGCGTTGTTCTGAGGCAAAGACCTTCCTGACATTCAGGGAAACAGAACAATAGGTAAGCAAAAGGCCCAAAGCAGGGTTTCTCCAATGAGACTTTACAGGTTAAAAAGGTATGTGAGTTTTCTGAGATGCTCGCAATTCACTTCAGTTATTGAGTACATGGCCATGTCACAGAGGATGGAGGTGGTACATGAGCCTATTATGGAGAGTGGCCAGATTTCAGGAAGAAAACAGGAACTAAGGAAGATCGTAGGTGTTGCCCATCATTATGGCAAGCCGCATTCCATTTATAAATTGGGCAGCATGAATGCTGGTAAGCTTTCTAAAAGACAGGACACATCCATTGATGCTTTCTCTTTTCTAATATCTACAATAACGGACACAGCGGGATACAGCGACACAGAAACACTCGCATTGTCAAATGACTTACTAGAAACAATTCACCCCAAACCAAACAAACCTCATTTCCTACCTCTTCTCAGAACATGAGCCAAAACCACAAACCCACACCCACACCCACAAAGGCACTTCTTTCCTCCAAGTAGGTTGTGACTATTTGGAGTGTCCTCTGACTGTGGGCCATTCTACGTTCCCCCGAAATGGTCTGTCCTGTCTCAGATTTTGTGTCCTTTGCCAACTCTCTGAAGTTGTCAGGAGCCAGCGGTGAGCCACTACCTGTTTTCTCAGGAAAGGCCCCTCTTCAGAGTTTTCCTGCCATTTGGCCATCCTAACATTAGTAGGTACCAAGAAAGACTGACTCTGTCGTTGGGAAATTCAAAAAGTATAACCACTGAGACTGGGACTGGGACTGTCAATGTTTGACTGGCTTCCTGGATCGCAAGTTCACAGAGTTCCATCACCAAGGAAGTGAGGTGAGGTCACTTCCGTCAGAAACTGAATGAGTTCACTGCCTTGGCAACCAATCTGTCCTAAGAGTTGCTTCCAAGCTTCCCATGAGATGGAGGCTGCCCCTGCTTCCTGTGACACTTTCACAAGTTAGAATGGTATATCACCCATAGGCACCCAGGAGCAGCTCTCCACACAGGTCTCATTTGGTCCATCTTCTCTACATTAAGAATGGAGAGGCTGATTCAGACAGAACACTTCACCCTGACCAGGTTGTTTTCCATGGAAGATGACTTTTGCACTCTCAGGTCTTTCAGAGTTGCCTACATCTTCTCCAGAGATTATATCTGCATGGACCTTTGAGGTTATCAGCAGGTGGAAGATTCCCTATATTCCTGTATTGTAAGACCAACTCTGTCCCTGCTCTTCTGTAAAGTTAGATTGAGGGAAGCATGTATGGTTAGGGTTAATAACATGTTTGATTTGGGTTAGGAATCATTATGCTGAATAAATAATGGTATTGGGAACCTGCAATATGTATAAAAATATATAGGTGAAATATATGTATAAAAACAGAAATCTAAGTAACATTTGAAGCCCAGAAGGGCACTGGGCCCTTGATTGGGATACTTAGCTTTGAATAAATTGATATACAATGGCATAAGACCTTGTACTTTGGATCATAGAATGTAGAAGTGAACATTCAGTCAAAAAGGATAGTCGGTAGTGAAAGGTTAATAAAATAGGTACTTGTCACTTCCTGTTTTTCTGTATGCTTAACAAAACACTGTTAAAATTTTGAGAACTGTTTGCTAATCTTGTTCCCAGAATGTGCTGTCCCCAACTGCCCAAGTGTAGAATGTACTCCCTCACCCGGTTGCACGCAAACCGACCACTCGCCCTGAACCATCAGTAAACTTCCCTCCCTGCCCTCTCCAAGGAAAATATATATGTTCTACTTAAACTGTTCTCAGGGCTCTCTGATCTATTCAAGTGAGCTCCGAGCCCCAGCATGCTGGACCCAGAATAAACCCTTTGCTGTTGGATAAGACAGTCTGTTAGTGGTCTCTTCCTTCCATGCTCGCCCGACCTTTACATATGGAGATTCCACCGAGTTTTGGCAGCGGCGGACAAAAGACCCTAACGGGTTCCTCTCGGGTTAAGTAAGGCCCCTCTTTCTTGTTTCAGTGTTAAGGTTAGGGCTTGGCAAAATGGCTGTCGATGAAGAGCGTGAGTTCTCTCCGATGGTGGCTGACAGACGTGTCACAGAGCCGCAGGCCACGTCCCTGGGGGACTTCCCAAAGACTCGGGAAATCGAGGAACAATAGTCTCCTCGACTCAGTAATATTTTGTATCGGATTCGGAATTGCCAGGCCATTGGGTTTTGCTGGCTACTCAGTCCTGGTCTCAGTTTTGGATGTCCATTGAATGTCTTTATTGTCTTGTCTTGTCTGTGTCGTGTGTCTTGCATTCACTCTTTGTGTATCTTTCATTATGGGACACAGCACTTCAATGCCCCTGTCCCTGACCGTTGATCACTGGACCAAAGTCCGCTTAAGGGCTCAGAATCTTTCTTTTTTAGTAAAACGTTGGACCTTTCGGAATCTCTGTGCCTCAGAATGGCCCACCTTTGAATTTGGATGGCCCCTAGAAGGATCTTTCTATTTCCCACTAATTTAAGAAGTCAGAGATATTGTCTTTTACCCAGGCACACATAGCCATCCGGATCAACAGCCATATATCTTAACTTTGCAGGACCTCTGCAAATCTCCTCCTCAATGGGTGAAGCCTTTCTTTGTCCCTTCCCCTGCTCCTACTCCTTCCCCCATGATCTCTCAAACCCTCTGCTCCTCCTCCTTCTCCACCCTTTGTAATCCCTGAGTCACAAGATTTGACTCTACTGGACTCTCTTCCCCCGTATTATACCCTGCCCTCGTCCCCCAACCACCAACACCCTCTAAGTGATTCTCCTGCAGCTGACTCAGCCTCTCTACCATTGGAGGAATCTAAGCTGGCCCAGCGCCCTCCAGATAACTCCCCCGCAGCACACACAGCCCCTCCTCCGCAGGAGGAAGCTAGCCCAGCTAAGGGAACTTGATGGTGGTGAATGATTGAAAACCCTGGACCTCCTGTGATGCTCCCCCTATGTCCCTACGGACCATTGATTGACGAAGGCCATGGGGGGAAAATGCAAGCCTACAAATATTGGCCTTTCTCCTCTTCTGACCAATATAACTGGAAAAGTAACAATCCCCCTTTTTCCGAGGACCCCATCGGGCTCACAGGTCTGGTTGAGTCATTGATGTTTTCACACCTGCCTACTTGGGATGACTGTCAACAATTCCTAGGGACTCTCTTCACGACAAAGGAACAAAAGAGAATCTTCCTGGAAGCTATAAAAAAATGTCCTCCGACCAGATTGGAGATGGACACATCTTTCCAACTTAATCAAAGCTGGTTTTCCCTTGAAACAACCCAACTGATACACCAACAACATTGAAGTTAGAAAGCATCTGTCCACTTATCGCCAGGTTCTAATAGTGGGCCTCCAAGTGGCCACTAGGCGACCAACTAATTTGGCCAAGGTAATAGAGATTATTCAAAGGCCTGATGAATCTCCCTCTATGTTTCTAGAGAGAATTATGGAGGCATGTAGGAGATATACTCCTTTCAATCCACAGGCAGAAGATCAAAAGGCATCTGTCATGATGGCCTTTATTGGGCAAGCTGCCCTGGATTTTAAAAGAAAGTCACAATGCTTTGATGGATTACAAGATATGACTTTGAGAGATTTAGTCAGAGAAGCCAAGAAAATATATCTTAAGAGAGAAACTGAGGAAGAGAAAGAAGCAAAGTGAGGATAAAAGAAACAAAAGACAGACTAAGGCGTTGACTAAGGTCCTGGTCACAACAACAAAAGGGCCAGAAATTAAGAAACAGGGAGACAGGAAGGGATACCTGGTCCCATGCCAGAGGCCACCCCTGGCCTCAGATCAATGTACCAACTGTAAAAAAAAAAGGACACTGGGCCAAAGAGTGCCCTAGAAAGGGACAGCCACGCCAGTCAGCCATTCTGACTCTGGAGGATGAGTATGAAAGTCGGGGCTCAGATCCCCTCCCCGAGTTCAGGGTAACTTTTGAAGTGGAGGGGACCCCAGTAATCTTTGAAGTGGATAAAGGGGCAATATACTCACCCCTAATGTCACATTGGGCCCTCTATCAAATAAAAGGTCTCTAGTTCAAGGGGCTAATGACACTAAATATCGGGCTTGGACAACTAAGAGGATCATGGAACTGGGGAAAGGAAAAATCCATCACTCCTTCCTAGTAATCCCAGAATTCCTAGCCCCATTGATGGGCAGAGATCTGCTCACTAAGTTCTGGTCCAAAATAACTTTTAACCCTGAAGGCCCCCAAGTGGAATTTCTAAATCCTTCAGTAAAAACTCCTATAGTCACAGCTCTAAATATGTCAGTAGAAAATGCACATCAACTCACTCACCTTGGTTCAAAGAAACTGCAGGTATTTCTGAAGTATCAAGAACAGAGTTTTCCACTAACTGACTCACAGGAAAAAGAAATAACTGAATGGGTAAAAAAAGCCTGTCGAGTCCATCAATTGGTAAATTCTTACCCTTCCAAGCTTCCTGCAGGAAAGCACCTACGAGGAACCAGACCAGGACAATTCTGGGAAGTTGACTTTACTGAAATTAAGCCAGCAAGGAATGGACATAAATATCTTCTAGTCTTTGTAGATACATTTTTAGGATGGATTGAAGCCTTCCCCACTAAAAGAAAAAAAAAAGAAACAGTGCAAATGGTGGTCAAGCAGATCCTGAAAGACATTTTTCAAAGATACGGCCTGCCAAAGGTAATACGGTCTGATAATGCACCGGCGTTCATGGCCCAAGTAAGTCAGGGGTTAGCCAGGAACCTGGGGATTCATTGGAAGTTTAATTGTGCTTACAGACCATAGAGTTCAGGACAGGTAGAAAGAATAAATAGAACCATTAAAGAGACCTCAACGAAATTAAGTTTAGAGACCAGCATAAATGATTGGACTATGCTCATGCCTTATACAATGTTTCGTGCAAGAAATATGCCATCTGTTTCTTTGAGTAACCACACCCCCTGTGAATATCTAGGGTGCCTCTCTTCCAGTAACGGACCAAAGCCCAACTCTAAGACCTAACGATCCCTTTCACACGCCCTTGTTTGACAGACTTAAAGCTCTTGAAAGATCTCAGTGATACCTGTGGAAACAGCTGGCCACTCCCAACCAAACTGGGGACGAGGGGACTCCACATGGATATCAAGTAAGAGACTTCATCTACGTAAGATGATATCAGGTGTCATCCCTGGAACCCCACTGGAAAGGACCATACCAGGTGCTACTTATAACATCTATAGTGGTAAAGGTAAACGGAATCACTTCCTGGATCCATGCCTCTCATCTCAAGCCTGCGCCCTGTCCACACTCTGGCTGGAAACTGGAAAAGACTGGTAACACTTTCAAATTGCATATTCACCGTGTGGATAAGCCTATAGACTCTCCCCTTGGCCACAAGTAGTCCTAACCCTCATCAGCCCGTTCACCAGCGATGGCTGATCACAAATTCTACTGGAAAAGAAGTATAATCTATCTTGCATGCAGCCCACTTAGGGACCTGGTGACCATCTCTCCACCCAGACATTTGTCAGCTGGCTATAAGTCTTTCCTAATGGGATATCCCTGATGAAGAGGATCCCACTAAAATTCCATTAAATCCCTTCCTTACCATAGATAATGGAAACAAATATTATGGATGTAGGGACACACAAGCCAGATGCAGGTTGGCTAGCCTAGATTACTGTGTCTACCCGGCCGACTGTGAAAGCCAAAAACAGCCATGGCTGTGTGGGGGAAAAGCCGACTTCTTCTGTAAGTCATGGGGATGTTAGCGTACAGGGGCTGCCTGATGGAACCCAAACCCTGCATTAAATTCAGTAGACAGCATTGGCCATATTACGAATTAGATAACAAAAACTGATGGCCACCAGAGGGGATTCTAGATCCTCAAATCCTGCATGACCTTTTTAACATCTGCTAGTGCTCAAAAGGGTGAAAGGAGATTCCACTATGTGGAGGCCTTTTCCCTTCTTCGCTCACATCCTGAACTATGCTTATCCAATAGATCCTCACCTTCAGCCTTCTGTTCCAGAGTCTCTGCTGTCACTCCCACCTCAGCAACCTGATTTCTCCACTACAATTATTAGATCAAAAACCCAAACCTCTGCTGGTTCTCAGACCATTGACCCCTTGCTGAGGTAGCAGGTACTGAGCTACCCCTCCACCCACTCACTCCTCTCTTCTGTTGACAGTGCCCGCACTGGGTCCCACCAGGTCCTCTTACCAACTAACCCAAAGCTCAAACCAGCTGAGGAGAGCCCTCAGACCTCTATCCAAGATGTAATGAAAATGGCCTTTAAAGTTGCTTTGTCATCACTGAAAACAGTTTACTACAAATTTAAAGTCCCTCTGCGTTTTGGGATACTCACTACCATCTTCCCCTCTGCTTGACCTGTTCTACTGCTCAAATATTTGTTGCTAGGAAAATTCCAAACCACTTTCCCATTATTTTTTTACATCTCTCTTTTCTCATTCTCAGATCCTCGGAGCTGCTCTCAGCCCCACCTTCTCCGTCTTTCCCCTCTATACCAGGCCCACAGAAAAGTCTTTAACTGACCTTCTCCAGAAGTCTTCACCATGGCTGACTTTAGGACTTTCAGCAAAAGAGTCCCTATAAAAAAGTTCAATGTAGTTAAACTTCCTATTTTCATGTTGCCCTGTTCTACTTGGCCACTGGCTAAAAAATTAGCACTCCTAATCCAGACACCCCCTTACTAGTTTTTCACAAAAATATGTGAACAAGGCCTCTGGCCTTGACGTGGGGCTTCACAGAGATGGCTACATTTCTAAGTTAATGAAGTTAGCAACTGGGCTCCGTAGTAACAGCTGGCAATGGGAAAATAAGAAAGGGAAGAAAAAGCTCTTTCCCTCCCAGGTGTCCTTGAAAAGTTAACTTGCCCAGAACCGAGGAAAAAACAGAAACAAAAACTGCTTTTTTCAACTTCTGCAGACTTTGAACTTCTGAGCCCCTTCCCTTACATGTTGGGTACAAAATTCTGAAACTACCTAAACTTGGGTTTCAGAGGATTAGTTGATTACAACAGAATCAATGCCCTCTGAATCTGGTTGCAACCAAATAGGACTGTTTCCCTGTCTTCAGTGCTATCTTAGGTGCGTTGCCTTGTCCTTCCCTACTACAGCATGATTCTATATACTTAAACATTGTTAATGTTTTCATGAAATGGTCAACAGATGTGATTAATTGTGTAATCGTGCAGATGTTTCCCAGAGTGCTCTATCACGATGCAGATTCATTTGAAGATCAAATAGGGGGGCATTCAACCCGGTTCCACTGAAAATATATATCTCTCAATGTAGCCATACTATTAGGAATAGAAATTGCTGCACTGGTGGCCACGGGAACCACTGCCTTTGTCCAAGGGACTCAACAAATGACCCAACAAATGACAGCAATAGACCAAAACTAAGATATTAGAAACCTCCATCAGAGCTTTGCATGAGTCTTTTACCTCTCTCTCTGAAGTTGTTTTTCAGACCACTCGAGGGTTGGACCTCCTCGTCATGAGAGAAGGGGGCTTTGTGCTACATTGAGAGAAGAAAGTTGTTTGTATGCCGAGCATACTGGACTTGTAATAAAATCTAAGAGTAAATTAAAAAGATGCCTTGAAAAGCATCAACGAGACAGAGATGCCCAAAAAAGGTGGTTTGAGTCTTGGTTCACACAGTCTTCCTGGTTAACTACGTTTTTATCAACCCTGGCCGGTCCAATAGTAATCCTCATGTTATTGCTAACTATTAAACCCTGTTTTCTCAACCATGTAATTTCTTTTCTCCAGGCTCAAATTGGACGAGTTAAACTTATGGTAATACCCTACTAGTATACATAGAATGTGACACCCCCCCAATGATCATTTTTATGATTAAAAGTAGCCAGAAGAAGAAGTGGGGAATAAAAGGTTAGTAAAATAGGTACTTGTCACTTCCTGTTTTTCTGTATGCTTAACAAAACACTGTTGAAATCTTGAGAAATGCTTGCAAATCTTGTTCCCAGTATGTGCTGTCCCCAACTGCCCAACTGCAGAATGTGCTCCCTCACCCAGTTGCACGCAAATCGCCCACTCACCCCGATCCATCAATAAACTTCCCTCCCTGCCCTCTCCAGGTAAAGTATATAAGCTCTACTTAAGCTATTCTCAGGGCTATCTGCTCTATTCAAGTGAGCTCTGAGCACCAGCATGCCGGACACTCCATAAACCCTTTGCTGTTGCATGAGATAGTCTGTTGGTGGTTTCCTCCTGTGAAGCTCGCCGGACATTTACTATAATGATTGAATGTAGAAGAGAACATCCAGTCAAAAAGGGATAGTTGATAGAAATAGGAAGATAGTACGTTTAGGAAGAAGTGTGAGTATAGCATTTGGAACAAAAGTTCTTTAACAATAGGGTTTCGGTTACAGAGTGATTGTTAAAGTCAGCACATATGAAGAGTCAGTCACTATGATGAGCTGGGAAAAAATGTAGAAAAGCAGATATCAATAGAGACATTACGAAATCAGGCAAAGTATAAAGTGAGTGATAGGATTAGACATTTTCAACAGGGTTGAGTTTGAATACATAATATTAGGAAGAAAAAAATATGTAGTCACCAATAGGATTGACATTTGAGAGCATTAGGCAACCTGGACATAGATGTTTTTAGTAATCCATGTTCACTTTCCACTTAGTCCTTCGCGCAATCATAACCGTGACCATTACATTATTTGTCCAGAATACTACTGTGATAAAATGTATATGTAGATCAGGTGACATGAGTATTTCTTCCACCATTTCTGGAAGCAATATATTCAAGACGTAAAATTAGTATTGGGGTTACAAAGAGGTGCACCCTGTGTCTATGAATTTAGAGATAAAGTACGAATAGACAATACAGTGAATAAATAATATAACTTGTTCCAACTTTAAATAATGGATTGAACTGATATCTTAAAAATTACAGGATATCTTATATTGATATACAATCATTCATTCCCAACAATTATACATCTAATGGTAATATTAGTGTTTTGGTTTATCATGAACAGTGTGTGAGTTTTGTTTCAAAAGTGATTATGGAAATCGAAAATAATATGTTTGGAAAGAAGTCTCATGAATAGACCAGTCAGGAAACCTGGAGGAATGCATATGTTGTAAAGCAGGAAGCGATTGAAATTGAATTAAATGCCTATAAATTTGCTAATTTGTGGATGAAATATATATCCTATGATGTGCATAAACTCATGAAATAGTAATGAACCATTGTTGAATAAAAATGAACGTCAAAATACACATCATGTCCCATAGGAATCTACTGGCATTGATTTTAAACTGGGTCAGTTACTGTAGAAATATTAGGATTCTCGTGCATTATTCACCGAATTTAGTTATCTTTTTTTTTAATTTTTATATATGGTTGCTCAAAACATTACATAGTTCTTGATAAATAATATTTCACACTTTGATTTATGTGGGTTATGAACTCCCATTTTTGCCCCGTTTACAGATTGCAGAATCACATCACTTACACATCCATTCATTCATATATTGCCATACTAGTGTCTGTTGTATTCTGCTGCCTTTCCTATCCTCTACTATCCCCCCTCCCGTCCCCTCTCCTCCTCTCTTCTCTCTCTACACCCTCTACAGTAATAAATTTCTCCGCCTTGTATTATTTTTCCCTTTCCCCTCACTTCCTCTTGTATGTAATTTTGTATAACCCTGAGGTTCTCCTTCCATTTCCATGCAGTTTCCATTCTCTCTCCCTTTCCCTTCCACCTCTCATCCATGTTTAATGTTAATCTTCTTCTCATGCTCCTCGTCCCTACTCTGTTCTTAGTTACTCTCCTTATATCAAAGAAGACATTTGGCATTTGTTTTTTTAGGGATTGGCTAGCTTCACTTAGCATAATCTGTTCTAATGACATCCATGTCCCTGCAAATTCTATGATTTTGTCATTTTTTAATGCACAGTAATACTCCATTGTGTATAAATGCCACATTTTTTTTATTCATTCTTCTATTGAAGGGCATCTAGGTTGGTTCCACAGTCTTGCTATTGTGAATTGTGTCCCTGTAGCATGCTCTTTTTAGGTCTTTAGGTTTTAGACCGAGAAGGGGAATAACTGGGTCAAATGGTGGTTCCGTTCCCAGCTTTCCAAGAAATCTCCATACTGCTTTCCCATTTGGCTGCACCAATTTGCAGTCCCACCAGAAATGTACAAGTGTACCTGTTTCCCCAGATCCTCGCCAGCACTTGTTGTTGTTTGACTTCATAATGGCTGCCAAACTTACTGGAGTGAGATGGTATCTTAGGGTGGTTTTGATTCACATTTCTCTGACTGCTGGAGATGGTGAGAATTTTTTCATGTACTTGTTGATTGATTGTATGTCCTCCTCTGAGAAGTGTCTGTTCAGGTTCTTGGCCCATTTGTTGATTGGATTATTTGTTATCTTATTGACAAATTTTTTGAGTTCTTTGTATACTCTGGATATTAGTGCTCTATCTGAAGTGTGAGGAGGAAAGATTTGTTCCAAGGATGTAGGCTCCCTATTTACCCCTCTTACTGTTTCTTCTGCTGAGAAAAAACTTTTTAGTTTGAGTAAGTCCCATGTGTTGATTCTAGTTATTAACGCTTGTGCTATGGGTGTCCTATTGAGGAATTTGGAGGCGACCCCACAGTATGTAGATCGTAGACAACTTTGTCTTCTATCAAACACCATGTCTTGATTTGATATCAAGCTCCTTGTTCCATTTTGATTTAACTTTTGTGCATGGCAAGAGAAAGGAATTCAGTTTCTTTTTGTTACATATGGATTTCCAGTTTTCCCAGCACCATTTGTTGAAGATGCTATCATTCATCCATTGCATGCTTTTAGCCCCTTTATCAAATATAAGATAGTTGTATTTTTTTGGATTGGTTTCTGTGTCCTTTATTCTTTACCATTGGTCCACCCACCTGTTTTGGTACCAGTACCATGCTATTTTTTTTACTATTGTTCTGTAGTATAGTTTGAAGTCTGGTATCACTATACGGCCTGATTCTCACTTCCTGCTTAGTGTTGTTTTTGCTATTCTGGGTCTTTTATTTTTCCATATGAATTTCATGATTGCTTTCTCTATTTCTACAAGAACTGCCGTTGGGATTTTGAATTGCATTGCATTACACATATAGAGAACTTTTGGTAATATCGCCATTTTGATGATGTTAGTTCTGTCTATCTATGAACAGGGTACATTTTTACATCTTCTAAGATCTTCCTCTATTTTTCTCTTTAGGGTTCTGTAGTTTTCCTTGTATAAAACTTGCACCTCTTTTGTTAGGTTGATTCCCAATTATTTTTTTTTTTAGTATATTGTGAATGGAGTGGTTGTCCTCATTTCCGTTTCAGAGGATTTGTCACTGATATTCAGGAATGTCTTTGATTTATGAGTGTTGATTTTATATCCTGCCACTTTGCTGAATTCATTTATTAGCTCTATTAGTTTCTTTGTAGACCCTTTTGGGTCTGCTAGGTATAGAATCATGTCATCTGCAATAGTGATAATATAAGTTCTTCTTTTCCTATTTATATGCCTTTAATTTCTTTTGTCTGTCTAATTGCTCTGGCCAGTGTTTCGAGAACTATGTTGAACAGAAGTGGTGAAAGAGGGCATCCCTGTCTTGTTCCATATTTTAGGGCGAATGCCTTCAATTTTTCTCCATTCAGAATGATGCTAGCCTGAGACTTAGCATAGATTGCTTTTACAATATTGAGGTATGTTCCTGTTATCCCTAGTTTTTCTAGAGTTTTGAACATAAAGGAATGATGTACTTTGTCGAATGCTTTTTCTGCATCTATCGAGATGATTATATGGTTCTTATTTTTAAGTCTATTGATGTGATGAATAACATTTATTGATTTCCGTATATTGAACCAGCCTTGCATCCAACGGATGAATCCTACTTGATCATGGTGCACAATTTTTTTGATATGCTTTTGTATCTGATTTGCCAGAATTTAATTGAGGATTTTTGCCTCTAGGTTCATTAGAGATATTGGTCTGTAGTTTTCTTTCTTTGAAGTGTCTTTGTCTGGTGTAGGAATCAGAGTGATGTTGACCTCATAGAATGAATTTGGAAGAATTCCCTCTTTTTCAATTTCCTGAAATAACTTGAAAAGTATTGGTATTAGTTCCTCTTTAAATGTTTTGTAAAACTCTGCTATATACCCATCAGGTCCTGGGCTTTTCTTACTTGGTAGTGTTTTGATGGTTTTTTTCTATTTCCTCAATTGATATTGGTCTGTTTAGGTTGTCTATATCCTCCTGACTCAATCTGGGCAGATCATATGACTTAAGAAATTTATCGATGCCTTCACCGTCTTCTATTTTATTAGAGTACAAAGATTCAAAATAATTTCGGATTATCTTCTGTATATCTGAAATATCTGTTATGATGTTGTCTTTTTCATCCCATATGCTAGTAATTTGAGTTCTCTCTCTTCTTGTCTTCGTTAGCATGGCTAATGTTCTGTCGATTTGTTTTATTTTTTCAAAGAACCAAATGGGTTGACGTGTCTGCCGCGCTTGCAGGCCGCTGGGCCTGTTCCGCCTGTCGGTTGCAGGTCTGCCTACCTTGCGGGAGCGGGTGGTGGCTCTGCTCTGGCCCTACTGCCATTGGGGTGTCATGACTACCATGCTGGCAGATCACTGGGCCTGTTCTGGGTGCGGGCAAAGGCTCTGCTCTGCCCCTACTCCAATTGGGTTGACGTGACTACCACGCCGGTGGGCCGTTGTGCTTGTACTGGGCGCAGGAGAAAGCTCTGCTCTGCCACTACTGCAATTGGGGTGTCATGTCTACCATGGTGGCAGGCCGCTGTGCCTGTTCCGCAGGTCAGTCACAGGTCTGCTTTTGTTGCGGGCGTGGGCAGAGGCCTGCTTGGCCCCTACTACAATTTGGGTGACGTGACTACCGCACCAGCTGGTGACTGGGCCTTATCCGGGCACGGGCAGCGGCACTGCTATTTCCCTACTCCATTTGGGGTGACGTGGCTACCACGCCTGCGGGCCTGATGAATCTTCTTCTATGTTTCTAGAGAGAATTACGGAGGCATATAGGAGATATACTCCTTTCGATCCTCATGCAGAGGATCAAAAGGCATCTGTCACAATGGCCTTTATTGGGCATGCTGCCTTGGATATTTAAAGAAAGTTACAATGCTTAGATGGATTACAAGATATGACTTTGAGAGATTTAGTCAGAGTATACTATAAGAGAGAAACTGAGGAAGAGAAGGGAGCAAAAGGACGATAAAACAAACAAAAGACAGACTAAGGAGTTGACTAAGGTCCCGGTCACAACAACAAAAGGGCCAGAAATTAAGAAACAGGGAGACAGGAAGGGATACCTGGTCCCATGCCAGAGGCCACCCCTGACCTCAGATCAATGTGCCTACTGTAAAGAAAGAGGACACTTGGTTCAAGAGTGCCCTAGAAAGAGGCAGCCACGCCAGCCAGCCATTCTGACTCTTCAGCATGACTACGAAAGTCGGGGCTCAGATCCCCTCCCTGAGCTCAGCGTATCTTTTGAAGTGGAGGGGACCCCAGTAAACTTTGAAGGGGATACAGGGGCAATTTACTCAGCGCTTAAGGCCCCATTGGGCCCTCTATCAAATAAAAGGTCTCTAGTTCAAGGGGGTAATGGCAGTAAATATCGGACTTGTACAACTAAGAGGATCATGGACCTGGGGAAAGGAAAAATCCATCACTCCTTTTTAGTAATTCCAGAATGCCTGGCCGACTTTTTCTGTACGTCATGGGGATGTGAGCATACAGGGGCTGCCTGATGGAACACAAACTCCTCATCAAATTCAGTACACAGCATTGGCCATATTACCAATTAGATAACCAAAACCGATGGCCCCCAGAGGGGTCTATAGATCCTCAAATTCTGCGTGACCATTTTTTTTAAAGAGAGAGGTGAGAGACAGAGAGACAGAGAGAATTTTTAATATTTATTTTTTAGTTTTTGGCGGACACGACATCTTTGTTTGTATGTGGTGCTGAGAATCAAACCCGGGCCGCACGCATGCCAAGCGAGCGTGCTACAATTGAGTCACATCCCCAGCCCTGTGTGACCTTTTTCACTTCTGCAAGTGCTCAAAAGGGTGAAAGGAGATTCCCCTATGGGCAGGCCTTTTCCATCCTTCACTCATATCCTGAACTATGCTTATCCAATAGATCCTCACCTTCAGCCTTGTGCTCCAGAGTCTCTGCTGTCACTCTCACCTCAGCAACCTGATTTCTCCCCTCCAATTATTAGATCAAAAACCCAAACCTCTCCCGGTTCTCAGACCATCGCCCCCTTGCTGAGTTAGCAGGTACTCAGGTTCTCATCCACCGACTCACTCCCCTCTTCTCCTGTCCGTGCCCACACCGGGTCCCACCAGGTCCTCTTACCAGCTAACACAAAGCTGAAACTAGCAGAGGAGAGCCCTCAGACTCCTATCAAAGATGTAATGAAAATGGCCTTTAAAGTTGCTTTGTCATCACTGAAAACAGTTTACTAAAAATTTAAAGTCCCTCACATGCATTTTGGGATACTCACTCTTGTCTTCCCCCCTGCTCTACATGTTCTGCAGCTCAAGTTTTTGTTACTAGGAAAATAACAAACCCCTTTCCCATTATTCTTTTACATCTCTCCTTCCTTATTCTCAGATCCTCGGAGCTGCTGTCAGCCCCACCTTCCCTGTCTTCCCCTTCTGTACCAGGCCTACAGAAAATTCTTAACTGACTTTCTACAGAAGTCTTCACCATGGCTGACTTTAGGACATTCAGCAAAAGAGTCCCTATAAAAGAGTTCAATGTAGATAAACTTCCTCTTTTAGTGTTGCCTTGTTCTACTTGGCCACTGGCTAAAAAAATAAGCACTTCTATGCTAGACACCCCATTACTTGTTTTCCACAAAATATATGAACAAGGCCTCTGGCCGTGAGCTGGGGCTTTACAGAGATGGCTATATTTCTAAGATAAAGAAGTTACCATCAGGGCTCCATGGTAACAGCTGTCAGGGGCGAAAAATAAGAAAGGTAGGAAAAAGCTCTTTCCCTCCCAGGTGTCCTTGAAAAGTTAACTTGCCCAGAACCGAGGAAAAAACAGAAACAACAACGGCTTTTTTGAACTTCTGCAGACTGTGAACTTCTGAGCCCCTTCCCTTACATGTTGGGTACAAAATTCTGAAACTACCTATACTTGAGTTTCAGGAGAATAATTGATTACAACAGAAGCAATGACCTCTGAATCTGGTTGCAACCAAATAGGACGGTTTCGCTGTCTTCGTTGCTATCTTAGGTGCCTTGCCTTGTCCGTCCCTACAACAGCATAATTGTATATAATTAAACATTGTTTATGTTTTCATGAAATGGTCAACAGATGTGATTAATTGTGTAATGGTGCAGATGTTTCCCAGAGTGCTCTATCATGATGCAGATTCATTTGAATATCAAATAGGGGGGCATACAACCCGTTTCAACTGGGAACATATATCCCTCACTTTAGCCATTCTATTCGGAATAGGAGTTGCTGCAGGGGTGGGCACAGGAACCACTGCCCTCTTCCATGGGACACAACAAATGACCCAATTAGAAGAAGCAATAGACCAAAACTAAGATATTAGATACCTCCATCAGAGCTTTGCATGAATTTTTAACCTCTAGCTCTGAAGTTGTTTTACAGAACAGGTGAGTGACACAAAACACACACACACACAGAAAAAAAAATAGCAACATATATGTCAATCAAAATTCATCATAAAATATATATCATCCACAGATCCAAAAATATTCATTTTACTGAACATGGAAGCTCACCCATTGGTTGAATATTCAGTTCCAACACGGTTTAGTAGGAGTGATCTCTTCTCACAATTTGTATCTGCCAACTCATCCACCTCACAAGAATGTATGTGTGGTACCAGGTATGATTCTATATATCCATATAAAAATATATGTGCTGAATGGGCTACAGAGAAAGGGAGACAGGAATTCACAATTTGTTAACTTTAAAAAAACATGGAGAACTATTTCAACAAAAAATTGACTAGATTTAACTCCTACTCTGTATCATGCAAAAGGCAAGTCCAAATATACACCATGACTCCTCTAAACTGCTTGTATTTCTATTCTGTTTGGGTTATTTTTCTCCATCCTATTAGAAATAGTATTCAGAGTCTGATAGGGTATGTGTTAGTGTCAGGGATTCAGTATTTCGAATAGAAAATAGGAAATTGAATCCAATGTGTATGCAAATATATGCTACACAAAAATCTTCCCACTCTCATCCAGAACAATGCTTTAACATTACTTTCGCCTCAAGTAAGACACAATTATAGGAGAAGAGTTAGAAAATCTGTGAATACCTATCTGGAATGGAAAATGCTCCAGATTTCACATCTTTGGTGGAGGTAGAGGACTTTCTAAAAGTAAGGGACAGGGTAAACACTCCACAAACATGGAGCTCTTCTGGCCTAAGGACTTTTTGAGAATCTCACTCTGAGGTTGGGCACTTGAAATTTAGGTTGTTTTCAGGAGCTTTATCTTCTTTTGTAGTGAGAACATCAAAGGTGGGTCTCCATCACTTTGACCTGAAGGACATGGGTTCTTATTTTCCAATTAACATGAAGCAGGAGGCCTGAATCCTCTCTTTGTTGGTAAACAGTGACCACTGGTGACTAAATGTCTCCCCATGTGAACTGTGAAGCCATTTTGTCCTCCTCCACTTTTTGTGGTGTTTTTCCTGCTGCACTGAGAGTTTAGTATTTGCTTCATGAAATACAAGGAGCCCAACTGAGACACAGTGCTGGAGGGAGTTATGTCACGTGTGGTGGGTCAGGGTGTGCAGGAGAACGCACCAACCAGGCTTCTATCCCTCATAGCTTGCCCCATTGCCCCCTTGTCCATATGACCCTTATTCTGAACATTGCCCTGAAACCTCTCCATATAAAAAGATGACTTTACAAATAAGGATCTGCTGGCTGCACCATGTCAGTCACAAGCCATTTGGAATCCAATGGTAGATCCTCATGGCCCTACTAATGATGTTTTTTCACACACCTGCCCACCAGTGCTCTAGGCCCACTACTCAGCAGACTCAAACGTACTGGCTTCTCTTTTCTACAACATTTTCATGAAATCCAGTCAATCAAGGCACTGTCTGGTATACTCATGATCAGCAACAGGACATTCAAAGGTTCTCCAGTGCCACCTGGTCATGGAAATTTTAATAACTACATGGTATTCATCTAGCCATTGTTAAGGATGAAGTTGGAGGCACTGTGGGTTTCAATTCATTCAGAAACCATTAAATAATGAGGAAGCTCATTTTCAATGAAAGCTCTGGAGAACTCTCACAGGCAAGGCTTCCCAAAGAGTGGCCAAAAGGTCACATGAAGCCAGGTAAATTGAGGTCTACAATGTGAGGTCCATGTGTGTTTTGACACTCAACTATGGCTGCCAAGTCTTTCAGAAGAAAATCATGTGTTATCCTGGCTGAGATTCTCAGTGCTCTGTGGAAAGCCACCCTGGGCCTAGATCTCAGTTTCCAAGGGCGACTCTCATGCGTGGCCTCCTAATATCCCAACACAATTCATGGCAATACTTCTCTGAGTTCAGTTCCAGAACGCAGTCTCTAAGGGGAATCCAACCAGAGTTCAAGCCCAGGTGGACCAAGATATTTCTTACAACCACCACACAAATGACCACAATTAAAACCAAAACACTCAAACAAGGTCCTCATCTTCTTCCATATAGTCACTCATCGTAACCTCTGGCTGAAGGTTTCCATGAATGGCTCACCCAAAGACAGTGTCCAAATAAACTCCCTTGCCCCTCATTTGCCTAAAGTCATGTTGGCCTGGACACCCTTCCTGTGAACCAGGAGTGATCAAATAAGCCTCCCGTTAATACTGCTCTGTTTCGCCAATTTGTGGCCTACTGACTTTCAATTATAGATTCTTTATGTGATTTGGAGTCATGCAAAAACCTAAGCACCTCTGCAGTGATTTGAAGAACTCATTTGACCCAAGGAATACCAATTCTCACTTGATGAAAGTCAGGAACCTAACAGAGGAAGACGAGAGACTTCATCCACAATGACTGATCTTTTGGCAATTATGGTTTTGTATGCACACATGGGATCATTCTTTAGATCCATCAGCTGCTGAGAATCAAAGTCACAGCCACATACAAGGCCAAGAGGCTAATTCGGACACATCCCTTTCCAAAGCAATTAAGAAAGAGCCACAAGTGATGCCCATTCGTTTCCATTTGAAAACTGTTTTCTTCAGGCTTCACAATGGGGTGGCCTGAGGCAAAGACCTTCCTGATATTCAGGGCAACATAACAATAGGTAAGCAAAAGGCCAAAAGCAGGGTATATCCACTGAGACTTTCCTGGTCACATTGATATCTGAGTTTTCTGAGATGCTGGCCATTCCCTTCAGCTATCCTGTACATGGCCATGTCACAGACCTTGGAGTTGTTACATATCTTGGACACAAAACCATGAGCCTATTCTGGAGAGTGGCCAGAATTCAGAAGAAAACAGAGACTTAGGAAGGTAGTAGGTATTGCCCATCCATAAGGCAAGCCGCACTCTATTCATAAATTAGGCAGGATGCATAATGGGAAGCTTTCTACTAGACAGGACACATCCATTGTTGCATTCTCTTTTCTCATGTCTACAACCGCGGACACAGTGGGATACACAGACATAGAAACACTCATCTTGTCAAACGACTTACTAGAAACAGTTCACTTCAAATCAAACAAACCGCCTTTCGTACCTATTCTCTGAACATGAGACAAAACAACAAACCCACACTCACAAATGCACCTCCTTCCCTCAAGTAGGTCTGTGACTCTCCGGAGTTAACTCTGACTGGTGGGCCATATTATGTTCCCCCAAAATGGCGTGTCCTCTATCAGATCTGGTTTCCTTGATCAACTCTGTGAAGTTGTCAGGAAAAAGTGGCCAGCCACTACCTGCTTTCGCAGGAAAAGTATCTCTTCAGAGCTCTCCTGGTATTTGGCTATACTCACATCAGGAGGTACCAAGAAAGACTGACTCTGTCCTTGGAAAATCCAATCAAGTGAGCCCACAGGGACATGGACTGGGATTGCCTATCGGTGTCTTGGTTCTTGGATAGCAAGTTCAGAGAGTTCCATCACCAAGGAAATGAGGTATGTCACTTTCTTTGGAACTGAATGAGGCCACTGCCTTGGCAACCACTTTGTCCTAACACTTGCTTCCAAGGGTCCCATGAGATGGAGGCTGCTCCTACTTCCTGGAACACTTTCACAAGTTAGAATGGTATATCAACCATAGACACCTGGGAACAGCTCTCCACACAGGTCTGGTTTAGTCCATCTTCTCTAAAATAAGTAGAGAGATGCTGATTCGGACACATCCCTTTATCCTGACCAGGTTGTTTGACTTGGAATAGGACTTTTGCTCTCTCAGGTCTTTCATACCTCCCTACAACTTCTCCAGGTATCATTTCTGCATGGACCTTTGAGGTTTTCAGCAGGTGGAAGGTCCCCAAATTCCCTGTATTTTAAGAACAACTCTGTTGCTGCTCTTCTGTAAAATGAGATTTAGGGAACAGTGTATGTTTAGGGTTAATAACAGGTTCAATTTGGGTTAGGAATCATTCTGGGCGATGGATAATGGTATTGAGAATGTGCGATAATTACAAGAATATAGAGGTGAAATATCAGTATGGAAACAGAAATCTAGGTATGATTTGAAGCACAGGACCTTGTACCTTGGTAGATTTAATGTAGAAGAGAACATCCAGTCAAAATGGATAGTCGGTAGGATTTGGAAGATAGTCGGTAGGTTTAGGAAGAAGAGTGAGTATAGGATTTGGACCAAAAGTTCTTTAGCAATAGGGTTTCTGTTAGAGAATGAATGAAAATTTCAGCACATGTGAAGAGTCAGTCACAACGATGAACTGGGGAAAATAAGTAGGAAAGCAGGTATCAATAGAGACATTATGAAATCAGGCAAAGTATAAAGTGAGTTATAGGATTAGACATTTTCAACAGGGTTTAGTTTGAATATATAATCATTGGAAGAAACAAATATGTTGTCACCAATAGGATTGACATTTGAGAGCGTTAGGCAATCTTCACATGGATGTTTGTAGTTATCCATGTTCACTTTCCTTTTAGACTTCGGTACAATCATAAGTGTGACCTTTACATTTTTTGTTCAGAATTTTACTGTGATAAAATATATATGTGGATCAGTTGACATGAGTATTTCTTCCACCATTTCTGGGAGCAATATTTTGAAGACATATACATTAGTGTTAGGGGTACACAGAGGTGTACCCTGTGTCTATGAATATAGAGATAATGCATGAATAGACCATCCTGTGAATAAATAATTTAACTGGTTCCACTTTAAATAATGAATTGAATTGATATCTAAAAATATATAAGAAATCTTATATTGATATATAATCATTCATTCCAACCAGTTATACATCTAATGGTAATTTTAGGATTATGGTTTATCATGAAGGGTGTTTGAGTTTTGCTTCATAAGAGATAATGAAAAATGAAAATATTGTGATTGGAAAAAGTCTTATGAAAAGACCAGTCAAGAAACATGGAGGAATACATGTATTCTGAAGCAGGAAGTGACTGATCATTAAACAAATGCCTATAAGTTTTCTAACTTGTGGATGAAATATATATCCTATGATGTGCATAAACTGAAGAAATAGTAATGTACCAGTGTTGAATAGAAATGAACGTCAAAATACACATCATGTCCCCTAGGAATCTACTTGCATTGATGTTACACTGGGTAAGTATCTGTAGAAATATTAGAGTTTGTATGCACCATTCTATGAAGTTACTTTTCAGTACTAGGAAAGAAATATGTATTTCAGGTGGATGATTATTTCTGAGTATAATCTTGTGGAAAGTTTGTTATAAATCCACATATATGAATATGAATGAATTTAGGGAGCGTATAATAAGACACATATATTTCATATTTTGAAAAATCTGGAGAGTATATATATATATATATATATATATATATATATATATATATATATATATGCACGCACACGCACAGACATTAAAAAGTAGCAATATAGGAGATCCAACATGGTGGCGAACATGGAGAAATCAAGTCTCGGACCTCTTAAGCTGCGCAGGCATAGGGAGTCATAAACTGTCTAAATGTTGTTTGTTCAGAATCACTAGGCAATGCTGACCTGACATGGATTTGGTGGGAACAGTCTGGGCCCCTCAGAAAACACACAGAGCCCGGATCAGCTGCATAGAAGCTCAGATTTGCCTGCTTCTTCTGTCTCAGAACTAACATTCCCTCTGAAATAACTGGTCGGCCCTTCTGAATTTACAGAGGTAAAAGGCCACTGAATTGAAATGGGGCTTCGGAGACACAGTCAGGACCCATCCGTTGCATTGGTCACCTGGCAAAAGGAATGAACGGTCACCATTTGCATGGGATACCACCATGGAAGAGAACTGACGTCATGGGCAGAGGAGATAACTTCATTGAAACCAGTACGACAGGAGTGTAATTCCCTATGCATCTCTCTCCACACAGCGGGGAAACATTAAGGGCCCCTTCCAGCTCTCCTTTAAGGGGCCCTCCCAGGTCTCCCGTGAGAAAGATGGCCAGACCGAGGGAATCATGTGTGCTGTGGGACTTGTGGCATGGAATTCCGGGCTACCGCTCCCACCAGTGCTGACAACTGAGGTCTCTTACACCAGCTAATGTGGGCATGGATACCAGAGAGCAAGCAAATTCGCTGGGGGTTCCCAGCCCCAAGCTCTACAAACTTAGGGTCTGAGGGAGGCAAACAGGGAGAGAGTGGCAGGCGTTTATGAAAACAGGACTACCAGGAACAGAGACCTGACGTGTAGCAAGTATTGTGGTGAGTGTCACAGTTGAGCGGAGCCTGGCTTGAGGAAACACTAGAGAAGGTCCTAGGCACTCAGGATTGGAGACCCGCCCAGTCTGGGAGGAAGAGCTGCTGCACAGTGATTGGTTCCCACCTATTGAGAGGAGAAGCTTGGCCCAGTGAGCACAGCTCCACCTACTGGAAGAGAAGTTAATTGAACTCTATGACTGCATGTATTATTATTATTATTATTTTATTTTTACTTTTTTTATTTCATTTTCATTTTTTGTTGTTTTTCTTTAACTTATTTTAATGTTTTTATTTTTTAAATTTTACTATTATTATTATTATTTTAAATTTTAATTTTCATTTTTAATTATCATTATTATTTTTAAAAAATTATTTCTTTCTTTATTTTCTATTTTTTTCTTTTGTCTTTTCATTTCTTTTCAATTTTCTTATTCCCTCATCCTTGAATTCTACCTGCCTATTCTCATTCTCTTTAGTGACTTCTTCCCATCCCTTCTAATATCTTTCCTCCCAAGCTTCAAATAAATTTATAAGAATAAGCAGTAACTCAGCACTCAAACAAACAAGAAGTAACATGAGCAGCATGAAAAAGCAAGAAAGAAAAGGAGTACAAACAATGAAGGGTAACCTAAATATTCAGGAGGACCTAGAATCATCAGAAAAATGGTCATATAAAAAACTCAAGGAATACCTTAGACAGATGGAATGAAACCTTAAAGAGGATACGAGAGAGCAAATAAATACAGTGAAAGAACACATTGAAAATGAATTACATAAACAGATAAAAGAAGAAGTTAATCTTCTTTTTCAGTAGATAGAGATTATAAAAATTCAAAGAATAATTCTAGAAATGAAGAAAACCATAAACCAAATTAAAAACTCAATTGAGAGTATCACTAACAGAGTGGAGCAAGTAGAAGACAGAATGTCACATAATGAAGACAAAATATATCATCTTGAAAAGAGTCTAGCCAACACAGAAAGGCTGGTAAAAAATCACGAGAAAAACATCCAAGAGATATGGGATAACACAAAAAAACCAAACTTATGAGTCATCTGGATAGAGGAAGGTACAGAGATTCAAACCATGGGAATGAGTAACCTGTTGAATGAAATAATTACAGAAAATTTTCCAGAAATAAAAAAGGAAACGGATATACAAATTGAAGATGCTTACAGGACACAGAGCACACAAAATCACAGTAGACCAACGCCAAGACACATTGTTATGAAGATATCCAATATACAGAACAAAGAGAAAACATTAAAAGCTTCAAGAGAAAGGAGGAAGATTACATTCAGGGGTAAACCAATATGGTTAACAACCTATTTTTCATCACAGACGCTGAAAGTGAGAGGATCCTGGAACAACGTATTTCAAACATTGAAAGACAATGGATGCCAAACAAGAATTCTGTATCCAGCTAAATTCAGCTTCAGGTACGACAACGAAATAAAAATCTTTCATGATAAAGAAAAGCTAAAAGAATTTGCAGCAAGAAAACCACCATTGCAAAGTGTCTTGAGCAAAACACTACACGAGGAAGAAATGAAAAACAACAACCAAAACCATCAGTGGGAAGTACCTCAGTAATGACAGAGGGCGGGGGAAAAGCTAATCATGGAGAAACAAAGTAAATTTAAAAAAACGATAAATATTCAAACATGGATGGCAGTAGAAACCATATATCAATAGTAGCTCTAAACACTAATGGCTTAAACTCTCCAATAAAGCAACATAGGCTTGTAACTTGGATTCAAAAAACAAATCCAATAATATGTTGCCTCCAGGAGACATATCTGAATGGAAAAGACATACACAGGCTGAAGGTGAAAGGTTGGGAAAAAATATACCATGCACACGGTCCTCATAAGCAAGCAGGGGTGGCCATCCTCAAATCGAATTAAATCGACTTCATGACTAATTTAATCAACAGGGATAATGAAGGAAATTATATACTGTTAAAAGGAACCATTCACCAACAAGACATAAAAATTATCAATATTTACGCACCATTAAATGGTGATGCAACGTTCATAAAACAAATTCTCCTCAAGTTCAAGAATCAAATAGACCACAACACAATAATTATGGGTGACTTCAACACACCTCTCTCACCATTGGACAGATCCTCCAAATAAAAGTTGAATAAAGAAACTATAGAACTCAATATCACAATCAATAACCTAGACTTAACTGACATATATAAAATATATCAACCATCATCAAGTGGATATACTTTTTTTTAAGCAGCACATGGATCCTTCTCAAAAATAGACCATATATTATGCCATAGAGCAACCCTCAATAAATATAAAGTGGTGGACATAATACCATGAATTTTATCTGATTATAATGGAATGAAACTGGAAACCAATGAAAAAGAAGGAAGGAAAAATCCTACATCACATTGAAAATGAACAACATTTTACTGAATGATTAATGTGTTACAGAAGACATAAATGAGAAAATCAAAAAATTCTTCGAGATAAATGAAAATACAGACACAACATATCGGAATCTATGGGACACAATGAAAGGAGTTTTAAGAGGGAAATTCACCACCTTGACGTCATTCCTCAAAAATAGGAAAGAACAACAAATAAATGAGCTCACACTTCATCTCAAAGCCCTAGAAAAGGAAGAGCAAAACAACAGCAAATGTAGCAGAAGGCAAGAAATAACTAAAATCAGAGCGGAAAACAACAAAATTGAAACAAAAGAAACTATTGAAAAAATTACAAAACTAAAGCTTGGTTCTGCGAAAAATAAATAAGAACAATAGACCCTTAGCATCCCTTTATGTTCAAAACATTAGAAAAATTAGAGATAACAGGAACTTACCTCGACATTGTAAAAGCTATCTATGTTAAGCATCAGGCTAGCATTATTCTGAATGGAGAAAAATTGAAGCATTCCCTCTAAAATCTGGAACAAGACAGAGATGTCCTCTACCACCACTTCTATTCAATATAGTTCTCGAAACACTGGCCAGAGCAATTAGACAGATGAAAGAAATTAAAGGCATGAAAATAGGAAAAGAATAACTTAAATTATCACTACTTGCAGCTGACATAATTCTATATATAGAAGACCCAAAAGGGTCTACAAAAAAAAAAAAAAAAAACTACTAGAACTAAGAAATGATTTCAGCAATGTGGCAGGATATAAAATCAACATTCATAAGTCAAAGGCATTTCTGTATATCAGTGACAAAACTTCTGAAACGGAAATGAGAAAAAAAAACACTCCATTCACAATATCCTCAAAAAATAAAAATAAAATCCTTGGGAATCAACCTAACAAAAGAGGTGAAAGATTTATACAATGCAAACTACAGAACCCTAAAAAGAGAAGTAGAATAAGATCTTAGAAGATGGAAAAATATACACTGTTCATGGATAAGGAGAACTAACATCATCAAAATGGTGATATTCCCAAAAGTTCTCTATAGGTTTAATGCAATGCCAATCAAAATCCTAACGGCATTTCTTGTAGAAATAGAGAAAGCAATCATGAAATTCATTTGGAAAAATAAAATATCCAGAATATCAAAAGCAATTCTAACCAGGAAGTGTGAATCAGGCGGTATAGCGATACCAGATTTCAAACTAAATTTCAGAGCAATAGTAACAATGACAGCATGGTACTGGTACCAAAACAGGCGGGTGGACCAAAGGTACAGAATGGAGGACACAGAGATTAATCCACAATACTACAACAATCTTCTATTTGATAAAGGAGCTAAAAGCATCAATGGAGGAAGGATAGCATCTTCAACAAATGGTTCTGGGAAAACTGGGAATCCATATGTAACAAAATGAAACTGAATCCCTTTCTCTTGCATGCACAAAAGTTCACTCAAAATGGATCAAGGACCTTGATATCAAATCAGAGACATGGCGTCTGATAGAAGAAAAAGTTGGCTACGATCTACATACTGTGGGGTTGGGCTTCAAATTCCTCAATAGGACATCCATAGCACAAGAGTTAATAACTAGAATCAACACATGGGACTTACTCAAAGTAAAAAGTTGTTTCTCAGCAAAAGAAACAATAAGAGAGGTAAATAGGGAGCCTAAATTCTGGGAACAAATCTTTACTCCTCACACTTCAGATAGAGCCCTAATATCCAGAGTATACAAAGAACTCAAAAAATTAAACAATAAGATAACAAATAACCCAATCAACAAATGGGCCGAGGACCTCAACAGACATCTCAGAGGAGGACATATAATCAACAAGTACATGAAAAAATGCTCACCATCTCCAGTAGTCAGAGAAAGGTGAATCAAAACCACCCTAAGATACCATCTCACTCCAGTAAGATTGGCAGCCATTATGAAGTCAAACAACAAGTGTTAGTGAGAATGTGGGGAAACAGGTACACTTGTACATTGCTGGTGGGACTGCAAATTGGTGCATCCAATTTGGAAAGCAGTATGGAGATTTCTTGGAAAGCTGGGAATGAAACCACGATTTGACCCAGCTATCCCCTTCTCGGTCAATTCCCTAAAGACCTAAAAAGAGCATGCTGCAGGGACACTGCTACATCGATGTACATAGCAGCACAATTCACAATAGCAAGACTGTGAAACCAACCTATATGCCCTTCAATAGATGAATGGATAAAAAAAATGTGGCATTTATACAGAATGGAGTATTGCTCTGCGTTAAAAAATGACAAAAAATCATAGATTTGCAGGGAAATGGATGGCGCTAGAGCAGATTATGCTAAATGAAGCTACCCAATCCCTTAAAAACAAATGCCAAATGTCTTCTTTGATATATGGAGATTAACTAAGAACAGAATAGGTATGAAGAGGATGAGAAGAAGATTAACATTAAAACAGGGATGAGAGGTGGGAGGGAAAGGGAGAGAGAAGGGATATTGCATGGAAATGGAAGGAGACCCTCAGGGTTATACAAAATTACATACAAGAGGAAGAGAGAAGAAAGGGAAAAATAATACATGGGGAGAAATTTATTAAGGTAGAGGGGGTAGAGAGAGAAGATGGTGGGAGAGGGGAGGGGAGGGGGATAGTAGAGGATAGGTAAGGCAGCAGAATACAACAGACACTAGTATGGCAATATGTGAATCAATGCATGTGTAACTGATGTGATTCTGCAATCTGTATACGGGGTACAAATGGGAGTTCATAACCCACTTGAATCAAAGTGACAAATATGATGTATCAAGAACTATGTAATGTTTTGAACAAGCATAAATAAAAATTTAAAAAAAAAAGAAAACTAACTTCGGTGAATGATGCACGCGAATCCTAATATTTGTACAGTAACTGACCCAGCTTAACATCAATGCAAGTAGATTCCTATGGTACATGATGTGTATTTTGACGTTCATTTTTATTCAACACTGGTACATACTATTTCATCAGTTTATGCACATCACAGGATATATATTTCATCCACAATTTAGCAAATTTATAGGCATTTGTTTCACTTTCAATCACTTCCTGCTTCAGAACACATGGATTCCTCCATATTTCTTGATTGGTAATTTCATGAGACTTCTTTCCAAACACATTATTTTCGATCCATAATCACTTTTGAAGCAAAACTCACACACACTTCATGATAAAAAATAACCCTAAGATTACAATTAGATATATAACTGGTTGGAATTAATGATTGTATGTCAATATATGATTTCTTATATATTTTCAGATAACAATTCAATCCATTATTTAAAGTGTAACCAGTTATATTATTTATTTACAGTATGTTCTATTCATGCATTATCTCTATATTCATAGACACAGGGTACACCACTTTGTACCCCCAATACTAATTTATATGTCTTCAAATATTGCTCACAGAAATGGTGTAAAAAATACTCATGTCACATGATCTACATATATATTTTATCACGATAATTTTCTGGGCACAAAATGCAAAGGTCACACTTATGATTGTACCAAATCCTAAATGGAAGTTGAATATGGATTACTAAAAACTTCCATTTCCAGTTTGCCTAATGCTTTCAAATGTCATTTCTATTGGTGACTACATATTTGTTTCTTCCTAAAATTATGTATTCAATCTCAATCCTGTTGAAAATGTCTAAACCTATCACTCACTTTACAATTGCCTGATTTTGTAATGTCTCTATTGATATCTTCTTTCCTATGTTTTCCGCAGTTCATCATTGGGACTGACTCTTCGCATGTGCTGACATTTACATTCACTGTATAAATGAAACCCTATTGCTAAAGAACATTTGATCCAAATTTTATACTCACTCTTCTTCCTAAACCTACCGACTCTCTTCCTTATCCTACCCACTATCCCAATTTGAGTGGATGTTCTCTTCTACAATCAATCTTCCAAAGTACAAGGTCCTATGCCATTGATTATCAATTTATCTGAGACAACCGTGCAGAACATAATTAAAAGCTAAGTATCCCAATCAAGGGCCTCATTCCCTTCTGGGCTACAAATCTTACCTAGATTTCTGTTTTCATACTTATATTTCACCTCTATAGTTTTATAAATATCACAGGTTCCCAATACCATTATTCATCCATCAGAATGATTTCGAACCCAAATTGAACATGTTATTAAAACCCTAACCATACACTGTTCCCTCAATCTAACTTTACAAAAGAGAAGGGACAGGGTTCGTCTTGCAATACAGCAATGTAGGGGATCTGCCACCTACTGAGAACCTCAAAGGTCCATGCATATTTGATTCCTGGAGAAGATGTAGGCAGCTATGAAAGACCTGAAAGACCAAAAGTCATCTTCTATGGCAAACAACCTGTTCAGGATGAAGGGTTGTGTCTGAGTAAGCCTCTCTCTTCTTAATGTAGAGAAGATGGACCAAACCAGGCCTATGAGGAGAGCTGTTCCCGCAAACTGGTGTGGCCAATTTGGAAAGCAGTATGGAGATTCCTGGGAAAGCTTGGAATGGAACCACAATTTGACCCAGCTATTGCCCTTCTCGGACTATTTTCTGAAGACCTTAAAATAGTGTATACCTCTGGGATACTGCCACATCGATGTTCTTAGCAGTACAATTCACAATTGCTGCACTGTGGGCCCAACCTAGATGCCCTTCAATAGATGAATGGATAACAAAAATGTGGCATTTATACACCATGGAGTATTACGCAGCACTAAAATATGACAAAATCATGGAATTTTAAGGGAAATGGATGGTAATAGAGCAGATTATGCTTAGTGAAACTAGCCAATCCCTAAAAAACAAATACCAAATGTCTTCTTGGATATAATGAGAGCAACTAAGAACAGAGCAGGGAGGAAGAGCAGGAAGAAAAGATTTACATTAACAGAGACATGAGGTGGGAGGAAAAGGGAGAGAAAAGGGAAATTGCATGTTAATGGAGGGAGACCCTCATTGTTATACAAAATTACATATAACAGGTTGTGAAGGGAATGGGAAAATAAACAAGGAGAAAAAATAATTACAGTAGATGGGGTAGAGAGAGAAGATGGGAGGGGAAAAGAGGGGGATCATAGAGTATAGGAAAGGTAGCAGAATGCAACAGTAACTAATAGGGCATTATATAAAAATGTGGATATGTAACCAATGTGATTCTGCAATCTTTATTTGGGGTAAAAATGGGAGTTCATAACCCACTTGAATCTAATGTATGAAATATGATATGTCAAGAGCTTTGTAACGTTTTGAACAACCAAAAAAAGAAAAAAAAGTAGCCATGTATATGCCAATCGAAATTCATCATGATATATATATATATATATATATATATATATATATATATATATATATATAATCCACAGATGCAAAAATATTCATTTTACTGAACATGGATTTATGTATAATGTTATTGAACTAGGAAGCTCACCCATAGGTTGAATTTTCAGTTCAAACAGCGTTTAGGAGTAGTGATCTCTTCTCACAATTTGTATCTGCCAATTCAGCCACCTCACAAGTATATACGTGTGATACCAGGTAGGATTCTCTATGTGCATATAAAAATACGTGTGCTACAGAGAAAGGGAGACAGGATTCCCATATTTGTTAACTTTAAAAACACATGTATAATTATTTCAACAAAAAATTGACTAGATTTATAGCTCCTATACTATATAATGCAAAAGGCAATTCCAACTACACACCATGCCTCCTCTGAACGGCTTGTATTTCTATTCTGCTTGGGTTATGTTTCACCATCATATTAGGATTATTAGTCAGAGTCTAGTAGGGTATGGGTTAGTGTCAGGAATTCAGTATTTCAAATGGAAAATTGGAAAATGAATCCAATGTGTATGCAAATATGTGATATACAATAATCTTCCCACTCTCATCCAGAACAATGCTTTGACATTACCTTTGCCCCAAGTAAGACACAATTAGAGGATAAGAGTTAGAAATTCTGTGAATACTTATCTGGAATGGAAAATGATCAGGAGTTCACAACCTTGGAGGTGGTAGAGGAGTTTCCAAAAGGAAGGGACAGGGGTGATCACTCAACCTGATCTTTCATTAATATTGGGAGCCATCTTGCCTTAAAGCCATGGAAAGATAATTTTTGCTTTACTATAAATTACTGCAAATTCTGAACCTGCTTGGAATGCCTGCCCATGCCTTGAACTCACCCATGCCTGTCTTACTGACCAGATCACAGCCCTCTCTGAAACCTTACTGACACCTCATAAATATTGGCCTTCCCTGGCCAGACAACGACCCTCTCTGAGGCTCTAATGGTCCTCATAATTTCTGATGCTGGGGCCAGCAAATAAAAAATGTTAACTACAGTTAGTGTGATGCTTGTCAAAGTTCTGTTTTCTGATACTCCCTTTTTGTGTAACTTTTTGGGCTATAAAGCTGGGGTGTAGGAAAGGTGGGGATGCTGTCTTTTTCCCGCCGTTTTGAGAAGGAGAGTCAGCCTAGCCGGTTGAACTAATAAGCTTGCCTTAATTTGATTTTAATTGGAGTCAGTGGTCTTTTCTTGCATCCTGGTCTAACATTTTGGAGTTCCCCAGCGAGATGACATGACCAGATCACAAGACCAGACTGCTGGAAATTCTGACGCTGGCCTTTCCTCCAGGGCTCAGGGCTGGAGAGCCAAGTTCCAAAGCCTTGGAGTGAGCCTTCGGTCCAGGGAGCACTGCAGTGAACCATCACACTAAAACTATTAGCAAGCACCTGGTGGAGGAGGCCTCCATTGGTAGGTGGTGCCTTTATAACATCTGATATCTGGTTAAGGGAGATGTCTTCTGATTACAGAGAGGTGGCCTGGGGAGGCTCACATGTACTCCTGTCCAGGACAGTAACAAGAAATGTTCTGTCCTGTGTTCTGTTCTGTATGGAATTTCTCTGAAAGGGTAGAAAGGTGCAGCCGGGCACGCAGGAGCTCCTACCCCGGAGCTTCAGCAAGACATTTCATTGCTCCTCAGTTTTTCTGTATCTTCACCAGGTTTCTGTTTCTTTGTGTTTTGTTTTGTGTTCTATATGTTTTTTGTTTGTTTGTTTTTGTGCATTTTGTTGTTTGATTTCTGTGGTAAAAACTTAAGGATATTGGACGTAAAAATGGGTAATAAAGCAAGTAAGCCTGACACCCTTTGGACTGTGTTCTAAAAAACTGTGATGAAGTTTACCACCCTTTGTTAAGCAGGATGAGAAAAGCCCCTAGCTGGCAGCCTGGAACTCACCCACTGCAGAGGGCAATGCCTGCTGGCCACCAAGGAACAGAGTATCTCCCAGGTTAACAATGGAAACTCCTTTAAAACCCCTTGTTGCTCCAGTTCAAGAGAGTCACAAACTTTGGGCAGAGTCCCCTGTGTATCTGCTTTGTTAGCAAAGCAGCAAACTTCCCTTTTTATTTTTCTCAAACCTTGTCCTCATTATTAAATAGGTATTAATTCGCTTCAAGGTCAGAAACCGAAATTTAAGTTACGAATTTTGATAACCCCCCGACCCTGGAACTTTTTGAGAGCTGACTACTGAAATGTTAGGAGATGGAGCGAGATTGGGGTGGAACCAAACCAGAGGAGCTAGTCCCATAAGTAAAAGGAGGGACTGAGAGACTCCCAGCATCTACCAAAGCCCTGCTGCTTCAAGGAATTCCTTCCTTTGTTTCCTGCACTGTAAGGATTATGCCACCTCTGTCTTCTTAAAAAAAAGAAAAAGAAAAAGGGGACACTAAATGCAGTAAAATCACCATGGAAACCCTTGATATTACAATTCAGGTTGCCCTCTGTGAAAACATCTGATCCCCTTGTGAGGACATCTATCCTGCCACTGGTGTAGGAAATTTTTCTCTTATCTGCTCTGTTTTTAAGGCTTCTGTCTGTCAGCCATAGTCTGGACCTCCTTTCTGTCTGTCTTGTGTCTTTGTTTCTGGCCCTTTAAGACATGTGCAATAATGTGCTGATATTATAAATTGTTTCTTGGGAATGATATTAGTTCAATGTGTGTCTAAATGATGATGTTTTATTGTAACAATCTGGTATCCGGATGGGTTTTTGTAGCATTGCTCAATCTTGCAGTTAAAAGTCGGGTTTAGGTAATTGTTTAGTTTATGATTTCAGATAATTCATGCCAGATAACTTAAATACTTAGGATGGAAAACTAAAGCACTCTACTTCCAAGTTGGCAAGTAACTTCCCAAACATTCAGTTTTATTTGTCACTAATTTTGAATTGGGTAGACTGAGAAAATATCACAGTGTGTACCAGTGCATTAATTTGGACAAGGATAGTAAATCATTGTATGGTATCTGTTGACAAAACAAGATGTAAAGATATAAAATTTTGTGAATTTCATCTTAAAATTGTATCATAATTTTCAACATCCGAACCTCAAAATTATGGTTAAAATGCCTTAGGCCTGAGGTGTCTGCTCAGAATAGCAGTTTTTCCCTGCTCCTTTCAGACCTCAGCCAGGACTTTTGTTGAAATGCAAATGAAAGAAGCCTGCAAGCTCAGTAGGAGACTGATCTGAGGCCTAAGGCAGGAAAAAAGGTAAATTGTATGGTATTTATTAATTACTGGGCAGTCATTTTTTCTAGGACTCTTATTTTTTTCCTTAGATTCTGTATTCTTTTTTTGAGCTCATGAATTTGATCCTACAGACCTAGGTTAATGTTTTTTTGATCAGCTCTATCTTTGACCAACAGTGGAGTTTTTGAAACATTGCAATGGAGATTTCAACTGCAAAAAGCTACAAGGCCTTTACTATTATTATGTGTGCACACTTTTGTTATGTGTTGTATGTCTATATATACATATATCCCTATATCATATATATGTTATACAAATTAACACATATAAGGAGCACTCATAAAAAAAAGCACTCATAAAAACAAATTTTAAAACGTGGATCCAAAGATCTTTAATTCAAGTGATTTAATTGGTACAATTTAAATTGGATAAACAGATAAAAATAAATGTCTTTAAATTTAACCTTACAAGTTTTTCTAGGTGTTCAAAAATCTAATAAAATATTAATGCCGACAAAAGATCTAATATGCCTTGGTTCTAGGACTTTTTCTTCAACAAAAAATGGTACACTGTTCAATACATTGGTCTAATATTTTGATAAATAAGTAAAGTAAATTTGATATGGGATTACTCATTCATGAGTACTTTTGTTAGATATCTGATTGATTTACTAAGGTCTGTATAAGTTTGTCCTAAAGTCTGTATAAGATTGTAAAAATCAGTCATGTGTTAAAGAGACAAAAATTTCTTAAAACATAAGTTTACCCATAACATTGTGGTTATTAAGATTTATTTTTCTAGAGCAAGCAACCATAAAAATTAAACAACTGATTAAATAAGAACTGTTATTTTAGAGCACTGTACTGCCATTTCTTTAAAAGCTAAACTTGGTTAATGTAGAAAAATCAATGCAATTGTGATGCTATTAATGTGCTCATATCTTCCAGGTATACAAGTCTGTAAGGTAGAAACTTTAAAAGAGCATTATATCAAGCTGGTGTTCTGAAGTTGTATGGTAAATATATATATATATATATATATATATATATATATATATATATATATATATATATATATATATATATTGGGATTTATTTACCTGTTGTCAATAAGATATGTAAACTTTTATGTTACCTTTTATATTGGGGAACAATTTAAATGTATTTTAAGTTAATGAGAGCCTAATCTATGTAAAGGTTAAAAACTTTCAGCCTTTTTTTAATTCATGTTTTAAATGCTATATCATATGGTGTTAACTAATGTTCATGTGACCTCAAACAATTTATGTAAACTTTGTAAAATGATATTTAAAAAACAAAGATTAGCTTTAGATTTAAAACACTTAAGATTAATAAAGAGCCCTTCGTTACCTGAGATAAGGCTCTGTGTCCCATCTTATTATGTGAGAAAGACTACGAAAGCAGTAGGTCAGATGTTATTTCATTTAAAGATATTTTCAAAAGTTTTTTTTTCCTGTCAATATTACTAGCATCTCAAACAGAGGATATAATGTATAACTCAGCCAAAAATTTTAGGGTAGCTATTACACGAACTAAGTTTGTTTACTGTTGTTAATTTTATTTTGTAATTTCCTTATGGGTGATATAAAGATTCCCTGTTAGTGTTTTACAGAAGTGTTGCTTTAAGAACACAACATTGGTTAATTTAAGATAATTAGCAATCACCTACAAGACAGACAGAATAATACAGATCCCAAATAATAAAAAGATAAATAATTTTAAATTATAGACATTAAAGCCCAGTACTCTTAATATAAGTCTGTTAAAATTTATTTGATGGATGTTTAAGATTAGGATTTAAAATTAAAGTTATATGAAAAGGGACAAGAAAACCAATATTTGGCTCTTGCCCTCTGAGTCAGTCTGTATCCAGGGAACAGCGGACTTCTCTAAAGAGCTTTGCAACTCTGAACCACATAACTTCCTGATCAGGGAGATTAATGAGACCACTGGAGAACAGAAAGCCAATCAGTGCATTTGCTACGAAGAGGAGAGTCATCAGAGAAGGGAGACATCCCTGATGCTTCCAAGGGAAGCCACATGGTCAAACAAGACCTGGACCCACCTAGCGCAAATGGCACTAGCAGAACTGAGAAGCTGCTCTCAAGTTTCCCCAGGAATGACTCCCATAAAAGCTCAGCTGACTGTTCACAATAGATAGAAACAAAAGTCAGTTTGACTGCTTCATCTTAAACACTTAGAAAAGACAGTTAAAAACAAATTACAGCCATTCCTGGGCATTTTATATAATAATAGTAATAATAATATTTTAAGGTATACACTTTATGTTAGCCTCCCAAAATAAGTAAGACTGGAGGCTACAAAGAAGGATTCTCAGACAGGAATGCCTGATAACTATAAAAAGAGACTATCAAGATTATCTGCCAGAGGCAGAAGTTTTTAGTTTAAGGCCTACAGATATTCTTAACCTAAACACATAGGCTTGGTATTTGTTAGTATGATTATCCAGCAATGAGTAAGAGAATTAAAGGTTTCTCTATTAGACACAGAGGTCATACTAGTAAAAGTATTTTGCAAGATCAGATGACATTAAATTATTAAACTGAATCTTATGGGGAGGGACAAATGTAACACTAAAAGTTAAATATTAAGTTGACAGTCCTGATAACTGGGGATATTAAAGACTGGTGAGGGAACTTCTATACAGTGACATGTTCCAGCTGCTACAACATTTATTAAGTACTCATGTTTTTTTGTTTCTCTCATAGAAGAACCCATCCCCAGATGGCTTTACTACCTGTTCTTCCCCATCCAGACTTCAAACCTAACTGACTTCTAAAAGGCAACTAATGTCCCTCAGGCGGTGCCCACTCACATCACCCTCTCTCAGCTCAGAAGAAGTCTAAATGAGTGACGCCTCTCTTCTTACAACAATGGAGACAAAAATAAATAGAATATCAATATAAGTAATTAATTAAGTCAGGTAAAATCAGGGAGACCTGTTTCTGGGTGAGTTCAAAAAATCGGGAGACTGTTACCTGAGGGATTAAAATTCCCACAGTGCTCTTCCTACCCAATCAAATATATGAAAGGAACACATTAGAAAAGGGGGGAATGATTGACCCAACCTGATCTTTTATTAAAATTGGGAGCCATCTTGCCACAAAGCCATGAAAAGATAATTTTGGCTTAACTATAAATTACACCAAATTCTGAACCTGCTTGGAATGCCTGCCCATGCCTTGAACTCACCCATGCCTGGCTCTCTGACCAGATAACAGCCCTCTCTGAAACTTTGTTGACACCTCATAAATATTGGCCTTCCTTGGCCAGACGACACTCTCTGAGGCTCTAATGGTCCTCATAAATTCTGATGTTGGAGCCAGCAAACAAAAATGTAAACTACCATTAGTGTGATGCTTGTCAGAATTCTGTTATTTGTAACCCCACTTTTGTGTAACTTTCTGGGCTATAAAGCTGGGCAGCTCTCCTGTTCCCGACGTTTTGGGAGGGAGAGGCAGCCAGGGTGGTGGAGATAATAAGCTTGCTTTAATCTGATTTTAATTGGAGTCAGTGGTCTTTTCTTGCAACCTGGTCTAAAAGGTAAACACAACACAAACCTGGAGCTCTGCCGGACTAAAGACTTCTTGAGAAACTGCCTTTGACGATGGGCACTCGACATATATGTTGTTGTCAGAAGCTTTAGCTTCCATTCAAATGAGACCATCAAAGCTGGGTCTACATCTATGAGACCTGGAGGACATTGTTTCAATTTTTCAGAGAACATGAGGCAGCAGTGCTGACTTCTCTCTGTAGGTAAACTGTGGCCACTGAAAGCTAAGTGTCTCTGCATGTGGACTGTGAAGCCATTTGGTCATCCTCCACTTTTCATGGTGTTTCTTTCTACTGCACTGGAAGTTTGGTATTTGCTTCATGAAATTCAATGAGTTAAACTGGGACACAGTGCTGGAGGGAGTCCTGTCACGTGTGGTGGGTCAGGGTCTGCAGGAGAATGCACCAACCAGGCTTCTATCCCACATAGCTTGTCCCTTTGCCCATAGCAACCTGATTCTGAACATTGCCCTGAAACGTCTCCTTATAACAAAATGCCTTTTATGGAGAGGTTTCAGACATATAAGTGATTCCTGACTGTAACATGTCAGCCACAAGTCATTTGGAAGTCAATGCCAGAATCACATGTCCCGACCACAGATGTTTTATCACACAACTGCACACAACAGCTCTTGACCCACTACTCAGCAGGCCCCAACTTACTGGCATCGCTGTTCTACACCATTTTCATAAAATCCAGTCAATCAAGGCACTGTCTGGTACACTCAGGATTAGAAACTGTACATCCAAAGGTTCTCCAGTGGCAGGTGGCCATGGGAAGTTCAAAAATTTCATGGTATTTATCTAGCCATTTTCAAAGATGAAGTTGGAGAAACTGTGGGTTTCAATTCATTAAGGAACCATTAAATTTAGAGGAAGCACATTTCAATGAAAAATCTAGAGAACTCTCACAGGCAAGGGTTCCCAAAGACTGGCCAAAAGGTCACATGAAGCCAGCCCCATTGAGGTCTACAATGTAAGGTCCATGTGTGTTTTGACTCCCAACTATGGCTTCCAAGTCTTTCAGAATAAAATCATGTGATATCCTGGCTGAGATTCCCAGTGCTCTGTGGAAAGCCACTCTGGGCTTAGATCTCAGTGTCCAAGGGCGACTCTCATGTGTGGCCTCCTAAAATCCCAACACAATTCATGGCAATACTTCTCTGAAGTCAGTTCCATAACGCATTCTCTAAGAGGAATCACACCAGAGTTCAAGCCCAGGTGGACCCAGGCATCTCTTACAACCACCACACAAATGACCACAATTAAAACTAAAACACTTCCACATGCTCCTCATCTTCTTCCACATAGACACTAATCATAAACTCTGGCTGGAGGTTTCCATGAAGGGCACAGCCCAACACACTGTTCAAAATAAGCACCCTTGCCCCTCATTTGCCTAAAGTCAGGGTGGCCTGGATACCCTTGCTGTGAACTAAGAGTGATCAAATAGGCCTGCCCTATATCTGATCTGCTTCTCCAATTTGAGGCCTAATGACTGTCTGGTATAGATTCTTTATGTGAATTGGTGTCATAGAAAACCCAAGCCCCTATCGACTAGCCTCTGCAGGGATTTGAAGAACTGATTTGACCCAAATGATCCCTATTCTCACTTGATTTAGCTCAGGAAGCTTACAGAGGAAAGTGAGAGACTTCATCCACAATGACTGCTCTTTCGGCCATTTTGGTTTTGGATGCACACTTGGAAACTTTCTTTAGATCCATCAGGTGCTGAGAATCTAAGCCACTGCCACCACACCAGGCCAAGTGGCTGTTCCAGACACATCCCTTTCCAAAGCAATTAAGCAAAGAGCCACAGGTGATGCCCATTCATTTCCATTTGAAAACTGTTTTCTTCAGGCTTCACAAAGGGGTGGCCTGAGGCAAAGACCTTCCTGACATTCAGGGTAATAGAAACATAAGTAGGCAAATGGCCCATAGCAGGGATTCTCCACTGAGACTTTACTGGTCACACTGATATCTGAGTTTTCTGAGATGCGCCCATTCCCTTCAGCTATCCAGTACATGGCCATGTAACAGAGCTTGGACGTGGTACATATCTTGGAAACAAAACCATGAGGATACTCTGGAGACTGGCCAGTATTCAGGAAGAAAAGAGAAACTTAGGAAGATAGTAGCTGTTCACCATCCATTAGGCAAGCCGCACTCCATTCTTAAATTGGGTGGGAAGAATGCTGGGAAGCTTTATACTAGACAGGACACAACCATTGATGCATTCGCATTTCAAATGTCTACAACCACGGATACAGTGGGATACACAGACATAGAAACACTCGTGTTGTCAAACGACTTTCTAGAAACTTTCCAGTCCAAACATACAAACCGCCATTCCTACCTATTCTCAGAACATGAGACAAAACCACAAACTCACACTGACACCCACAACAGCACCTCCTTCCCCCAAGTATGACTGTGACTATCCTGAGTGTCCTCTGACTGGTGGGCCATACTATGTTCCCACGAAATGGCCTGTCCTATCTCAGATCTGGTCTTCTTTGCAAACTTTTTGAAGTTGTCAGGAGCCATGGTTGAGCCACTACCTGCTTTCTCAGAAAAAGCCGCTCTTCAGAGCTCTCCTGAAATTTGAGCATCATCTCATAAGTAGGTATCAAGAAACAATGACTCTGTCTTTGGTAAATTCAAACAATTGAGACCACTGGGACTGAAACTAAGACTTGCTCTGGGTGCATGGCTTCCTGGATCCCATGTTCAGAGAGTTCCATCACCAAGGAAGTGTGGTAGGTCACTTCCTTCAGGAACTGAATGAGGTCACTGCCATGGAAAACCACTTTGTCCTAACAGTTGCTTCCAGTGGTCCCATGAGATGGAGGCTGCCCCTACTTCCTGTGACACTTTCACAAGTTAGAATGGTATATCAACCATAGGCATCTGGGAACAGCTCTGTACACAGGCCTGGTTTGGTCCATTTAATCTACATTAAGAAGAGAGAGGCTGATTCAGACACATTCCTTCATTCTGACCAGATTGTTTGACATGGAAGTTGACATGGATTTGACTTTTGCTCTCTCAGGTCCTTCATAGGTAAAAAGGTCGGTCAAAAGTCGGAGGAAAAGACCACCAAGAGACTGTCTCATGCCACAGCAAAGGGTTTATTGGGCGTCCAGCATGCTGCGGCTCAGAGCTATCTTCAGAGGAGCAAAGAACAAAGAGCCCCAAGAACAACTTGAGCAGAGTTTATTTACATTCTTTAGAGAGGGCAGGGACTTTGCATACATCATAGCCTCCTTTAGCAAATCAACATACCACGGGAAAATCAAATAACAACCCAAAAACATGATTAGCATATTCATTGGCAGGAAGAGGTCGGACAGGGGGTGATTGGTTAGCCCTGAGAAGGAGTATACGTTTAAACTGATTGGTTGAAGCCCTGAGATGTATACGTGATGAGCTGCACGGTTTCTGGGAAGGGGTTGTTTAGTAACTAGGTGGTCAGGGAAGATTTCAACACACATCTAATTGGCAGTTCCGGGAATTGTCTTAACTGCCACAGGAATTTCAGGTTCTGAGTGCAGCTTGGAAACTTTACAAAACCTGGTTCTTTAAGTTTCAATTTTAATTTCTTTTATTCTTTCATTTCCCACTCCTTTTTCTTACTATATTTAATCTTAAAAGCAATGAATCATAATTATTGCGGGGTCTCACAGTCTATTTCTGCCAGTAGAGCGTATTTCTGTCTGATTACCATGAGTTTTTCCTGCCCAATTTGAGCCTGGAGAAAGGAAACTATGGGGTTAAGCAAACAAGGTCCCAAAGTTAGCAACACCATAAGGATGATCAGTTGTCAAGCTAAGCCTGATAGGAGTGTAGTTAACCAGGGGGACTGGGTAAACCATGACTCAAACCACCCTTGTTGAATCTCCCTTTCTCTCTGGCACTCTTCAAGGCATTTTCTCAATTTACTCATGGATTCTTTTACAACTCCAGTATGGTCAGCATAAAAACAACATTCTTCTCTCAGTGCAGCACAGAGGCCCCGCTCCCTCATGAAGAGGAGGTCTAATCCTCACCTGTTCTGTAAAACAACTTCAGAGAGAGAGTTTAAGGATTCCTACAGCACTGTGATGGAGGTCTCTAATGTCTTCCAGTCTTGATCTATTGCTGTTTCTTATCAGGCCATTTGTTGTGACCCATGGATCATAGCAGCTGTTCCCATACCCACTCCTGCAGCATCTCCTATCCTCAATAGGATGGCTAGAGTAAGGGACACTGGATGCCAGCAAAATCAGGTTGTTTGTCCCCCTAGTAGACCTTAAAATGATTCTGCATCATAATAAAGCACCCTGGGGAGTATCTGCACCATTACACGATAATTTACAGAGCTGTCAAATACATGGGTTGAAATGCAAGGAGTTCTGACTGTGTGGAGTTCAATACAATTAAGGTTCCTTTAATTAGTTCCCAGGGGCAGGAGTCAGCTGTACTCTGGACTGGGGAAGTAGGCAAAGATGGAAACTGGGAAGTATGAGATGGTAGAGGGGTTCTGGTAGATCTAGGCATGGGAGGTTTTGGAGGCTTAATTCCTGGCTTGAGGGGATTTTGCCCTATTGCTGTGGGATTTTCTTCCTTTTTAAGCAGGATGGTGAACCAGTGACCAACGTCATAACGAGGGCCATAAATATAGAATCGCATTTCTCACGTATTTCCCATAGACCATGTTGTTCTGAGGTAGCCCCTTCCTTTGGAAGTGAAAGTTATATTGAGGGGGTAACATAGACTATTCTTTCCACAGCGAGTTTTTGACACAAATTGGCTAGCGGCACATTTCTTGGGATCAAACCAGGTGTCATTTTTTCCTACCTGAATGATACTGTCTGGGGAGTTTGGGTTCAACCATGTAGCTCCCGTTTGTTCACAACCCCAAGATCTAAAATAAAAGTCACTGGGTCCTCCACAGGTTTGGGCCTGTTTGCGACTTCGAAAATCAGCTGGGCACACATAAAAATCAAGACTGGCTAGTTTACACCTGAGCTGGGGAAGATGATATCCATAATTCATGGGGTAAGGTGGTCTATGTTGCCCTGGTTTGGGTTTGAGTGGAATCTGTGTGGGGTCCTCTATGTCAGGGAGATCCCAGTCAGAGAGGCCTATGGCAAGCTGACAAATGTCCAGGTAGAGAGATGGCCACCAAGTCCATAAGAGAGCTGTATGTGAAATAGACCACACTACTTGCCCAGTAGGATTTATAGCTTGCCATGGTTGCTGAACAGGCTGATGGGGATTAGGACTGCTGGTGATCAGGGGAAGAATCCATAGCCCTACCCACACAACGGACACGCAACTTGAGAAGGTTACCAGTCTGTTCCAGTTTCCAGCCGGAGGCTGGACAGGGCGCAGGCCTGAGATGGGTGGCATGGTTGAAGGAAGTGATTCCATCCACTTTCACCACTGTAGGTGTTATAAGCAGCACCTGGTATGGTCCTTTCCAGCGGCGTTCCAGGGATGATACCTGATGACGTCTCACGTAGACGCAGACTCCCACTTGATATCGATGTGGGGTTCCCTCGTCTCCAGGCTGATAAGCAGTGGAAAACTGTTTCCACAGGTATCGCTGGGTGCTGTGTTTGTTCATGGGATTTAAGTCTGTCAAGCAAGGGGGTGTGAAAGGAGTCATTAAGTCTCAGAGTTGGGGTTAGGTCCCTTACTGGAGGAGGGGCACCATAGAGAATTTCATAAGTGGTGAGTTTACACAAAGAGGCAGAGGGTGTATTTCTTGCACGAAACAGTGCTTAAGGCAGGAGCATACTCCAATTTTTTATGCCGGTCTCCAATCTTAATTTCGTTAAAGTGTCTTTGATGGTTCTAATCATCCTTTCTACCTGTCCTGAGCTCTGGGGTCAATAAGCACAATGTAACTTCCTATTAATCTTCAGGGTCCTGGTGAATCCCTGACTTACCTGGGCAAGGAATGCCGGTTCATTATTGGACCCTATTACCTTAGGCAGGCCGAACTTTGGAAAAATGTCTTCTAGAATCTTTTTGAGCACCGTCTGAGCCGTTTCTTTCTTCATGGGGAAGGCTTCAACCAATCCTGAAAGAGTATCTACAAAGACTAGGGGATATTTAAGTCCATACCTTCCTGGCTTAATTTCAGGAAAAGTCCACTTCCCAGAATTGTCCTGGTCTGGTTCCTCGTAAGCGCTTCCCTGCAGGAAGCTTGGATGGGTAAGCATTAACTAATTGGCAGACTTGACAAGCTCTAGTCACCTGCTAAGCTATTTCTTTCCTCTGTGAGTCAGTCAATAATAAATCCTTTCTTCGGTCCTTTAAGAGTGTCTATATCTTCTTTGAGCTTCAGTGGGTGAGCTAGTGTATGTCTTTGACATAAAGGTGGGCTTTTTGAAATTGTAAACTTGGCTCTGTAGCATCCCAGAGTTCTGTATCTGTCTCCTCAGATGATAAGTTGCCTGAATGTTCCAGTGTGGCCAAGTCTCCTGAATGTTGATCCCCCTGGTGTGGAAAAAGTTAACAGAGTCACTCCGTTTAGGGCTGCCAATTAAGCTTCCTCATCTGCCCTTCTGTTTATAAGTGCAACGAGGTCGTTTCCCTTCTGGTGCCCTGGACAGTGCACTATAGCTAGTTCCTTAGTGCCCTGCACTGCTGAGAGAAGGTGGAGGATCTCAACTTTGTTCTTTATTTTTTTCCCAGTGGAGGTTAATAGCCCCCTTTGCTGATAAATAGCCCCGTGCACATTAGCATTGCCAAATGCATAGCGGCTATCAGTGTATATGGTGGCCCTTTTGCCTGTTGCTAGTTCCAATGCTTTCGGAAGGGCAATCAGTTCTGCCTTTTGGACTGATGTCTCTTCTGGGAGACCAGAGGATCAGATGACATTAGTTTTGCTAACTACTGCTGCTCCAGCCTGCCACATACCATCTTGGAGGAAGCTGTTCTCTTTCGTAAACCATACGACTTCAGGGTGAGGCAGTGGCTGGATCCTACAAGTCTCGTCCTATACTGGTTTCCTCTGCCAGTATGTGTTGACACTCATGAGCAACAGGTCCTGATGATTCTTCTGGCAGCCAGGTTGAGTGGAGCAGAAGATCCAAGAGTTATTCTGTCTTTGCTAATCCAGAGGCTCTGGTAGTGGTTTATTCTGGAGTTTGATAGTCACCTCTCTGGAGGTTGACAGATGATGCTCTCCAGGGCATGGGGGGCTATAATGGTTAGCTTCTGTCCCAACGTTCATTAATGAGCATCTTTTATTAGAAGCGCTGCCGCTGCTATAGCTCTTAAGCAACAGGGCCCCCAGTAGCCACTGGGTCCAGTTTTTTTGATAAGAATGCTACCGGTCTTTTCCAAAGTCCCAAAGTCTAAGTGAACACTCCCCGTGTTATTCCTTTCTTTTCCTCGATGTAGAGAGTGAAGGGTTTATCTATATCTGGGAGTGCTAAGGCCGGAGCAGATAGCAGCACCTTTTTTTGACATTATCAAAAGCTTGTTGGTGCTCAGGGTTCCATTGGAATTGGGCATTCCACTTTATCAGCGGGTATAAAGGGGCAGCCAGAGAGGCGAACCCAGGAATCCATCACCTGCAAAAGCCAGCAGTCCCAAGAAACTCTCTGAGTTGTCTCTTATTAGATGGGGGTGGTATCTGCACAATGGTTTGTTTTCTGTTCTCAGTGATCCATCATTTGCCACCCCTAAGAGAATAACCCAGGAAGATTACTTCTTGCTGAAAAATTTGGGCCTTTTGGCAGAAGCCCTATATCCAAGCCGAGCAAGCTCGGATAATAGTGCTTGGGTCCCAGACTCATAGTTCTCCTTGGTGTCCGCTGCCAGTAGCAGATCATCCACATATTGGAGTAGGGTGACTTCGGGGTGTGCAGTTCTGAAGTCATTTATGTCCCTGTGGAGGGCTTCATCAAAGAGAGTGGGGGGGGTTTGAACCCCTGTGGGAGTCTAGTCCAGGTTAGTTGGCCAGATGTTCCAGTTTCTGTGTCTATCCACTCGAAAGCAAACAGCAACTGACTGTCCTTATGTAGGGGAAAGCAGAAGTAAGCATCTTTTAAGTCCAGCACAGTGTACCATTCCCGCTCCAGATTCAGAGTGCTAAGCAAATTATATGAATTGGGTACTGTGGGGTGAATGTCCTGAACTCTGTTGTTGATGTCTCTTAGGTCTTGAACAGAACTGTAGTCCCTAGTTCCTGGCTGTCTTACTGGTAGCAGGGGATATTCCAGGCTGATTGACAGGGCCTTAGGACACCAAGGGCCAATTATTTCTGAACATGGGAACTTATCCCATCCTTAGCTTCTTTGCTTAGAGGATATTGTTTAACACTGATTGGAGAGGCAGAGGCTTTTAATTCTACTACTATTGGAGGTTGTTTTATGGCTAGACGTAACCCAGCAGTTTCTGCCCAGGCATTAGGATAATCTTTTATCCATTTCTGTTGTAGTTTGCCTCTTTGATCAGTCCTAGGGGGCACGAAGTGTTGATGTTCATCTTCTACAGACAATGTCAATTCTGTGACTATGGGAGTTTTTACTGAAGGTTTTAGAACATCCACTTGGGGACCATCAGGGTTAAAGGTTACTCTAGCCCCGAGTTTGGTAAGCAGATCCCTGTTCATCAATGGGGCTGGGCATTCTTGGATTACTAGGAAAGAGTGGTGGACTTTTCATTTTCCTACTTCCATAATCCTCTTAGTTGTCCAAGCCCGATATGTAGTGCCATTATCCCCTTGAACTAGGGACCATTAATTTGATATGGGGCCCAGTGAAGCCTTAAGGGCTAAGTATACTGCTCCTGTATCCACTTCAAAGTTCACTGGAGTCCCCTCCACTTCAAATGTTACCCTGAGCTCGGGGAGGGGATCCGAGCCCTGACATTCCTAGTCCTCTTCTAGAGTCAGCATGGCGGGCTGCCGTGGCTTCTTCTTTTTGGGGCACTCTTTGACTCAGTGTCCTTTTTCTCTACAGTAGGCACATTGATCTGAGGCCAGGTACAGCCTTTGGCGTGGGCTCAAGTATCCCTTTCTGACTCCCTGCTTTTTAATTTCTGGCGTATTTGCTACTGTGAAGAAAACCTTAGCCAATGCTTTTGTCTGCCTTTTGCTCCTTTCATCCTCCTTTTGTTCCCTTTCCTTCTAACTCCTCTGTTCCCTCTCCTCCTCAGTTTCTCTCTTATAATATACTTATATACTTATAATATATACTTATAATATATATCTTATACTTTCTCAGCTTCTCTGTCTAAATCTCTTAAGGTCGTATTTTGTAACCCATCTAGACATTGTAACTTTCTCTTAATATCTTGGGCAGCTTGCTCAATAAAGGCCATTGTAACAAATGCCTTTTGGTCATCTGCCTGAGGATCAAAAGGAGTATATTTTCTATATGCTTCCATAATTCTCTCCAGAAACATAGAGGGAGACTCATTAGGCCCTTGGATAATCTCTCTTACCTTGGCCAAATTGGTCGGCTCTCTGGCGGCCACTTGGAGACCCGCTATTAGAGCCCGGCAATAAGTGGACAGATGCTTCCTACCTTCAAAGGTGTTGGGGTCCTAGTTGGGTCGGTTCATAGGCCCAGAGGGATGGAGAGAGAGCATCACAGGGGCTTCTGAGTTTTCTATTATCCGTCGCCGGTGGGTTTCTTTAGGTTGCCCAGCTTCCTCCAGGGGAGGAGGGGTTGCTGCTGCTGCGGGGAAGTCCCCTGGAGGGCTTGGGTCTGGCCCAATTGCCTCTAGCAGTGGAGAGGCTGAGTCAGCGGTGGGAGGATCATCAGGAACTGTGTTGGGGGTTGGGGAGGGAGAGTAGATGATAAGGAGGGGGTGGAGTGTCCAGTCTTGTGACTCAGGGAGAATGGAAGGAAGAGGGAGAGGAGCGGAAAGTTTGAATGATAGGAATGTGGGGGAAGGAGTATATGGCTGTTGATATGGGTGGCCACGTGGCCCCGGCTGAATGACAATATCTCTTAATTTTCGGATTAGAGGAAAGTGGAAGGATTCTTCTGGGGCCATCCGAATTCGAGGATGGGCCATTCTGAAGCACAGAGAGTCTGCCAGGTACGGTGTTTTACTGAAAAAGAAAGATTCTGGGCCCTTGAGCGCACATCAGTCCAATGATCAAGGGTCAGAGACAGAGAAGAGGAAGTGCTTTGTCCCATAGTGGGAGTTACTCAAACAGGGACAGTGAAGACACGAACACAACACAGACAAAGACAAACAGTAAACGTTTAACATGAGTCCATGACAAAGATTAGAACAGAGTAACTGGCAAATATTGATGGGTTAGACAATAAAGACAGACAGTAAACTCAACATGAGTTCAGAACAATGACCAAAACTGAGTTACCGGCAAAACCTGATGGGCTGGCAAATCGAATCCTGAAGCAAAACATAACCGAGTTGAGGAAACTACTATTCCTTGAATTCCCTAGTCCTCCGGAGTGTCCCTCAGGGACGTGACCTTGGCTCTGTGACACGTCTGTCACACCATAGGAGAGAGCTAATGCTCTTCACCAACAGCCATTTTGCCACACCCTAGCCTGAAACCCAAAACCAGAAAGAGGCGCCTTACTTACCCCGAAAGGAGTCCCTTGAGGTCTTCCGTCCACCGCTGCCGGATATCTCACCTTGGGCCTCCAGATGAAAAGGTGCTGCGAACGTCAAAGGAAAAGACAACAAAGAGGCTTTCTCATGCATCAGCAAAGTGTTTATTGGGGGTCCAGAATGCTAGGGCTCAGAGCTCCCTTCAGAGGAGCAAAGAACAAAGAGCCCCGAGAACAACTTGAGCAGAGTTTATATACATTCTTTAGAGAGCTCAGCGACTTTACATACATCATAGCCTCCTTTAGGAAATCATCATGTACCACGGGAAAATCAAATAACAACTCTAAAACATGATTAGCACATTCATTGGCGGAAAAAGTTGGGTAAGGGGGTGATTGGTCAGCCCTGAGAAGGGGTACACATTTAAACTGATTGGTTGAAGCCCTGAGATGTATACGTGGTGAGATGCACGGCTTCTGAGAAGGGGTTGTTAAGTAACTAGGTGGTCAGGGAAGATTTCAACACACATCTAATGGGCAGTTCCAGGAATTGTCTTAACTGCCACAGGAATTTCAGGTTCTGAGCGCAGCTTGGAAACTTTACAAAACCTGGTTCTTTACATTTCAATTTCAATTTCTTTTATTCTTTCAGAACCTTACAGTGGAAGGTGAGAGACTTCATTCACAATGACTGCTCTTTTGGCTATATTGGTTTTGGATGCACACATGGGATCTTTTTTTTGATCCGTCTGTTGCTGATAATCTAAGCCACAGCCTCACACAGGGCCAATAGCCTGATTAAGACACATGTCTTTCCAAAGCAATTACTTCTCTGAGGTAAGTTTCAGAACTCAGTCTCTGAGGAGAATCACACCAGTGTTCAAGACCAGGTGGACCCAGTCATCTCTTCCAACTGCCACACAAATGACCACAATTATAACCAAAACACTCTCATATGGCACTCATCTTCTTACATATATACACTCATTATACCCTTTGGCTAGAGGTTTCCATGAATGGCGCAGCCCAAGAGAGTGTCCAAAATAAGATCCCTTGCCCGTCATTTGCCTAACCTCAGGGTGGCCTGAACACCCTTCCTGTGAACCAGGATTGATCACATAGTTCTTCCTTTAATACTGCTCTGCTTCTCCAATTTGAGGCCTACTGACTGTCAGGTTTAGATTCCTTATGTGATTTGGAGTAATTAGGAAACCAAAGCAACTTTGCAGCGCTTTAAAGAACTCATTTGAGCCAAAGGATCCCTATTCTCACTTGGTGGAAGTCAGGAAACTTACAGAGGAAGGCGAGAGACTTCATCCACAATGACTGATCTTTTTGCCATTTTGGTTTTGGATGCACACATTGGATCTTTCTTTAGATACATCAGGCGCTGATAATCTAAGCCACAGCCTCACACAGAGCCACAAGGCTGATTCAGACACATACTTTTCCAAAGCAGTTAAGCAAAGAGCCACAGGTGATGCCGATTCACTTCCATTTGAAAACTGTTTTCTTCAAAATTCTCAAAGGGGTGGCCTGAGGCAAAGACCTTCCTGAATTCAGGGTAACAGAACAATAAGTCAGCAAATCCCAATGCAGGGTTTCTCCACTGAGACTTTACTAGTCACAATGATATCTGAGTTTTCTGAGATGCTTGCAATTCCCTTCAGCTATCCAGTACATGGCCATGTCACAGAGCTTGGATGTGGTACATATCTTGGACAAAAAACCATGAGCCTATTCTGGAGAGTGGTCAGAATTCAGGAAGAAAACTGGAACTTAGGAAGATAGTGGGTGTTGCCCATCGAAAAGCAACCAGCAGTCCTTTCCTAAAATGGGCAGGATGAATGCTGTGAAGCTTTCTACTAGACAGGATACATCCATTGATCTATTCTGTTTTCTAATGTGTACAACCAAGGACACAGTGGGATACACAGACACAGACACACTCGCCTTGTCAAAGGACTTTCTAGAAACAGTCCACTCTAAACCAAACAAACCGCCTTTCCTACCTATTCTCAGAACATGAGACAAAACCACAAACTCACACCCACACTCAAAAAGTCACCTCCTTCCCCCAAGTAAGTCTGTAACTATCCAGAGTGTCCTCTGACTGGTGGGCCATACTATTTTCCCCCAAAATGGCCTGTCCTGTCTCAGGTCTGGTCTCCTTGTCCATCTCTGTGAAGTTGTATGGAGCCTGTGCTGACCACTACCTGCTTTCTCATTAAAGGACCATCTTCAGAGCTCTACTTGCATTTTGTCATCCTCAAACCATTAGGTACCAAGAGAGACAGACTCTCTCTTTGGTAAATCCAAACAAGTAAGTCCACTGGGAATGGGACTGGGACTGGCTCTGTGTCCCTGGCTTCCTGGATCCCAAGTTCAGAGAGTTACATCACCAAAGAAGTGAGGTAGGTCAATTCCAACAGGAAGGGAATGAGGTCACTGCCTTGGCAACCACTTTGTCCTAACACTTGTTTCCAAGGGTCCGTTGAGATGGAGGCTGCCCCTACTTCCTGTGACACTTTCAGAAGTTAGAATGGTATATCAACCGTAGACACCCAGGAGAAGCTCTCCACACAGGGTTGGTTTGGTCCATCTTCTTTATATCAGAAGGAGAGAGGCTGATTCAGACACATCACTTCATCCTGAACAGGTGGTTTGCCATGGAAGATGACTTTTGCTCTCTCAGGTCCTTCATAGCTGCTACATCTTCTCTAGGGATAATTTCTGCATCAAACTTTGAGGTTCTCAGCAGGTGGAAGATCCCCTACATTGCTGAATTGTAAGACCAACTCTGTCCCTGCTCTTTTGTGAAGTTAGATTGAGGGAACAGTGTATGGTTAGGGTTAATAACATATTCTATTTGGGTTAGGAAACATTCTGCGGGATGAATAATGGTATTGGGAACCTGCGATATTCATAAGAATATATAGGTGAAATATAAGTAGGAAACCTGAAATCTAGGTACGATTTGAAGCCCTGAAGGGCATTGGGCCCTTCAGTGAGATACTTAGCTTTGAATTATGTTCTGCACAGATATCTCAGATAAATTGATGTGCAATGGCAGAGGACCTTGTACCTTGGATGATTAAATGTCCTAGAGAACATCCAGTCAAAAAGGAATAGTCGGCAGGATTAGGAAGGTAGTCAGTAGGTTTAGAAAAAAGAGTGAATATAGGATTTGGACGAAAGTTTCATTAGCAATAGGGTTTTGGGTAGAGAGTGAACGTAAATATGAGCACATATGAAGAGTCAGTCACAATGATGAACTGGGGAAAATATGTAGGAAAGCAGATATCAATAGAGACATTAGGAAATCAGGCAAAGTATAATGTAATATGGTTAGACATTTTCAACATGGATGAAGTTGAATATATAATCTTAGGAAAAAAGACATATGTTGCCTCCAATAGGTTTGACATTTGAGAGCATTAGGCAACCTGGACATGGTTGTTTTTAGTAATCCATGCTCACTTTCCATTTTGCATTGGTGAAAGGTTAATTAAATAGGCACTTGTCACTTCCTGTTTTTCTGTATGCTTAACAAACCACTGTTGAAATCTTGAGAACTGTTTGCTAATTTTGTTCCCAGAATGTGCTGTCCCCAACTGCCAAACTGCAGAATATACTCCCTCACCCGGGTGCACGCAAACCGCACACTCGCCCTGACAAATCAATAAATTTCCCTTTCTGCCCTCTCCAAGAAAAGTATATAAGCTCTGTTAAAGCTGTTCTCAGGGCTCTCTGCTCTATTCAAGTGAGCTCTGAGCCCCAGCATGCTGGACCCCCAATAACCTCTTTGCTGTGGCCGAGTGAAAATGGTATACTGTTCTGTACTTAAAAGATGCTTTCTTTTGCTTGCCTCTGCATAAAGATAATCAGTTGCTGTTTGCTTTCGAGTAGATAGACCCAGAAACCGGAACGTCTTGTCAACTAACTTGGACTAGACTCCCACAGGGGTTCAAAAACTCCCCCACTCTCTTTGATGAAGCCCTTCACAGACATCTCAACAACTTCAGAACTACGCACCCCGAAGTCATTCTGCTTCAATATGTGGATGTCCAGCTACTGGCAGCCAACACCAAAGAAAACTGTGAGTCTGAGACCCAAGCACTATTATCTGAGCTTGCTCAACTCGGGTAGAGAGCTTCGGACATAAAGGCCCAAATTTGCCTGCAAGAAGTTATCTTCCTGGGGTATTCCCTTAGGCGCGGTAAATGATGGCTCACTGAGCCCAGGAAACAAACTGTTGTGCAGATACCACCCCCATTTAACAGGAGACAACATAGAGAGTTTCTTGGGACTGCTGGCTTTAGCAGGTTATGGACCTGGGTTTGTGTTCTTGGCTCCTCCTTTATACCAGCTGTTAAATGAGAATGCCCAATTCCAATGAACCCTTGAGCACCAGCAAGCTTTTGATAACATCTAAGAACACTAACACTGAACTCCTCAACTTCACTGAGCCCAGGCTGCAATTTCAGAAAGCCCTACACTACGTTAAAAATGTACATCAACTCAATCAACTTGGTTCAAAAAAACTGCAGGCATTACTGTAGGATCAAGAACAGAGTTTTAGACTAACTCACTCACAGTGAAAGGAAATAATTGAATGGGTAACAAAAGCCTGTCAGTTCTGTCAATTGGTTAATGCTTAGCCTTCCAAGCTTCCTGCAGGAAAGCACCTATGAGGAACCAGACCAGGACAATTCTGGGAAGTGGATGTTATTGCAATTAAGCCAGCAAGGTATAGACTTAAATATCTCCTATTCTTTGTAGATACATTTTCAGGATGGATTGAAGCCTTTCCCACCAAAAAAAAAAAAAAAAAAAGAAAAAAAGAAAGAAAAGAAAACCGGCACAAATTGTGGTCAAGAAGATCCTGAAAGATATTTATCAAAGACACGTCCTGCCTAATGTAACATGGTCTGATAATTGAACAGCCTTCATGGGCCAGGAAAATCAGGGGTTAGCCAGGACCCTAGGGATTAATTGGAATTTACATTGCGCTTATAGACCCCAGAGCTCAGGACACATAAAAAAAATAAATAGAACCATTAAAGAGACCTTAACGAAATTAAGCTTAGAGACCGGCATAAAAGATTAGACTATGCTCCTGCCTTATGCACTGTTTCATGCAAGAAATACTCCCTTTGTTTCTTTGTGTAACCTCACCCCCTATGAAATTCTCTATGGGGCCCCTCCTCCACTAAGAGACCTAACCCCGACTCTAAGACCTAAGGATCCCTTCCACACACCCTTGCTTGACAGACTTAAATCTCTTTTAAGAACTCAGCTATACCTGTGGAAACAGGTGGCTACTGGCTTCCAACCTGGGACGAGGGGAATCCACGTTGATATCAAGAAAGAGACTTCCTCTGAATAAGATGACATCAGGTGTCATCCCTGGAACCCCACTGGAAAGGAACATTCCAGGTGCTACTTATAGGACCTACAGCAGTAAAAGTAGAGGGAGTCACATCCTGCATTCATGCCTCTCATCTCAAGCCTGTGCCATGTCCAGACTCTGGCTGGAAACTGGAAAAGACTGTTAACCCTTTCAAATTGCATATTCGCCACGTGGGTAAGGCTATAGACTCTCTCTTTGGCCACCCGTAGTCCTAACGCTCATCAGCCCCTTCAGCAGCGATGGCTGATCACAAATCCTACTAGACAAGAAGTATGGTCTATCTTGCATACAGCCCCCTTAGGGACCTGGTGGCCATCTCTCCACCCAGACATTTGTCAGCTGGCTATAAGTCTTTCCTATTAGAATATCCCTGATGAAGAGGATCCCATTAAAATTCCATTAAATCCTTTCCGTACCATAGATAATGGAAACAAACATTATGGTTGTAGGGACAGGCAAGCCTGATGCAGGTTGGCTAGCCTATATTAGTATGTTCGTCCGGCAGACTATCAAAGCCACAAACCGCCATGGCTGTGTGGGGGAAAAGCCGACTTCTTCTGTAAGTCATGGGGATTTGAGCATACAGGGGCTACCTGGTGGAACCCAAAATCCTCATCAAATTCAGTACACAGCATTGGCCATATTACCACTTAGACAACCCAAACTGATGGCCCCCAGTAGAGTCTCTAGATCCTCAAATTCTGTGTGACCTTTTTAACTTCTGCAAGTGCTCAAAAGGGTGAAAGGAAATTCCCCTATGTGAAGGCCTTTTTCCTCTTTCGCTCACATCCTGAACTTTGCTTCTCCAATAGTTCCTCAAACTCAGCCTTCTGCTCCATACTCTCTGCTGTCAGTCCCACCTCAGCAAACCTGATTTCTCTTCTCCAATTACTAGATCAAAAACCGAAACCTCTGCCGGTTCTCAGAGCATTGCTCCCTTGCTGAGGTAGCAGGTACTGAGGTACCCATCCACCCACTCACTTCTCTCTTTTCCTGTCAGTGCCCACACCGGGTCCCACCAGATCCTCTTACCACCTAACCCAAAGCTCAAACCAGCTTAGGAGAACCCTCAGACCCCTATCGAAGATGTAATGAAAATGGCCTTTAAAGTTTCTTTGTCATCACTGAAAACAGGTTAGTAAGAATTTAAAGTCCCTCACAGGCTTTTTGGGATACTCACTCCTGTCTTCCTTTCTGCTCTACCGGTTCTACTGCTCAATTTATGTTGCTAGGAAAATCCCAAAACCCTTTCCCATTATTCTTTTACATTTCTCCTTCCTTATTCTCAGATCCACGGAGCTGCTCTCACCCCCCGCCTTCCCCGTCTTCCCCATCTGTACCAGGCCCACAGAAAAATCTTCACTGAACTTCTCCAGAAGTCTTCACCATGGCTGACTTTAGGACTTTCAGCAAAAGAGTCTCTATAAATGAGTTCAGTGTAGATTAACTTCCTCTTTTTCTGTTGCCCTGTTCTACTTGACTACTGGCTGGAAAAATCAGCACTCCTAAGCTAGACACCCCCTTAATAGTTTTTCACAGAATGTGTGAAAAAGGCCTCTGGCCTTGAGCTGGGGCTTCACAGAGATGGCTACATTTCTAAGATAAAAAGTTACAAACTGGGCTCCATGGTAACAGTTGGCAGGGGGATAAAAGAAAAGGAAAAAAAAAGCTCTCTGCCTCCCAGGTGTCCTTGAAAAGTTAACTTGACCACAATAGAGGAGAAAACAGGAAAAAAAAAGCTTCTTTTTTTGAATTTCTGCAGACTGTGAACTTCTGAGTCTCTTCTCTTTCATGTTGGGTACAAAATTCTGAAACTACCTAAACTTGGGGTTCAGGGAGTTAATTGATTACAACAGAAGCAATGCCCTCTGAATCCGGTTGCAACCAAATAGGACTGTTTCCCTGTCTTTGGTGCTATCGTAAGTGCCGTGCCTTGTCCGTCCCTACAACAGTATAATTCTATATACTTAAACATTGTTTATGTTTTCATGAAATGGTCAACAGATTTGATTAATTGTGTAATGGTGAAGATGTGTCCCAGATTGCTCTATAATGACCCAGGTTCATTTGAAGTTCAAACAGGGGGGCATACAACCCGGTTCCACTGGGAACATATATCCCTCACTTTAGCCATCATATTAGGAATTGGAGTTGCGGCAGGGGTAATCACAGGAACCACTGCCCTGCTCCATGGTACACAACAAATGACCCAAATAGAAGCAGCAAGAGACCAAAACTTAAAGATAATAGAAACCTCCATCACAGCTTTGCAGGAATCTTTAACATCTGTATCTGAATTTGTTTTACACACCAGTTGAGGGTTGGACCTCCTCTTCATGAGAGAAGGGGGCCTTTGTGCTGCATTGATATAAGAATGTTGTTCTGATGCCGACCATACTGAGGTTGTAAAAAAAAACCTATGAGTAAAATAAAAGGATGCCTTGAAAAGCGTCAATGAGAGAGAGAGGCCCAAAAAGGGTGGTTTGAGTCTTGGTTCACACAGTCCCCCTGGTTATCTACGCTTTTATCAAACCTGGCCTGTCCAATAATAATCCTCATATTATTTCTAACTATAAAACCCTGTTTGCTCAACCATGTAATTTCTTTACTCCAAGCTCAAATTGGACAAGTTAAACTTATGGTAATGCCCCACTAGCAGACATAGAATGTGACACGCCCCAATAATCACTTTTATGATTAAAAGTAGCAAGAAGAAGAAGTGCGGAATGAAAGGTTAATAAAAAAGGTACTTGTAACTTCCTGTTTTTCTGTATGCTTAACAAAACACTGTTGAAATCTTGAGAACTGTTTGTAATCTTGTTCCCAGATTGTGCTGTCCCCAACTGCCAAATTGCAGAATGTATTCCCTCACCCACTTTCACACTAACCGCCCACTCGCTCTGACCCATCAATAAATTTCCGTCCCTGCCCTCTCCAAGGAAAGTATATAAGCTCTGCTTAAGCTGTTCTCAGGGCTCTCTGCTCTATTCATGTGAGCTCTGAGCCCCAGCTTGCTGGACCCCCAATTAACCCCTTGCTGTTGCATGAGACACTCTCTTGGTGATCTCTTCCTCCAACGCTTGCAGGAACATTACTTGGATGTTTGAATGTAGAAGAGAAAATCCAGTCATAAAGGGATAGTCGGTAAGATTAAGAAGATAGTCGGTAGGTTTAGGAAGAAGAGTGAGTATAGGATTTGGAAAACAATATCTTTAGCAATAGGGGTTCGGTTAGAGAGTGAATGTAAATGTCAGCACATGTGAACAGTCACAATAATGAAGTGGGGAAAATATGTAGGAAAGCAGATATCAATAAAGACATTACAAAATCAGGCAAAGTATAAAGTGAGAGATACAATTAGACATTTTCAACAGAATTGAGTTAGAATATATAATCTTAAGAAGAAACAAAATGTAGTCACCAATAGGATTGACATTTGAGAGCATTAGGCAACTTTGACATGGATGTTTTTTGTAATCCATGCTCACTTTCCATTTAGGCTTTGGTACAATCACAAGTGTGACCTTTACATTTGTCTCCAGAATTCTACTGTGATAAAATGTATATGTAGATGTGGTGACATGAGTGTTTCTTCCACTATTTCTGGGAGCAATATTTTGAACACATATAAATGGGTATTGGGGGTACAAAAAGGTGTACACTGTGTCATTGAATATAGAGATAATGCATGAATAGACCATAAGTGAATAAATAATATAACTGGTTCCACATTAAATAACAGATTGAATAGATATCTGAAAATATATAAGAAATCTTATATTGATATACAATCATTCATTCCAACCAATGATACATCTAATATTAATATTAGGGTTACGGTTTATCATGAAGATATGTTAGTTTTGCTACAAAAGTAATTATGGAAATCAAAAATAATGTGTTTGGAAAGAGTCAGTCACAATGCTGGCAATATGTAAACATGGCCTCTGAGCTTGAGCTGGGGCTTCACAGAGATGGCTACATTTCTAAGATAAAGAAGTTACCAACTGGGCTTCATGGTAACAGCTGGCAGAGAGAAAAAAAAAAAGAGAAGAAAATAGCTCTGCCCCATTCCCGGTGTCCTTAAAATGTTAACTTGCCCAGAACAGAGAAAAAAAAACAGAAACAAAAACTGCTTTTTATGAACTTCTGCAGACTGTGAACTTCTGAGCCCCTCCCTTACATGTTGGGTACAAAATTCTGAAACAATTTAAACTTGGGGTGCAGGGGATTAAATGATTACAACAGAAGCAATGCCCTCTAAATCCGGTTGTAACCAAATAGGACTGTTTCCGTGTCTTCGGTGCTATCTTAGTTGCCTTACCTTGCCTTGTCCATCCCTTTTCTCATGAAAAGACCAGTCAAGAAACATGGAGGAATGCATGTGCTCTGAAGCAGGAAGTGATTGATAGTGAAACAAATGCCTATAAATTTTCTAACTTGTGGATGAAATATATATCCTATGATGTGCATTAATTGAAGAAATAGTAATCTACCAGTGTTGAATAAAAATGAACGTCAAAATAAACATCATGTCCGATTGGAATCTACTTGCATTGATGTTAAACTGGGTCAGGTACTGTAGAAATATTAGGATTTGTGTGCATCATTCACTGAAGTTACTTTTCAGTATAGGAAAGAAATATGTTTTTCAGGTGAATGAATATTTCTAAAAATAATCTTTGGAGAGTTGATTATAAATTTACGTATATGAATATGAATGAATTTGGTGAGTGTAAAATAAGACACATATTTCATATTTTGAAAAATCTGGAGTATATATATATATATATATATATATATATATATATATATATATATATATATGTGTGTGTGTGTGTGTGTGTGTGTGACTAAAGTCACGGTGGCCTGGACACCCTTCTTGTGAACCAGGAGTGATCAAACAGGTCTGCCATTAATACTTTTCCACTTCTCCAATTTGAGGCATTCTGACTTTGGCATTTAGATTCTTTATGTGAAATGGAGTCAAGAAAAAACCGAAGCACCTATGGACTAGCCTCTGCATGGTTTTGAAGAATTCATTTGACCCAAAGGATCCCTATTCCCACTTGATGGAGGTCAGGAACCTTACAGAGAAAGGCGAGAGACTTCATCTACAATGACTGCAATTTTTGCCATTTTGATTTTGTATGCACACATGGGATCTTTCTTTACATCCACCAGGTGTTGGTAATCTAAGCCACAGCCTTACACAGGGCCAAGAGACTGATTAAGACACATCCCTTTCCAAAGCAGTTAAGCAAAGAGCCACAGGTGATGCCCACTCATTTCCATTTGAAAACTGGTTTCTTCAGGCTTCACAAATGTGTGGCGTGAGGCAAAGCCCTTCCTGACATTCAGGGCAAAAGAACAATAGGTAAGCAAAAGGCCCATAGCAGGGTTTCTCCACTGAGACTTTACTGGTCACACTGATATCTGAGTTTTCTGAGATGCTCGCCATTCCCTTCAGCTATCCAGTACATGGCCATATCACAGAGCTTGGAGGTGGTAAATATCTTGAACACAAAACCATGAGCCTATTCTTGACTGTAGCCAGAATTCAGGAAGAAAACAGGAACTAAGGAAGTTTGTAGGTGTTGCCCTTCGATAATGCAAGCCACAGTCCATTCATAAATTGGGCAGGATTGATGCTGGGAAGCTTTCTACTAGACAGGACCCATACATTGATGCATTCTCTTTTCTAATGTCTACAACAACAGACACATTGGGATACACAGACATGGAAACACTTGCCTTGTCCAATCACTTACTAGAAACGGTTCACTCCAAACCAAACAAACCACCTTTCTTACCTTTTCTCAGAACATGAGATAAAACCACAAACACACAACAAAAACCACAAAGGCATCACCTTCCCCCAAGTAGGTCTGTGACTATTCGGAGTGTACTCTCACTGGTGAGCCTTACTATGTACCTCCAAAATGGCCTGTCCTGTCTCAGATCTGGTCTCTTTGGCCAACTCTGTGAAATTGTCAGGAGCCCGTGGTAAGCCACTACTTGCTTTCTCTGGAAAGGCCAGTCTTCAAAGCTTTCCTGGCATTTGGCCATTTTCACATCAATAGATACCAAGAAAGACTGACTCTGTCCTTGGAATATCCAAACAAGTGAGCCCACTAGGACTGGGACTAGGACTGGCTCTGGGTGCCTGGATTCCTGTTTCACAAGTTCAGAGAGTTCCATCACCAAGGAATAGAGATGAGGTCACTTCCTTCAGGAACTGAATGAGGTCACTGCCTTTGCAACCACTTTTTCCTAACAGTTGCTTTCAAGGGTCCCATGAGATAGATGCTGTCCCTATTTCCCGTGACACTCTCACCAGTTAGAATAGTATATCACCCATAGGCACCCGTGAACAGCTCTCCACACAGGCCTGGATTGGTCCATCTTCTGTACATTAGGAACAGAGACACTGAGTCAGAAACAACCCCTCTCCAGACAGGGTTGTTTTCCATGGAAGATGACTTTTGCTCTCTCAGGTCCTTAATAGCTGCCTACATCTTCTCCAGGGATTATTTCTGCATGGACCTTTGAGGTTTTCAGCAGGTGATATATCCCCTACATTCCTATATTGTAAGACCAAGACTTTCCCTGCTCTTTTATAAAGTTAGAATGAGGGAATAGTATATGGTTTGGGTTAATTACTTGTTCGATTTGGCTTAGGAATCATTTTGCTGGATGAATAATGGTATTGGAAATCTGCAATATTTATAAAAATATAGAGGTGAAATATATGTATGAAAACAGAAATCTAAGTAATATTTAAAGCCCAGAAAGGGATTGGGCCCTTGATTGGGAGACTTAGCATTGAATTATGTCCTGCACAGATGTCTCAGATAAATCAATACACAATGGCATCGGACCTTGTACCTTGAATGATTGAATGTCGAAGAGAACATCCATTCAAAAAAGGATAGTCAGTAGGATTTGGGAGATAGTCGGTAGATTCAGAAAGAAGAGTGAGTATAGGATTTGGACCAAAAGTTATTTAGCAATTGGGTTTCAGGTAGAGAGTGAATGTAAATGTCAGCACAAATGAACAGTCAAAATGATGAACTGGGAAATTATGAAGGAAAGCCTATATCAATAGAGACATTAGGATATCAGGCAAAGTTTAAAGTGAGTGATAGGATTAGACATTTTCAACAGGGTTGAGTTTGAATATATAATCTTAGAAAGAAACAAGTATGTAGTCAACAATTGGACTGACATTTGAGAGAATTAGGCAACCTGGACATGGATGTTTTTAGAAATCCATGCTCACTTTAAATTTAGGCTTTGGTACAATCATAAGTGTGACCTTTGCTTTATTTTCCAGAATATTACTGTGATAAAATGTATATGTAGATCAGGTGACATGAGTATTTCTTCCACCATTTCTGGGAACAATATTTTGAAGATGTATAAATGAGTATTGGGGGTAGAATGTGGTGTAGTATCTGTCTAAGAATATAGAGATAATGCAAGAATAGACCATACTGTGAATAAATAATATAATTGGTCCGCTTTAAATAATGGACTGAGTTGATATCTGAAAATATACAGAAAATCTTATATTGATATTAAATCATTCATTCCAACCAGTTATACTTCTAATGGTAATATTAGGGTGATATTTCATCATGAAGAGTGTGTGAGTTTTGCTTCAAAAGTGATTATGGAAATCGAATATAATGTGTTTAGAAAGAAGTCTCATGAAAAGTCTTGTCAAAAAACATGGAGGAATACACGTGTTCTGAAGAATGAAGTTATTGAAAGTGAAACAAATGCCTATAAATTTGCTAACTTGTGTATGAAATATATATCTTATGATGTGCATAAACTGAAGAAATAGTAATGTACAAGTGTTGACTAAAAATGAACATCAAAATACACATCACGTTCCATAAATATCTACTTGCATTGGTGTTAAACTGGGTCAGTTACTGTAGAAATATTAGGATTCGTATGCACCATTCACAGAAGTTAGTTTTTAGTTCTAGGAAACAAATATGTATTTTAGGTGGATGAATATTTCTGAGAATAATCTCTTGAATATTTGATTATAAATCCACATACATGAATACGAATGAATTTAGGGAGTGTACATTAAGACCCATATAGTTAATATTATGAAAAACTTGGAGAGTGTATACACACACACACACACACACACACACACACACAGACATTAAAAAGTAGCAATATATATGGAAATCGAAATTCATCATGAAATGTATATCATCCACTGATCCAAAAATATTCATTATACTGAACATGATTTTATTTATCATGTTGTTCATCTATGAAGCTCACCCATAGGTTGAATTTTCAGTTCCAACTGTGTTTAGGTGGAGTGATCTCTTCTCCCAATTTGTATCTGCAAAGTCAGCCACCTCACAAGAATGTACATGTGATAACAGGTACGATTCAATATGTGCATATGAAATTACATGTGCTGAATTGGCTACAGAGAAATGCAGAAAAGAATTCATCTATTTGTTAACTTTAAAAACACATGGAGAACTATTTCAACAAAATATTGACTAGATTTATAAGTCCTACCCTGTATAATGCAAAAGGCAAGTCCAGCAATACACTATGCCTCGTCTAAACTGCTTGTATTTCTATTCGGTTTGGGTTATTTTTCTCCATCATATTAGAATTAGTAGTCAGAGTCTAGTAGGGTATGGGTTAGTGTCAGGCATTCAGCATTTTGAATGGAAAATAGGAAAATGAATCCAATGTGTATGTAAATATGTGCTTCACAAAAATCTTGGCACTCTAATCCAGAACAATGCCTTGACTTTACCTTCACCCCAAGTAAAACACAATTAGAGTGGAAGAGTTAGAAAATCTGTGAATACATATCTGGAATGTAATATGCTCAAGAGTTCACAACCTTGAAGGTGGCAGAGGAGTTTCCAAAAGTAAGGGACAGGTAAATACTCCACAAAAATGGAGCTCTGCTGGACTAAAGACTTCTGGTGAAACTGCCTCTGAGTTTGGGCACTTGAAATATTTGTTGTTGTCAGGAGTTTTAGCTTTTTTTGTAGAGAGACCATCAAAGCTAGGTATGTATCTAAGTGACCTGGAGGACATGGTTTCTTATTTTCTAATGAACATGAGGCAGCAGTGCTGAATTCTCTCTTTGTAGGTAAACTGTGGCCACTGGGGGGAAAATCTTTCCGTGTGGACTGTAAAGCCATCCGGCAATCCTCCACTTGTCGATGTGTTTCTTGCTGCTGCAATGTGAGTTTGGTATTTGCTTCACAAAATACAAGGAGTTCAACTGGGACACAGTGCTAAAGGGAGTTCTGTCACGTGTGGTGTGTCAGGGTCTGCAGGATAATGCACCAACCAGGCTTCAATCCCATCCTTGACCATACCAATCTGATTCTGAACATTGCCCTGAAAACTCTCCATATAACAAGATGCCTTTACATAGAAGGGTCTGCTGGGTGCACCATGTCAGTCACTAGCCATTTGGAAGCCAATGGCAGATCCACATGGCCCCACCACAGATATTTTATCACACACCTGCACACGACTTTTCTAGGCCCACTTCACATCAGGCTCCAGCTTACTGGCATCTCTGTTCTACACCATTTTCATGGTCATGGGAATTTCAAAAATTTCATGGTATTTATCTAGCCATTTTTCAAGAATGATGTTGGAGGCAGTGTGTGTTTAACTTCATTCAGGAACAATTAAATGGTGAGGAAGCTCATTTCAATGAAAGCTCTGGAGAAATCTCACAGGCAAGGCTTCCAAAGAGTGGCCAAAATTTCACAGGAAGCCAGGGCTATTGCTGTCTACAATGTGAGGTCCATTTGTGTTTTGACTCTCAAATATGGCTGCCATGTCTTTCAGAATAAAACCATGTGATATCCTGGCTGAGATTCCCAGTGCTCTGTGGAAAGCAAACCTGGGCCTAGATCTCGGTTTCCAAGGGCGACTCTCATGCGTGACCAACTGAAATCCCAACATATTTCATGATAACACTTCTCTAAGTCAGTTCCAGAACTCAGTCTTTAAGGGGAATCACACCAGAGTTCAGCCCAGGTGTACCCAGTCATATCTTCCAACTACCACACAAATGACCACAATTAAAACCAAAACACTCCCACATGGTCCTCATCTTCTTCCATATATACACTCTCATACTAAGTTCTGTCTGGAGGTTTACATGAGTGGCGAAGTCCAAGACAGTGTCCAAAATAAGCTCTCTTGCCCCTCATTGCCTAAAGTCATGGTGGCCTGGACACCCTTCCTGTGAACCAGGTGTGATCAAATAGGCCTGCCCTTAATACACTTCTGCTTCTCCAATTTGAGGCCTACTGACTGTCAGGTATAGATATTTTTATGTGAATTGGAGTCATGAGAAAACCAAAGAACCTATGTGCTAGACTCTCCAGGGCTTTGAAGAACTCATTTGACACAAAGGATGCGTATTCTCACTTGATGGAGGTCAGTAGCCTTACAGAGGAAGGCAAGAGACTTCATCCACAGGGACTGCTCATTTGGCCATTTTGGGTATGGATTCACACACGGAATGATCCATCAGGTGATGAGAATCTAAGCCACAGCCTCACACAGGTCCAAGAGGCTGATTCAGACACATTATCAGGATCAATCACCTGTTTTTTTCCTCTGTCTAACTAGCTAGAGAGCCCTTCTCTTTTAATTGAATTTTTATCTCTGTCTGACTAGCTTGAGAGACCTTCTCTTTTACTTGAATATTTCTACTATAACTATAATACAACCCAAGAAGATATCGCCAAACAAAACTGAACCAGAATGAAACAAAAGTGGAACAACAGAAAATCATTATAATAGCTTTTCTATCCTCCTGAAATGTCCATCTCTTTTTTCTCTCAATCAGTTCCTCAGATGTGAGTGGTTTTTCTTCCATCTTACCCATCTCCAGGGACAGGCAACTTAAAACAAAAGTGAAGCAAAACAAAAGAGGAATTTTAAAATGGCTTCCCATCCTCTCGCCCTGCCTTCAGAGGTGAGCAGTTTACCTTATCACTTACCCTCACTCATTCCCCTTGCGGCCCTCCAAATGCCACAGTCTGGCTGGGCAAAACTCAGGAGCCACTTGACAAAAGAAACGAACTTTATTTTAAGAACCACACATGCCAAACAAAACAGCTCCTGAGGAAAACCTTCAGAACCCAACTGCCATCACCAGCTTCCCACAAGCCAGCAGTGACCTACCTCACTTACTTGGTGATGGAACTCTCTGAACTGGAAGCCCGGGACACAGAGCCAGTCCCAGTCTCAGTCCCAGTGGGCTCATTGTTTGGATTTACTAAGGACAGTGTCAGTCTTTCTTGGTACATACTGATGTGAGGATGGCCAAATGCCAGAAGAGCTCTGAAGTGGAGCCTTTCCTGAGAAAGCAGGAAATAGCTGGCTCCTGAAAACTTCACAGAGTTGGCCAAGGAGACCAGATCTGAGACAGTAGCGGCCATTTCGTGGGAAAATATTATGGCGCACCAGTCAGAGGAAACTCTGGATAGTCACAGACCTACTTTGGGGAAGGAGGTGACTTGTGGGTATGGGTGTGAGTTTTTGGTTTTGTATCATGTTCTGACAATAGGTAGGAAAAGCAGAATGTTTGCTTTGGGGTGAACTGGGTCTAGTAAGTCCTTTGGCAAGGCAACTGTTTCTATGTCTGTGTATCTCTCTGTGTCCGTGCTTGTAGACCATAGAAGGTGAATTAAAAATTATAGCCAGTTCTCCAAAGGGTATATCTGTAATTTCACCAAGAGACAGAATAGCACAGTTACTAATAATACCAAGCCTACATGATAAATTTTTCAGTCATGCTGTAGAAAGAGGTTCCAAGGGATTAGGCTCCACACGTGTAGATTGGGCTATGTTTCTTTAAATTTAGATTCTCGCCCCATGCTAAAACTAAATATTCAAGGACATGAATTTAATGGGCTATTGGATACAGATGCAGAACTTAGCATCATCTCTCATCAAGAACTTAGCATCATCTCTCGTCAAAACATTGGCCATTGCAACAATACACTCAAATGCTTCAAGGCCTAGGATTGGTGACTAATCCCCATAGAAGAGCAATGGTATTAGATTGGAAGGATCCTGAAGGATGTGAAGGAACTAAACAGCCATATGTATGGATCATCTTCCCATAAATTTATGGGGATGAGATGTCCTAGATCGATTAGGTTTGACATTAACAAATAACATCAATCAAAATGTACCCACAATTATGGTTAGACAAGGTTTTAGGAAAGGAAAAAGATTAGAAAAACAAGAACAAGGTATTGCAGCCCCAATACAAATAGATCAAAGAACAGACAGACATGGGTTGGATTTTAAGAAAGGGCCACTAAGACAATAAAAACTACTTGGAAATCAGAAATACCAGTATGGGTTCCTCAGTGGCCCCTGACTAAAGAAAAGGTACAAGCAACCCATGACATGGTAAAACAACAATTAGCAGAAGGACATATACAACCGTCTGTATCTCCCCATAATACTCCCATTTTTGTCATCAAAAAGAAATCTGGTAAATGGAGATTATTGCAAGATTTAAGAGCCATTAATAATGAGACGGTTATTATGCGACCTGCTCATTTGGGAATTCCTCAATGTTCTGCTTTGCCAAAAACCTGGTATGTTTTAATTATAGATATTAAAGATTGTTTTTATTCAATTTCAATTCATCCTGAGGATAGTCCATGGTTTGCATTTATTATCCCTGCACTGAATCATGAAGGTCCTGATCAGAGATCCAAATGGAAAGTACTCCCTCAAGGGATGGCTAACAGTCCAACTATGTGTCAAATTTATGTTAACAAATTAATCCAGCCACTTAGAAATCAAAATCCTGAACTACAAATATTTCACTATATGGATGGTGTATTATTAGCACAGAAAGCTAAAAACGCATTGCTAGAATGTTATGCCACACTTACAAACTTATTAAAAAATTATAAACTAGAGATAGTAATAGATAAAGTAAAATTAATTTTTTCAATTAATTATTTAGAAATTCTTTTATCCTCAATCATGGTCCATCCACCAAAAATTCAAATACGAATAGATCAACTCAAATCACTTAATGACTTTCAAAAGTTATTAGGAGACATAAATTGGATAAGGCCTTATCTAGGTATACCAACAGGAGAGTTTGAACCTTTATTTGATATCCTAAAAGGTCTATCAGATCCAAATGCACCCCGAATGTTAACACCTGAAGCAAGAAAGGCATTAAAAATCATTGAAAAATGTATGGAAAATATTCATTTGGATAGAATTGATTTAAGAATGCCTTTATTATTTATTGTACTACCACCAAAAAAATATTCCTACAGAAGTATTTTTGGCAAGAAGGTCCATTATTATGAATACATTTATCTTGTTCTCCTAACACTATTCTTACTAGGTATACTGAGGCTTTAGGACAATTAATACTCAAAGGAATAAAAGCAGCAAAGGGACTGATTGGAATGTCTTCCAATAAAATTATTACTCCATATACTATGAATCAAATTGATGAGTTAGATAATTAGTTAAATACTTGGGCAATAATCATGTGCAAATCTTATGTTTCATTTGATAGCCACTTACCATCTAATCCTTTATTGTCTTTTTGGTCATCACATCATGTAATTTTTCCAAAAATGAGAAGAAAAACACCTATTATAAATGCTACAAATATATTCACTGATGGGTCAAATAATGGTACAGCAGTAATAGTTACACCTGATCAAACTTTTACATTTTTAGTACGAAAACAATTAGCTCAAAATGTAGAGCTTAATGCAGTATTACAAGCTTTTGTGATGCTTAAAGCATCTGTAATTAATTTATTTTCCGATAATCAGTATATAGTTATTGCTATAGTATCACTTGAAGGTGGAAGGATTTCCCCTTCCTCTACTCTTTTCTCTTTGCTTTCCACTATACAAAGTCTAATCTGGGACAGGAAAGATCCGTTCTTTATAGGACATTTCAGGACACATACAGGAATGCCTGGAGCCCTTAGTTTGGGCAATTATTTAGTAGATAAAACAACACATGATATACATACATATTTTCTCTACACTAGAAGAAGCTATAAATTTTTATAAAAAGTTCCATGTCAATGCTAATACTTTACAAAAGCATTTCAAAATAACTAAGGAACAAGCTAGACAAATAATAAAACAATGTCAAAATTGTGTGACCTTTTTACCACAAGTTAATCTTGGAGTCAATCCTAGAGGATTGATACCTAACCATATTTGGCAGATGAACGTCACAAACTTGCCAGAATTTGGAAAATTAAAATATTTGCATGTTACAGTTGATACTTCTTCTGGATTTTTGATGGTCTCCCTTCTTGCTGGAGAAAAAAACTAAAGATGTTATAGCTCATTGCTTACAAAATTTTGCCACTGTGGGCGTTCCAAAAGAGTTAAAAACAGATAATGCCCCTGGTTATATTTCTACCTCTTTTAAACAATTTTGCTCATCATTTGGCATTACTCATATAACAGGAATCCCATACAATCCACAGGGACAAGGCATAGTTGAAAGATCACATCAAACTATTAAAACATACATATTAAAGCAAAAAGAAGGAATTGGGAAGGGGTATATATTCCCCAAAGATAAACTTAAAATAACCCTTTTACTCTAAACTTTTTAAATTTGGGTTCATCAGGGCTTAGTGCTGCAGAAAGGCATATATGTCCAAATAATGTACATAAGCCCAAGGTACTTTGGAAGGACATTCTAACAGAACAATGGAAAGGTCCTGACCCAGTAATTGTCTGGAGTCCGGGGTCTGTTTTTGTGTTTCTACAGGGAGAAGAGTAGCCAATTTGGATTCCAGAGAGATTAACTAAAGAGATTTCTACAGACCAAAAATAAGATGATTTGGCTCAAATCAATAAGAGCTGATATCCAGAACTCCAGTTTGGCTGTTCTTACATCTGTGACAGAACCAGAATGTTTTCTTCAACATCTATTTTATTATTGCCCTTTCTCATATCATGAAGTTTTATTTTGTTTTTTTTTTTTTAGCTCATACAGACCTAGGTTAATGTTTTGCTGATCAGTTCTATTTTTGGACAATAGAGTTTTTAGACATTGCAATGGAGATTTCACCTGTAAAAAGTCATAAGGCCTTTAATATTATGTCATGTGTTGTATGTATTATATTATGTGTGCACACTTGTGTTTTGTGTTATATGTTTGATTTCAGCATCTTTTCTGTGTTGACTATATTCTTTTCAAGTTGATATACTTTGTCTTGATTATCTGATGTTCTGACTTCTACTTGATCTAGTCTGTTTTGTAATATTCTCATTAGCACTTTTAATCTGATTTACAGTTTCTTGCATTTCTATGATTACAACTTGATTATTTTTAACACCTCTATCTCCTGATAAAGCTCATTCTTTGTGGATTTAATTTGTGTGGTTAGTTCCTCTTCAAAATATACTTTCAATGCTTGGATTTGCTGTCTCATGTCTTCTCTAATATTCCGTTCCATCTGAATTAGGAATGCCTTGATTTCTTTCCCTGTCCATATTTCTGATTCTTCTAGGTCCTCCTGTATATTTAGATTGTACTGCATTGTTCGTAACCCTTTTTTCCCTTGTTTTTTCATATTGTTCACATTGCTTTCCAGCTCTGTTTGACTGCTTTGTAACTGCTTTCTCCTATACATTTGTTTTGGCTTTGTATATCTCTGTTGTCTCTCTTTTGTGGTGGGAGATTATGCCAAGAAATTTTGGGCTTTGTTGTACTTTAAAGCTGATTCATTCAATTCATATAAGGCTTCTAGGTTCTGTATGCATATAATGATTTGCTGTTTGTTCTTAGGACTATATGTTTAGGTTGGGTGCTCTGGTGGTACAATGGTTAGTATGACTTGGCTACTTTAGAAGATTGCTCCACTGAAGGTGGATACTACCAGGCAATTGGAACAGGGTGTTGGTAGTAGCTAGGTATTTAGGAGTCTTATAGACAGCCTCGAGACATTCACCTATTTGCATTTAGACAATTACACACAATGGAAGATGTAATGCTTGGGATGAGAGTTGGGCGGTAGGAGAATGAAGGTGCTCTTAAAAAGAAAAAATGATAGAGGGAGAGATAGATTAGAGGGGAATGAAAAGAACAATAAAACTTGAAATGGGATAGAAAGAGAGAAGGAAAAGGGGGGAAAGGAACAGGGAGAGAAGAAGGAGAGAAAAAAATATCAACAACAGCAACAACAACAACAAAAAAAAATTAAAGTCTTAGAGATCCACCTTCTTCTCTTCCAGTAGGCAGAGCTGTGCCTTCCAAGCGGAGTGTCTGCTCTCTACCTGCTGAGAGCTATCCCTGTACTGCGTCTTCTGGGGGTTTCTCAGACTTGTCAGTCCAGAGCCATTTCACTTCTCCAGCTCTTAACCCAGTTCCTCCTGTCAGCCTGCCAGCCAGGTCCTGTTTCCCAGAAGTGATTCTCCAGAGATCTAGTTACACTTGCAGCCCCACCGAGTGTCCCTTTTAAGCCCCAGTGCTGTGGTAAACTGGCGGCTAAGACCTTAGGGGTCACCGCTGGTGATATGGGGGCCTTGGGGTCTGGGCTCCCCTCTGCTTCCCTACGGACATGACCCCTGAGAAGTCAATGAAGTTTCCTGGCTGCTTGTATCAGTATGGGGAGTCACGCACCTGCTAAAGTGGATTCTGCTGGGAAGGAATTTCGCCAGCCGAACTCCGATGACGTCAACTCTCTGCTATGACGGGCCCCAGGCTTCTTGCCGGATTGACCGAGGGGAGGGGTGGGACTGGCCCGGCCCGGTTCGCCTCAGCTCCTGGCGCGTGGAGGCTTGGCTAAAGACTTCTTCCTGACAAGCTGTGTCTCAGCGTCTAGCAGGACCCAGTCACTTTGGCTGCGGGCGGGTGGATGGATCTGCAGCTGTGCCCGCGGTGCGCGGACTGTGGCTGGTGAATCTCGAACTCCGCGTCTAGTGGCAGGGTCCCGCTCGTCCGGGTCACACAGACGCTTCAAAAAAATTCTAGTAGCTCCCGGGCGGTCTCCCTTCAGTGGAATTTTGCTAGGAGAATCTCCGTTGGTAGAATCCAAGAGTTATCCTTGCGACTTTATGACCCCATCACTGTGAGTGCATTAAAAGCGCAGCCTCTCTGCCCGCTGCCATGTTGGATCCACCTTTTCTTTGCATTATATTTAATAATTCTCTTCGAGACAATGTAAATTGTTAAGAAAATTGTTTTCTTTTAGTGCCTTTTGGAATGTTACATAATTCTTTCTTTAGGCATTGTTGCCAGAATTTCTAACTTCATCCGAGTGCATGTGAAGACAAAGATAAAACCAATCTACAGCTTCTGCAATAGCCATCACTGAACTGCTTGCAGAACTTGCCTGGACTATGTATCACTTGTATGCATTGTGAACTCACCTGCATGCATTGTGAACTATCTGTTGGTGCAGCGACTTGTGGTAGTGTTGGGGTATTTCTCTGATGATGTCATCGGTGGTACAATTTTTTCAAAAAGAGCCATCAATTGCCTTGGTGTATCTTCCTCCCTTCTGCTTGTCATGGTCGTTCAGCTAAAATTTGGGTGCCAACAGAGATGAGGCAAAGAACCTCACCCGCCCCTGGTACAAAGACCTCTCCACAGGTGTGGATGTATACTGGACCTGTAGTCAGTGATGGGTAAGATCCAATTACAATGGTACCAATCTAAGACAGGAGGCTGACACCTTGAGGTCAGCTCATTCGATAATGGGTAAGGACCATATGTACTATTGGACAACCTAAGGCAGGCACGGTCCCTAAGCCACATGCTTGTTGTTTAAACAGAGAGGGTTAGATGTTGAGAGCCACAGCCCAAGGGGCCAAAGCAAACTTTCAGACTGCCAGCTGATGGTTGGCTCACAGCGGCCTCAGCAACATCTAGCTGATTGGCTCCTCTGCGGTGATGCCCATTGGGCTGTTTCCCCACCCTTTCAAATTATGGAGGTGCTTCTTGGGGGACTTTTTTGGCTCTGCTCAAACAACCCAGCCAATCGACCTCAAGAGCAGGAGGAGTGAGGAGGTTGAGAGCTTGTGGGAAGCCGGTGGTGGCAGTTGTGCTCTGAGTGTTTTTCCGGAGGAGCTATTTTTTGGCGTGTGTGGTACTAAAAATAAAGTTAGCTTTTGACAAGTGGCTCCTGAATTGTGCCCAGCCAGACTGTGGCAATCCTAAATTGATGGAGCAAAATAACCAAAACAGAATAGACATACAAGCAGTTCAGAGGAGGCATGGTGTATAGCTGGACTTACCTTTTGTATGATAAAGGGTAGGTGTTATAAATCAAGTCAATATTAAATTGAAGTAGTTCTCCATGTGTTTTAAAGATAACAAATACGTGAATTCCTGTCGCCCTTTATCTGTATCCTATTCAGCACATGTATTTTTGTATGCACATATAGAATCCTACCTGGTAACACATGTACACTTTTGTGAGGTGGCAGACTTGGCAGATACAAATTGTCAAAAGAGATCACTCCTCCTGAACGTTGTTGGAACTGAAAATTAAAACTATGGGTGAGCTTCCTAGTTGAACAAGATAATACATAAATCCATGTTCAGTAAAATGAATATTTTTGGATCTGTGAATGATATATATTTCATGATAAATTTCGATTCGCATATATATTGCTACCTTTTAATGACTGTGCGTGTGCGTGTGTGTGTGTGTGTGTGTGTGTGTGTATACACACACACTCTCCAGATTTTTCAGAATATAAAATATATGTGTCTTATTATACAATCCCTAAATGCATTCATATTCATGTATGTGGATTTATAATCAAATGTTCACAAAATTATTCTCAGAAATATTCATCCACCTCAAATTCATATTGTTTCCTAGTACTGAAATCTAAATTCAGTGAATGGTGCATAGAAGTCCTAATTTTTCTACAGTAACTGACCCACTTTAACATCAATGCAAGTAGATTACTATGGTACATGATGTGTATTATGACGTTCATTTTTATTCAACAATGTTACATGACTATTTCTTCAGTTTATGCACATCATAGGATAAATATTTCATTCACAAGTTTGCAAATTTATAGGCATTTGTTTCACTTTCTATCACTTCCTGCTTCAGTACACATATATTCCTCCATGTTTTTTGACTGGTCTTTTCATGAGAATACTTTTCATTTTAGATTTCAATAATCATGTTGAAGCAAACCTCACACACTCTTCATGACAAATCATAACCCTAATATTACCATTAGATCTATAAATGGTTGTAATGAATGTATGTATATCAATATAAGATTTCCTGTATATTTTAAGATATCAATTCAATCCATAATTTAAAGTTGGAACCAGTTATATTATTTATTCACAGTATTGTCTATTCATTCATTTTATCAATATTTGTAGACACAGTGTAGACCTATTTGTACACCCAATACTAATTTATACATCTTCAAAATATTGACCACATTATTGGTGGAAGAAATACTCATGTCACCTGATCTACATATACACTTTATCACAGTAATATTCTGGACACAAAATGCAAAGTTCACACTTATGATTGTACCAAAGCCTAAATGGAAAGTGAGCATGGATTACTAAAAACATCCAAGTCCAGATTGCCTAATGCTCTCAAATGTCAATCCTATTGTTGCTAAATATTTGTTTCTTTCTAAGATTGTATATTCAACATCTACCATGCTGAAAATGTCTAATCCTATCACTCAATTTATACTTTGCTTGATTTCTTCCTGTCTCTATTGATATCTGCTTCCCTATATATTTTCCCCAGTTAATCATTGTAACTGACTCATCACATGTGCTGACATTTACATTCATTCTCTACCAGAAACCCTATTGCTAAAGAACTTTTGGAGCAAATCCTATACTCACTCTTCTTCCTAAACCTACTGACTATCTTTCCAATCCTACCAACTACCCTTTTTAAGTGGATGTTTTCTTCTACATTTGATCATCCAATTTACAAGGTCCTATGCCATTTTTTATCGATTTATCTGAGACATCTGTGCAGAAGGTATTTCAAAGCTAAGTATCCCAATCATGGACCCAATGCTCTTCTGGGCTTCAAATCTTACCTAGACTTCTGTATTCATACTTATATTTCACCTATATATTCTTGTAAATATCACAAGTTCCCATTGCCATTATTCATCATGCAGAATGATTCCTAACCCAAATCAAACCTGTTATTACCCTAACCATACACTGTTCCCTCAATCTAACTTTACAGAAAAGCAGGGACAGAGTTGGTCTTACAATCAGGAGCGTAGGGGATCTTCCACCTGCTGAGAACCTCAAAGGTCAATACAGAAATAATCCATGGAGAAGATGTAGGCAGCAATGAAGGACCTGAGGGAGGAAAAGTCAACTTCCATCGTAAACAACCTGGTCAGGGTGAAGGGATGTGTCTGAATCAGCCTCTCTCTTCTTAATGTAGAGAAGATGGACCAAACCAAGCCTGTGTGGAGAGCTGTTCCCAGGTGCCTATGGTTGATATATCATTCTAACTTGTGAAAATGTCACAGGATGTAGGTGCACCCTCCATCTCCTGGGACCCTTGGAAGCAACTGTTAGGACAAAGTGTTTGCCAAGGCAGTGACTTCATTCACTTCCTGAAGGAAGATACCTCACATAACTTCCTTGGTAATGGAACTCTATAAACTTGGGATTCAGGAAGCAAGGAGACCACAGCCAGTTCCAGTCCCAGTTCCAGTGGTCTCACTTGTTTGGGTAAACCAAGGACAGAGTCAGTCTTTCTTGGTTCCTAGTTATGTGAGGATGGCCAAATGCCAGGAAAGCTAAGAAGAGGGGCCTTTCCTGAGAAAGCAGGTAGTGGATCACCAGTGACTTCTGACAACTTCACAGAGTTGGCCAAGGAGACCAGAACTGAGACAGCACAGTGCATTTCGTGGAAATATAGTATATCCCACCCATCATAGGACACTCCGGATAGTCACAGACCTACTTTGGGGAAGGTGCTGCCTTTTTGAGTGTGGGTGTGAGTTTGAGAATATGTAGGAAAGGCGACTTGTTTGGTTTGGAGAGGACTTTATCTAGTATGTCCTCTGACAAGGTGAGTGTTTCTATTACTGTGTATCCCACTCTGTTTGTGGTCTTGGTATTAGAAAAAGAATGCATCATGGATGTGTTCTGTCTAGTAGAAAGATTCCCAGCATTCATACTGCCAATTTATGAATGGATTGCGGCTAGCCTTATCAATGGGCAAAACCTACTATCTTTCTAAGTTCCTGTTTTCTTCCTGAATTCTGGACACTCTCCAGAATAGGCTCACAGTTTTGTGTCCAAGCTATGTGGCACCTCCAAGCTCTGTCACATGGCCATGTACTGGAGAGCTGAAGGGAAGGGGAGCATGTCAGAAAACTCAGATATCATTGTGACCAGGAAAGTCTCAGTGGAGAAACCCTGCTTTGGGTCATTTGCTTACCTATTTTTCTGTTGCCCTAAATGTAAGGAAAGTCTTTGGCTCAGGCCACATTTTTGTGAAGCCTGAAGAAAACAGTATTCAAATGGAAATGAGTGGGCATCACCTGTGGCTCTTTGCTTAATTTCTTTGGAAATGGATGTGTCTGAATCAGCCTCTTGGCTCTCGGTGAAGCTGGGGCTTAGATTGTCAGCACCTGATGGATCTAAAGAAAGATCCCATGTGTGCATCCATAACCAAAATTCAAAAAGATCAGTCATTGTGGATGAAGTCTCTCACCTTCCTCTGTTAGGTTCCTGACCTCCATCAAGTGTGATTATGGACCCTTGGGTAAAATGAGTTCTTCAAAGCCCTGCAGATGTGCTAGTGTTTTCTCATGACTACAAACCACATAAAGAATCTATACCTGACAGTCAGTAGGCCTCAAATAGTAGAAGCAGAGCAGTATTAATGGCAGGCCTATTTGATCACTCCTGGTTGACAGGAAGAGTGTCCAGGCCACACTTACTTTATGCAAATGAGGGACAAGGAAGCTTATATTGGACACTGTCTTGAGCTGTGCCACTTATGGAAACCTCTTGCCAGAAGTTATGATGAATGTCTATATGGAAGAAAATGAGGGCCATGTGGGAGTGTTTTGGTTATAATTGTGGTCATTTTTGTGGCAGTTGGAAGAGATGACTCGGTCCACCAGGGCTTCACTCTTGGGTGATTCCCCTTATAGACTGAGTTCTGGAACTGACCTCAGAGTAGTATTGCCATGAATTGAATTGGGATTTTAGGAGGCCACGCATGAGATTCACGCTTGGAATCTGAAATCTAGTCCCAGGTTGGTTTTCCACAGAGCACTGGGAATCTCAGCCAGGATATCACATGATTTTATTATGAAAAACATGGCAGCCATAGTTGAGAGTCAAAACACACATGGACCTCACATTGTACAGTTCAATGGGCCTGGCTTCATGTGACCTTTTGGCCACTCTTTGGGAAGCCTTTCCTGTGACTGTTGTCCAGAGAATTCATTGAAATGAACTTCCTCACCATTTAGTGGTTCCTGAATGAATTGAAACCCACAGTGACTCCAACTTCATCCTTGAAAAATGGCTAGATGAATACCATCAAATTTTTGAAATTCCCATGACCAGGTGGCACTGGAGAAACTTTGGATGTCCTGTTGCTGATCATGAGTATACAATACAGTGCCTTGATTGACTGGGTTTCATGAAAATGTTGAAGAACAGTGATGCCAGTAAGTTGGAGCCTCCTGAGTAGTGGGCCTAGAGTAGTGGTGTGCAGTTGTGTGATGAAACATCTGTGGTGGAGTCATGTGGACCTGCCATTGGCTTCCAAATAGCTTGTGACTGACATAGTGTAGCCAGCAAACCCTTATATGTAAATGCATCTTGTTATATGGAGAGTTTTCAGGGCAATGTTCAGAATCAGGTTGCTATGGTCAAGGGGGCAAGCTATGTGGGATAGAGGCCTGGTTGGTGCATTCTCTTGCAGACCCTGACACACCACACATGACAGAACTCCCTCTAGCACTGTGTCCCAGTTGAAATCTTTGTATTTCACGAAGCAAATACCAAACTCCCAGTGCAGCAGCAAGAAACACCACGAAAATTGGAGGATGACCAAATGGTTCAGAGTCCTCACAGGGAGACACATAGCCCCCAGTGGCCACAGTTTACCTACAAAGAGAGAATTCAGCACTGCTGTCTCATGTTCATTGGAAAATAAGAAACAAGATCCTTCAGGTCACATAGATGCAGATCCAGCTTTAATTGTCTCACCACAAATGAAGATTAAGCTCCTGACAACAACATATATTTTAAGTTCCCAACCTCAGAGGCAGTTTCTCAAGAAGTCTTTAGGCCAGCAAAGCTCCATTTTTGTGGAGGGTTTACCCTGTTCGTTACTTTTGTAAACTCATCTACCACCTCCAAGTTTGTGAACAACTGAGCATATTGCATTCAATATATATATATATATATATATATATATATATATATATATATATATATATATATATACACAGATTTTCGAACTCTTCTCCTGTAATTGTGTCTTACTTGGGGAAAGGTAATGTCAAGGCATTGTTCTGGATAAGAGTGGGAAGATTTTTCATAGCACATAATTACATACACATTGGATACCTTTTCCAATTTTCCATTCGAAATACTGAATCCCTGACACTAACCCATAGCCTACTAGACTCCGACTACTTATCCTAATATGATGCAGAATAATAATCCAAACAGAATAGAAATACAAGCAGTTCAGAGGAGGCATGGTGTATAGTTGAATTTGCATTTTGCATTATGTAGTGTAGGAGTTATAAATCTAGTCAACTTTTGTTGAAATTGTTCTCCATGTGTTTTTAAAGTTAACAAATATGTGAATTCCTGTCTCCCTTTCTCTGTAGCCTATTTGCACATGTATTTTTATATGCACATATAGAATCCTACAAGGTACAACACGTACATTCTTGTGAAGTGGTTGACTTGGCAGATACACATTGTGAGAAGAGATCACTTCTCCTAAATGCTGTTGGAAGTTAAAATTCGAACTCTCTGTGAGCTTCCTAGTTTAACAACATTATACATAAATCCATGTTCAGTAAAATGAATATTTTTGAAACTGTGGATGATATATATTTCATGGTGAATTTCAATTGCCATATATATTGCCACTTTTTAATGTCTGTGTGCATGTGTGTGTGTGTATATATATATATATATATATATATATATATATATATATATACAAACTTTCCAGATTTTTCAAAATATGAAATACATGTGTCTTATTATACATTTCCTAAATTCATTCATATTCATATATGTGAATTTATAATCAACTTTTCACAAGATTATCGTCAGAAATATTCATCCACCTGAAATACGTATTTGTTTCCTAGTACTGAAAACTATCTTCAGTGAATGGTGCCTACAAATCCTAAAATTAATACAGTAACTGACCCAGGTTAACATCAATGCAAATTGATTCCTATGGGACATGATGTGTATTTTGACGTTCATTTTTATTCAAAACTGGTACATTACTATTTCTTCAGTTTATGCACATAATAGGATATATATTTCATCCACAAGTTCGCTAATTTAGAGGCATTTGTTTCACTTTCAATCACTTCCTGCTTCAGAACACATGTATTTTTTCATGGTTCTTGACTGGTCTTTTCATGAGACTTCTTTCCAAACACATTATTTTTGATTTCCATAATCACTTTTGAAGCAAAACTCACACACTTTTCATGATAAACCATAACCTTAATTTTACCATTAGATGTATAACTAGTTGGAATGAATGTATGTATATCAATATAAGATTTCTTATATATTTTAAGATATGAATCCAATGCATTATATAAAGTGGAACCAGTTATATTATTTATTAACAGTATGGTCTATTCATGCATTAGCTCTATATTCATAGACACAAGGTACACGTCTTTGTACCCCCAATACTAACTTATTAATCTTCAAAATATTGCTCCCAGAAATGATGGAAAAATTACTCATGTCACCTGATCTACATATACATTTTATCACAGTAATATTCTGGACACAAAATGCAAGGTTCACACTTATTGTTGTACCAAAGCCTAAATTGAAAATGAACATGGATTACTAAACACAGCCATGTCCAGGTTGCCTAATGCTCTCAAATATCAATCCAAGTAGTGACTACATATTGGTTTCTCCTAAGATCATATATTCAAATTCAACCCTATTGAAAATGTCTAATCCTATCACCCACTTTATACTTTGTCTTATTTCGTAATATCTCTATTGATATCTGTTTTCCTACATATTTTCTCCGGTTCACTATTTTGACTGACTCTTCACATGGGCTAACATTTACATTCACACTCTAAACAAAACCCTATTGATAAAGAATATTTTTTTTCCAAAACCTATACTCACTCTTCTTCCTAAACCTAACAACTATCTTCCTAATCCTACCGACTATCCCTTTTTGACTGAATGTTCTTTTCTACACCCAATCATCAAAGTAAACATTGGGCGAGCTTCGGAGGAAGAGACCACCAAAAGACTATCTCATGCAACAGCAAAGGGTTTATAGGGGGTCAGCATGCAGGGGGTCCGAGCTCACATGAATAGAGCAGAGAGCCCTGAGAAGAGCTTAAGCAGAGCTTATATACTTTCTTTGGGGAGGGCAGGGAGCGAAGTTTATTGATGGGTGAGGGAGAGTGGGCGGTTTGCATTCAACCGGGTGAGAGAGTACATTCTGCAGTTTGGCATTTGGGGACAGGACATTCTGGGAACAAGATTAGCAAACAGTTCTCAAGATTTCAACAGTGTTTTGTTAAGCATACAGAAAAAAAAGTGACAAGTACATATTTTAGTAATCTTTCATTCCCCACTTCTTCTTCTAGCTACTTTTAATCATAAAAGTGATCATTGGGGGGTGTCACATTCTATGTCTGCTAGTGGGGTATTACCATAAGTTTAACTTGTCCAATTTGAGCTTAGAGAAAAGAAATTACACGGTTGAGCAAACAGGGTTTTATAGTTAGCAATAATATGGAGATTATTATCGGACAGGCCAGGGTTGATAAAAAAGTAGTCAAACAGGGGGACTAGGTGAACCAAGACTCAAACCACTTTTTTTGGTCCTCTCACTCTCTCATTGACGCTCTTCAAGGTGTCTTTTTAATTTAATCATTTTTTTTTACAACTACATTATGCTCTGAATAAACACAAAATTCTTCCCAGGAAGTGACAAATACCTATTTTATAAACTTTTCACTTCCGACTATCCCTTTTTGACTGGATGTTCTCTTCGACATTCAATCATCGAAGGTACAAGGTCCTATGCCATTGTATATTGATTAATCTGACACATCTGTGCACAACCTAATTCAAAGCTAAGTATTCCAATCAAGGGCCCAATGCTCTTTTGGGCTTCAAATCTTACCTAGATTTCTGTTTTCATACATATATTTCACCTATATATTCTCATACATATCGCAGGTTCCCAATACCATTATTCATCCAGCAGAATGATTCCTAACCCAAATCACACATGTTATTAACCCTAACCATACACTGTTCCCTCAATCTAACATTACAGAACAGCAGGGACAGAGTTGGTCTTACAATACAGGAATGTAGTGGATCTTCCACCTGCTGAAAACCTCAAAGGTCCATGCAGAAATGATCCCTGGAGAACATGTAGGCAACTATGAAGGACGTGAGAGAGCAAAAGTCATATTCCATGGAAAACAACCTGGTAAGGATGAAGGGTTGTGTCTCATTCACCCTCTCTTCTTAATGTAGAAAAGATGGACCAACCAAGGCCTTTGTGGAGAGCTGTTCCTGGGTTCCTATGGTTGAGATACCTATCTAACTTGTGAAAGTGTCAGAGGAAGTATGGAAGCAACTGTTCGGAAAAAGTGGTTGCTAAGGCAGTCACCACATTCAGTTCCTGAAGGAAGTGACCTCACCTCACTTCCTTGGTGATGGAACTCTGTGAACTTGGGATCCAGGAAGTCAGGCATCCAGAACCAGTCCAATTCCCAGTACAGTGGGATCACTTGTTTAAATTTACCAAGGACAGAGTCAGTCTTTCTTGGTACCTACTGATGTGAGGATGGCCAAATGCCAGGAAAGTTTGAAGACTGGCCTTTCCAAAGAAAGCAAGAAGTGGCTCACCGCGGGCTCCTGATATTTCACAGAGTTGGCCAAGGACACCAGATCTGAGAAAGGACAGGACATTTCTGGGGAACATAGTATAGCCCACCTTTCAGAGGACACTCTGGATAGTCACAGACTTACTTTGGGGAAGGAGGTGCCTTTTTCAGTGTGGGTGTGAGTTTGTGGTTTTTCTTATATTCTGAGAATAGGTAGGGAAGGCGGCTTGCTTGGTTTGGAGTGGAATGTTTCTAGAAAGTCTTTTGACAAGGCGAGTGTTTCTATGTCTGTGTATCCCACTGTGTCCGTGGTTGTAGACATTAGAAAAGAGAATGAATCAATGGATGTGTCCTGTCTAGTAGAAAGCTTCCCAGCATTCATCCTACCCATTTTAGGAATGGATTGCAGGTTGCCTTATCGATGGACAACATGTACTGTCTTCCTAAGTTCCTGTTTTTTTCCTGAATTCTGGCCACTCTCCAGAATAGGCTCATGGTTTTGTGTCCAAAATATGTACCACCTCCAAACTCTGTGACATGGCCATGTAATCCATAGCTGAAGGGAATGGCAAGCATCTCAGAAAACTCAGATATCAGTGTGACCAGGAAAGTCTCAGTGGAGAAACCCTGCTTTGGCCCTTTTGCTTACCTATTGTTCTGTTGCCCTGAATGTCAGGAAGGTCTTTGCCTCAGGCCACCCTTTGTGAAGCCTGAAGAAAACAGTTTTAACATGGAAATGAATGGGCATCACCTGTGGCTCTTTGCTTAATTACTTTGGAAAGGAATGTCTCTGAATCAGCCTCTTGGCCCTGTGTGAGGCTGTGGCTTAGATTATCAGCATCGGATGGATCTAAAGAAAGATCCAATGTGTGCATCCAAAACCAAAATGGCAAAAAATCAGTCATTGTGGATGAAGTCTCTTGCCTTCCTCTGTTTGGTTCTTGACCTCCATCAAGGGAGTATTGGGATTTTCTGGGTCAAATGAGTTCTTCCAATCCCTGCAAAGGTGCTTGGGTTTAATAATGACTCCAAATCACATAAGGAATCTATACCTGACAGTCAGTAGGCCTCAAATTGCAGAAACAGAGCAGTATTAATGGCAGAACTATGTGATCAATCCTGGTTCACAGGAAGGGTGTCCAGGCCACCCTGAATTTAGGCAAATGAGGGGAAGGGAGCTTATTATGGACACTCTATTGGGCTGTGCCATTTAAGGAAACCTCCAGCCAGAGGTTATGATGAGTGACTATATGGAAGTAGATGAGGGCCATGTGGGATTGTTTTGATTTTAATTGTGGTAACTTGTGTGGCTTTTGGATGAGATGACTGTGTTCACCTGGGCTTTAACACTGGCGTGATTCTCCTAAGAGACTGAGTTCTGTAACTGACTTCAGAGTAGTAATTGCTTTGGAAATGGATATGTTTTAATCAGCCTCTTGGCCCTGTTTGAGGCTATGGCTTAGATTATCAGCACCAGATGGATCTAAAGAAAGATCCCATGTGTGCATCCAAAACCAATATAGCCAAAATAGCAGTAATTGTCGATGAACTCTCTAGCCTTCCTCTGTAAGGTTCTGAAAGAATAAAAGAAATTGAAATTGAAATGTAAAGAACCAGGTTTTGTAAAGTTTCCAAGCTGCACTCAGCACCTGAAATTCCTGTGGCAGTTAAGACAATTCCCGGATTTGCACATTAGATGTGTGTTGAAATCTTCCCTGAGGACCTAGTTACTTAACAGCCCCTCCCCAGAAACCATGCAGCTCACCACGTATACATCACAGTGCATCCACCAATCAATTTAAATGTATACCCCTTCTTAGGGCTGACCAATCACCCCCTGCCCAACCTGTTCCCGCCAATGAATGTGCTAATCATGTTTTAGAGTTGTTATTTGATTTTCCCGTGGAATATGATGATTTGCTAAAGGAGGCTATGATGTGTGTAAAGTCCCTACCCTCTCTAAAGAATGTATATAAACTCCGCTCGAGTGGTTCTTAGGGCTCTTTGTTCTTTGCTCCTCTGAAGTGAGCCCTGAGCTCCAGCACTCTATACCCCCAATAAACCCTTTGGTGTTGCATGAGAAAGCCTGTTGGTGGTCTTTTCCTCCGATGTTCGCCCCACCTTTTCATCTGGAGGCCCCAGGTGAGATATCCGGCGCAGCGGACGAAAGACCCCAAGGGACTCCTCTCAGGGTAAGAAAGGCGCCTTTTTCTGGTTTCGGGTTTCAGGTGAGGGCTTGGCAAAGTGGCTGTCGGTGAAGAGCATTAGCTCTCTCTGACGGTGGCTGGCAGACGTGTCACAGAGCTACTGGCCACGTCCCTGGGGGACACTCCAGAGGATGAGGGAAATCAAGGAATATTAGTTTCCTCAACTCGGTTATATTTTGCTTCAGGATTCGGTTTGCCAGCCCATCAGGTTTTGCTGGCTACACAGTTTTGTTCATTGTCCCGAACTCATGTTGAGTTTACTGTCTGTCTTTATTGTCTAACCCATCAGGTTTTGCCAGTTACTGAGTTCTAATATTTGTCTTGGACCCATGTTAAACGTTTACTGTTTGTCTTTGTGTTGCGTTTGTGTCTTCACTGTCTCTTTTTGAGTAACTCCCATTATGGGACAAAGCACTTTCATGCTTCTGTCGCTGACCCTTGATCATTGGACTGATGTCCGCTCAAGGGCCCAGAATCATTATTTTTCAGTTAAATGTCAGACCTGGCATACTCTCTGTGCTTCAGAATGGCCCATCCTCAAAGTCGGGTGGCCCGCAGAAGGATCCTTCTACTTCCCTCTAATCCGAAAAGTCAGAGATATTGTCTTTCAGCCGGGACCACGTGGCCACCCAGATCAACAGCCATATACCCCTTCCCCAGGATCCTATCATTCAAACCTTTCCGTTCCCTCCCCATCTTCCCCCCATTCTTCCTGAGTCACAAGACTGGACAATCCTCCCCCTCCTTATCCTCTACCCTCGCTCCCCAACCGCCAACACATTCCAGATGATTCTCCCACCACTGACTCAGCCTCTTCGCCACTAGAGGCAATTGGGCCAGACCCAAGCCCTCCAAGGGACTTCTCCGCAGCAGCAGCAGCCCCTCCTTTTCTGGTGGAAGCTGGGCCACCTGAAGAAACCCGCCAGCTACGGAAAATAGAAAACTCAGAAGCCACTGTGATGCTCCCTCTTCGTCCTTATGGGCCCATGAACCGACAAAACTGGGACCCCAACACCTTTGAAGGTTGGTAGCATTTGTCCACTTATCACCGGGCTCTAATAGCGGGGCTCCGAGTGGCCGCCAGAGGGCCGACTAATTTGGCCATGGTAAGAGAGATAATCCAAGGTCCTAATGAGTCTCCCTCTATGATTCTGGAGAGAATTATGGAAGCAAATAGAAAATATACTCCTTTTGATCCTCAGGCAGAGGACAAAAAAACCTCTGTTGCAATGGCCTTTATCCAGCAGGCTGCCCTAGATATTAAGAGAAAGTTACAACGTCTAGATGGATTACAAGATATGACGTTAAGAGATTTAGTCAGATAAACTGAGAAAGTATATTACAAGAGAGAAACTGAGGAGGAATGGGAACAGATGAGAGAGAAGGAAAGGGAACAAAAGGAGAATGAAAGGAGCAAAAGGCAGACTAAATCATTGGCTAAGGTTTTGGTCAGAGCAGCAAATAGACCAGAAGTTAAAAAGCACGGAGACATGAAGGGATACATGGGCCCATGCCAAAGGCTGCCCCTGGCCTCATATCAATGTGCCTACTGTAAAGAAAAAGAAAACTTGGACAAAGAGTGGCCCCAAAAGAGGCAGAGAAACCAGTATAGGACGAGACTTGAAGGATCCAGCCACTGCCTCACCCTGAAGTCGTATGGTTTACGAACGAAAGCAGCTTCCTCCAAGATGGTACGTGGTGGGCTGGAGCAGCAGTAGTTAGCAAATCTAATGTCATCTGTTTCTCTGGTCTCACAGAAGAGACATCAGTCCAAAAGGCAGAACTGATTGCCCTTATGAAAGCATTGGTACTAGCAACAGGCAAAAGGGCCACCATATACACTGATAGCCGCTATGCATTTGCCACTGCAAATGTGCACGGGGCTATTTACCAGCAAAGGTAGCTATTAACCTCGGCTGGGAAAGAAATAAAGAAATAAAGAACAAAGATATGATCCTCCACCTTCTCTCAACAGTGCAGGGCCCTACGGACCTAGGCATAGTGCACTGTCCAGGGCACCAGAAGGAAAACGACCCCGTGGCGGTTGGAAACAGAAGGGCAGATGAGGAAGCTAATTGGCAGCCCTAAACGGAGTGCCTCTGTTCACTTTTTCCACACCGGGGGGAACAACAATCAGGAGACTTGGCCACACTGGAACATTCAGGCAACTTATCATCTGAGGAGACAGATACAGAACTCTGGGAACCTACAGAGCCAAGTACACAATTTTCAAAAGCCCACCTTTATCTCAAAGACATACACCAGCTCACCCACTTAGACTCTAAGAAGTTATAGGCACTCTTAAAGGACCAAAGGAAGGAATTATTATTGACTGACTCACAGAGGAAAGAAATAACTGCGCAGGTGACTACAGCTTGTCAAGTTGGCCAATTAGTTAATACTTACCCATCGAAGCTTACTTCAGGGAAGCGCTTATGAGGAATCAGACCAGGACAATTCTGGGAAGTGAGCTTTACTGAAATAAAGCCAGCAAGGATTGGACTTAAATGTCTCCTAGTCTTTGTAGATACTTTTTCAGGATGGGTCGAAGCCTTCCCCATGAAGAAAGAAACGGCTCAGCTGGTGGTCAAAAAGATCCTAGAAGACATTTTCCAAGGTTCAGCCTGCCTAAGGTAATAGGGTCGGATAAGTGACCGGTATTCATGGCCCAGGTAAGACAGGGATTTCACAGGACCCTGGGGATTAATTGGAAGTTACATTGTGCTTATAGACCCCAGAGCTCAGTACAGGTAGAAAGGATTAATAGAACCATCATAGAGACCTTAACGAAATAAAGCTTGGAGACTGGCATGAAAAATTGGACTCTGTTCCTAAGTTATGCACTGTTTTGTGCAAGAAATACCAAGTCTTCCTCTTTGTGTAACCTCACCCCTTATGAAATTCTCTATGGTGCCCCTCCTTCAGTAAGGGACCTAACCCCAACTAGGAGACTTAATGATTCCTTTCACACCCCCTTGCTTGACAGACTTAAATCCCTTGAACAAAACCAGCACCCAGCGATACCTGTGGAAACAGTTGGCCTCTGCTAATCAGCCTGGAGATGAGGGAACCCCACATTGATATCAAGTGGGAGAGTTCATCTACGTGAGATGGCATCAGGTGTCATCCCTGGAACCCCGCTGGAAAGGACCATACCAGGTGCTGCTTATAACACCCACAGTGGTGAAAGTGGATGAGATCACTTCATAGATCCATACCACTCATCTCATGCCTGCACCCTGTACAGACTCTGGCTGGAAACTGAAACAGACTGGTAACCATCTCAAGTTGCGTGTCCGTCGTGTGGGTAGGGCTATGGATTCTTCCCCTGACCATCAGCAGTCCTAATCCCCATCAGCCTGTTCAGCAACGATGGCAAGTTATAAATCCTACTGGGCAAGTAGGGTGGTGTATTTCACATACAGCCCCCTTATGGAATTGATGGCCATCTCTCCCCCCGGACATTTGTCAGCTTCCCATAGGCCTCTCTGACTGGGATCTCCCTGACATAGAGGACCCCACACAGATCCCACTCAAATGCAAACCAGGGCAACATAGACCACTTTACCCCATGAATTATGGATGTCATCTCCCCAAGCTCATGTGTAAACTAGCCAGTCAAGACTATTATGTGTGCCCAGCAGATTTCCAAAGTCGCAAACAGGCCCAAACCTGTGGAGGACCCAGTAACTTTTATTTTAGATCTTGGGGTTGTGAACAAACGGAAGCTGCATGGTGGAACCCAAACTCCCCAGACAGCAAGATTTGGGTAGGATGAAATGACACCTGGATTGATCCCAAGAAATGTGCCACTAGCCAAGTGGTGTCAAAAACTCGCTGTGGAAAGAATAGTCTATGTTACCCCCTCAATATAACTTTCACTTCCAAAGGAAGGGGCTACCTCAGAACAAAATGGCCTATGAGAAATACGTGGGGAATGCAATTCTATATTTATGGCCCCGGTTATGACTTTGGTCTCTGGTTCACCCTCCAGCTTAAAAAGAAAGAAAATCCCACAGCAATAGGGCCCAATCCCCTCAAGCCAGGAATTAAGCCTCCTAAACCTCCCATGCCTAGATCTACCAGAACCCCTCTACCATCTCATAATTTCCGGTTTCCGTTTTTGCCTACTTCCCCAGTCCAGAGTACAGCTGACTCCACCCCCTGGGAACTAATTAAAGGAATGTTTATGGTACTGAACTCCACACAGTCAGAACTCATTGCTTTTCAGCCCAGGTATTTGACAGCTCTGTAAATTATTGTGTAATGGTGCAGATACTCCCCAGGGTGCTCTATCATGATGCAGAATCATTCGAAGGTCTACTTGGGGGACAAACAACCCAATTTCACCGGGAGCCATTGTCCCTTACTCTAGCCATCCTATTGGGGATAGGAGGTCCTGCAGGAGTGGGTATGGGAACAGCTGCTATGATCCGTGGGTCACAACAATTGGCCCAATTAGAAACATCAATAGATCAAGACTTGAAGACGTTAGAAACCTCTATCACAGTGCTGAAGGAATCCTTAACCTCTCTCTCTCTCTCTGCATTTGTTTTACAGAACAGGGGAGGACTAGATTTCCTCTTCATGAGGGAGGGGGTCTCTGTGCAGCACTGAGAGAATACTGTTGTTTTTATGCTGACCCTACTGGAGTTGCAAAATAATCCATGAGTAAATTAAGAAAATAACTTGAATAGCGCCAGAGAGAAAGGGAGATTCAACAAGGGTGGTTTGAGTCATGTTTTACCCAGTCCCCCTGGTTAACTACACTCCTATCAGACTTAGCTTGACCCTGATCATCCTTAAGGTGTTGCTAACTGTGGGACCATGTTTGCTTAACCGCATAGTTTCCTTATTCCAGGCTCAGATTGGGTAGGTAAAACTCATGCTAATCAGACAGAAATATGCTCCACTGGCAGAAATAGAATTTGAGACGCCAGAATAATTATGAAACATTACTTTTAAGATTAAAAGTAGTCAGAAAACGGAGTGGGAAATCAAAGAATAAAATATATTGAAATTGAAATGTAAAGAACCAGGTTTTGTAAAGCTTTCAAGCTGCACTCAGAACCTGAAATTCCTGTGGCACTTAAGACAATTCCCAGATCTTCCTATTAGATGTGTGTTGAAATCTTCCCTGACCAGCTAGATACTTAACACCCCTTCCCAGAAACCATGCAGATCTGCACGTATACATCTCAGGGCTTCAACCAATCAGTTTAAATGTTAACCCCTTCTGAGGGCTGACCAATCACCCACTGCACGACCTGTTCCCGCCAATGAATGTGCTAATCATGTTTTAGAGTTGTTATTTGATTTTGCTCGGGTATAAGATGATTTTCTAAAAGAGGCTATGATGTATGTAAAAACCCTGCCCTCTCCATAGAATGTATATAAACTCTGCTCAAGTTGTTCTGGGGCTCTTTGTTCTTTGCTCCTCTGAAGTGAGCTCTGAGCCCCAGCATGCTGGACCCCCAATAAACCCTTTTGCGGTGGCATGAGACAGTCTCTTGGTGGTCTTTTCCTAAGACGTTCGTCCGAACTTTTCAGTTCCTGACTTCCATCAAGTGAGAATAGGGATCCTTTGGGTCAAAAGAGTTCTTCAAAGCCCTACAGTGGATAGTCCATAGGGGCTTGGGTTTTGTCATGACTCCAAATCACAGAAAGAATCAATACCTGACAGTCAGTAGGCCTCAAATTGGAGAAGCAGGGCAGTATTAACGGCAGGGCTATTTGATCATTCCTGGTTCAAAGGAAGGGTGTACAGTCCACCCTGATGTTAGGCAAATGAGGGGCAAAAGAGCTTATTTTGGACACTGTCTTGGGCTGCACCCCTTATGGAAACTTTCAGCCAGAGGTTATGATGAGTGTCTATATGGAAGAATATGAGGCCCATGTTGGAGTTTTTTGATTTAATTGCGGTCATTTGTGTGGCGGTTGGAAGAGATGCCTGGGTCCTCTTGGGCCTGAACACTGGTGTGATTCCCCTTAGAGACTGAGTGCTGTAACGGACCTCAGAGAAGTGTTGCCATGAATTGTGTTGGGATTTTAGGAGGCCTCGCATGAGAATTGCCCTTGGAAAATGCGATCAGGGTCGCTTTCCACAGAGAGTGGAAATCTCAGCCAGGATATCACATGATTTTATTCTGAAAGACTTGGCAACCATAATTGAGAGTCAAAACGCACATGGACCTCACATGTAGACCTCAATGGGCCTGGCTTCATATGACCTTTTGGCCACTCTTTGGGAACCCTTGCCTGTGAGAGTTCTCCAGATCTTTCATTGAAATGAGCTTTCTCACCATTTAAGGGTTCCTAAATGAATTGAAATCCACAGTACCTCCAATTTCATCCTTGAAAAATGGCTATATAAATACCATTAAATTTTTGAAATTTCAATGACCTGGTGGCACTGGAGAAACTTTGGGTGTCCTGTTGCTGATCATGAGTATACCAGAGAGTGCCTTGATTGACTGGGTTTCCTGAAAATGGTGTAGAACAGAGAAGCCTATAGGTTGGATCCTGCTGAGTAGTGGGCCTAGAGAAGTGGTGGGCATATGTGTGATAAAACATCTGTGGTAGGGGAATGAGGATCTACCATTGGATTCCAAATTGCTTGGGACTGACATGGTGCAGACAGCATAAATTTCTATTTAAAGGCATCTTGATATATGGAGAGGTTTCAAGGCAATGTTCAGAATCAGCTTGCTATGTTCAAGGGGGTAAACTATGTGGGTTAGAAACCTGGTTGATACATTCTCCTGCAGAACCTGACCCACCACACGTGACATAACTCCCACCAGCACTGTGTCCCAGTTGAGCTCCATTTATTTGGTGAAGCAAATACCAAACTCCCAGTGCAGGAGCAAGAAACACAATGGAGAGTGGAAGAGCAATAAATGACTATACAGTCCACACAGGGAGACACTTAGCCACCAGTGGCCACAGTATACCCACAAAAAGAGAATCCAGCACTCTTCCCTCATGTTCATTGGAATATTACAATTTATGTCCTCCAGGTCACATAGATGCTGACCCAGCTTTGATCATCTCACTAGAAAAAAAGCAAAAGCTCCTGACAACATATATTTCAAGTGCCCAAACTCAGAGGCAGTTTCTCAAGAAGTCATTAGGCCAGCAGAGCTCCATTATTGTGGAGTGTTTACCCTGTCCCTTACTTTTGGAAACTCCTCTACCACGTCCATGGTTGTGAACTCCTTATCATATTCCATTCCAGATAAGTATTCACAGATTTTCTAACACTTCTCCTCTAATTCTATCTTACTTGGGGTGAAGGTAATGTCAAGGCATTGTTCTGGATGAAAGTGGGAAGATTTTTGTGTAGCACATATTTGCATACACATTGGATAAATTTTCCAATTTTCCATTCAAAATACTGAATCCCTGACATTAACACATACTCTACTAGATTCTGAATACTAATCCTAATATGTTGGAGAAAAATAACCCAAAAAGAATAGAACTACAAGCAGTTCAGAGGAGGCATGGTGTATAGTTGGACTTGCCTTTTGCATAATATAGGGTAGGAGTTATAAATCCAGTCAATTTTTTTTGGAAATAGTTCTCCATATGTTTTTAATGCCTATTCAGGACCTGTATTTCTATATGCACATATAGAATCCTACCTGTTACCACACGTTCATTCTTGTGTGGTGGCTGAATTGGCAGATACAAATTCTGACAAGGGATCACTCCTCCTAAACGCTGTTGGAATTGAAAATTCAACCTATGTGTGAGCTTCCTAGTTGAACAACATTATACATAAATCCATGTTCAGTAAAATGAATTTATTTGAATCTGTGCATGATATATATTTCTTGGTGATTTTCAATTGACATATAGTGCTACTTTTTAATGTCTGTGTATATGTGTGTGTGTGTGTGTGTGTGTGTGTGTGTGTGCATGAGTGTGTATATATATATACACACACACACACACACACGCACACACACACTCTCCAGATTATTCAAAATATGAAATATATGTGTCCTATTGTACACTTCCTAAATTTTTCATATTCATGAATGTGGATTTATAATAATCTTTTCACAAGATTATTCTGAGAAATATTCACATACCTTACTAGAGTCTGACAACTAATCCTAAGATGATGGAGAAAAATAATGCAAACAGAATAGAAATACAAGAAGTTCAGAGGAGGCATGGTGTATAGTTGGACTTGCCTTTTGCATGATAAACGCTAGGTGTTATAAATCTAGTAAATTTTCAATTGAAATAATTCTTCATGTGTTTTTAAAATTAACAAATATGTGAATTCCTGTATCCCTTTCTCTGTATCCTATTCATCACATGTATTTTTACATGCACTTATAGAATCCTACCTGGTATCACAGGTACATTTTTGTGAGGTGGCTGACTTGGCCGATACACATTCTGAAAAAAGATCACTCCTCTTAAACGCTGTTGGAAACGAAAATTCAACCTATGGTTGAGTCCCCTGGTAGAACAACAATATACATAAATCCATGTTCAGTAAAATATATGTTTTGTCATCTGTGGATAATATATATTTATTGATGAATTTTGATTGGCATATATATTACTACTTTTTAATGTCTCTGTGTGTGTTTTGTGTATATATAAATATGTGTATATATATACAAATACACACTCTCCAGATTTTTCAAACTATGAAATATATGTGTCTTATTTAAATTCCCTAAATTCATTCATGTTCATGGACTTGGATTTATAATCAACTTTTCACAAGATTATTCTCAGAAATATTCATCCACCTGAAAAACATATTTGTATCCTAGTACTGAACACTAAGTTGAATGAATGGTGCATACAAAAACTAATATTTCTACAGTAACTGACCCAGTTTAACATCAATGCAAGTAGATTCCGATGGGACAAGGTGTGTATTTTGACGTTCAATTTTATTCAACACTGGTACTTAATATTTCTTCATATAATGGACATCATAGGATATATATTTCATCCACAAATTCACAAATTTATGGGCATTTGTTTCACTTACAATCAATTCCTGCTTTTGAACACATGTATTTCTCCATGTGTCTTGATTGGTCTTTTCATTAGACTTCTTTCCAAACACATTATTTTCGATTTCCATAATCAATTTTGAAGCAAAACTCACACACACTTCATGATAAACTATAACCCTAATATTACCAATAGATATATAACTGGTTTGAATGAATGTATGTACATAAATATAAAATTTCCTGTATATTTTCAGATATCAATTCAATCCATTATTTAAAGTTGAAAACAGTGATACTATTTATTCACAGTATGGTTTAGTCATGCATTATCTCTATATTCATAGAAAAAGGGTGCATCTATTTGTACCCCCAATACTAATTTATATGTCTTCAATACATTGCTCCTAGAAATGGTGGAAGAAATACTCATGTCATCTGATCTACATATATATTTTATCAGTGTAATATTCTGGACACAAAAAAAGCAAATGTCACACTTATGTTTGTACCAAATCCTAAATAGAAAGTGTGCATGGATTACTAAAAACACCCATGTCCAGGTTGCCTAATGCTCTCAAATGTCTATGCTATTGGTGACTACATATTTGTTTCTTCCTAAGATTATATATTCAATCTCAAGCCTGTTGAATATGTCTAATCCTATCACTCACTATATACTTTGCCTGATTTCCTAATGTCTCTATTGATATCTGCTTTCCTACATATTTTTTCCAGTTCATCACTGTGACCGACTCTTCACATGTGCTGACATTTACATTCACTCTCTAACCAAAACTCTATTGCTAAAGAACTTTTGGTCCAAATCCTATACTCACTTTTCTATCTAAACCAACACTATCTTCCTAATCCTATCGACTATGCCTTTTTGACTGGATGTTCTCTTAGACATTCAATCAACCAAGGTACATGGTCCTTTGCCATTGTTTATCTATTTATTTGAGACATCTGTGCAGAACATAGTTCAAAGGTAAGTATCCCACTAAAGTGACCAATGCCCTTCTGGGCTTCAAATCTTACCTAGAATTCTGTTTTCATACTTATATTTCACCTCTATATTATTAAATATCACAGAATACCAATACCATTATTCATCCAGCAGAATGATTCCTAACCCTAATCAAACCTGTTATTAACCCTAATCATACACTGTTCCCTAATCTAACTTTACAAAAGAGCAGGCACAGAGTTGGTCTTACAATACAGGAATATAGGGAATCTATCACCTGCTGAGAAGCTCAAAGGTCCATGTAGATATGATCCCTGGAGAAGATGTAGGGAACAATGAAGGACCTGAGAAAGTGAAAGTCCTATTACATGGCAAAAAAACCTGGTCAGGACGAAGGGATGTGTCTGAATCAGCCTCTATCTTTTTAATGTAGAGAAGATAAACCAAACCAGGCCTGTGTGGAGAGCTGTTCCAAGTGCCTATGGTTAATATAACATTCTAACTTGTGAAATTGTCACAGGAAATAGGGGGAACCTCCATCTCAAAGGACCGTTTGAAGAAACTGTTAGGACAAAGTGGTTGCCAAGGCAGTGACCTCATTCAGTTTCTGAAGGAAGTGACCTTACCTAATTTCCTTGGTGATGGAACTCTCTGAACTTGGAATCCAGGAAGCCAAGCACCCAGAGGCAGGCCCAGTCTCAGTCCCAGTGGTCTCACTTGTTTAGACTTACCAAGGACAGAGTCCGTCTTTCTTGGTAAATACTGATGTGAGTATGGCCAAATGCCAGGAGAGCTCTGAAGAGCGGCCTTTCCTAAGAACGCAGGTAGTGGCTCACTGCTGGGCCTTGACAACTTCACAGAGTTGGCCAAGTAGACCAGATCTTAGACAGGACAGGCCATTTCGGGGGAACAAAAAATGGCCCACCAGTCAGAGGACTCTCTGGATAGTCACATACCTACTTGGGGGAAAGAGGTATCTTTGTGGGTATGGGTGTGAGTTTGTGGTTTTGTCTCATGTTCTAAGAATACGTAGGAAAGGCAGTTTGTTTGGTTTGGAATGGACTGTGTCTAGTAAGTCCTTTGACAAGGCGAGTGTTTCTATGTCTGTGTATCCCACTGTGTCTGTGGTTGTAGATATTAGAAAAGAGAATGCATCAATGGATGTGTTATGACTAGTAGAAAGCTTCTCAGCATTCATCCTCCCTAATTTATGAATGGACTGTGGCTTGCCTTATAGATGTACAACACCTACAATCTTCCTAAGTTCCTGTATTCTTCCTGATTTTGGCCTCTCTCTAGAATAGGCTCATGATTTTGTTTCCAAGTTATGTACCACCTCCAAGCTCTGTGACATGGCTATGTACTGGATAGCTGAAGGGAATGGGAGCATATCAGAAAACTCAGATATCAGTGTGACTAGGTGAGTCTCAGTGGAGAAACCCTGCTTTGGGTCTTTTGCTTACCTATTTGTCGGTTGCCCTGAATGTCAGGAAGGTCTTTGCCTCAGGTCGCCCCTTTGTGAAGCCTGAAGAAAACAGTTTTCAGATGGAAATGAATGGGCATCACCTTGGGCTCTTTGCTTAATTGCTTTGGAATTGGATGAGTCTGAATCAGCCTCTTGGTTCTGTGTGAGGCTGTGGCTTAGATTCTCAGCACCTGTTGGGTCTAAAGAAAGATCCCATGTGTGCATCCAAAACGAAAATGGCCAAAAGAGCAGTCATTGTGCATGAAGTCTCTCACCTTCCTCTGTAATGTTCCTTCCTCCGTCAAGTTAGAATAGGGATTCCTTGCGTGTAATGAGTTCTTCAAAGCTCTGTAGAGTCTAGCCCATTGGTGCTTGGGTTTTCTCATAACTCCAATTCACATAAAGAATCTAAACTCCACAGTCAGTAGGCCACAAATTGGAGAAGTGAAGCAGTATTAACAGCAGGCATATTTAATCACTCCTGGTTCACAGGAAGGGAGTCCGGGCCTTTAGGCAAATGAGGGGTAAGGGAGCTTCTTTTGGACACTGTCTTGGGCTGTGCCTCTCAAGTAAACCTCCAGCCAGAGGTTATTATGAGTGTCTTTATGGAAGAAGATGAGGGCTAGGTGGGAGTGTTTTGGTTTTAAATGTGATCACTTGTGTGGCGGTTGGAAGAGATGATTGGTTACACCTGGGCTTCAACTCTGGTGTGATTCCACTTAGAGACTGATTTCTGGAACTGACCTCAGAGAAGTATTGCAATGAATTGTGTTGGGATTTTAGGAGGCCTCGCATGAGAGTCGCCCTTGGAAAATGAGTCTTGGCCCAGGGTTGCTTCCCACAGAGCACTGGAAATCTCAGCCAGGATATCACATTATTTTATTCTGAAAGACTTGGCAACCATAGTTGAGAGTCAAAACAAACAAGGACCTCACATTGTAGACCTCAATGGGCCTGGCTTCATGTGAACTTTTGGCCACTCTTTGGGAAGCCTTGCCTGTGAGAGTTCTCCAGATCTTTCATTGAAATGAGCTTTCTCACCATTTAATGGTTCCTAAATGAATTGAAACCCACAGTGCCTCCAACTTCATCCTTGAAAAATGGTTAGATAAATACCATGAAATGCTTAAAATTCCCATGAGCAGGTGGCACTGGAGAACCTTTGGATGGCCTGTTTCTGATCATAAGTATACCTGAAGGTGCCTTGATTGACTGGGTTTCATGAAAATAATATAGAAAAGACATGCTAGTAAGTTGGAGGCTGCTGAGTAGTGGGCCTAGAGAAATTGTGGGCAGGTGTGTGATAAAAAATCTGTGGTGTGGCCATGTGGATATGCCATTGGCTTCCAAATGGATTAAGACTGATATGGTGCAGCCAGCAGACCCTTCTATGTAAAGGCATTTTTTGATATTGAGGAGTTTCAGGGCAATGTTCAGAATCAGGTTACTATGCTCAAAGAGGCAAGCTTGTGGGATAGAAGCCTGGTTGGTGCATTTTCCTGCAGACCCTGACCCACCAAACGTGACAGAACTCCCTCCAGCACTGTGTCCCAGTTGAACTCCTTGATTCGTGAAGCAAATACCAAACTCCCAGTGCAGCAGCAAGAAACACCACGAAAGATGGAGTATAAAAAAATGGGTTCACAGTGCACATGGGGAGACACTTAGCCCCCAGTGGCCACAGTTTACCTACAAAGAGAGGATTTAGCAATGCTTCCTCATGTTCATTTTAAAATAAGTAACCATGTCCTCCAGGTCCCATAGATGCAGACCCAGCTTTGATGGTCTCACTACAATGGAAGCTAAAGCTCCTGAGAACAACATATATTACATGTGCCCAACCTCAGAGGGAGTTTCTTAAGAAGACTTTAGGCCAGCAGAGTTCCATGTTTGTGTGTGGTGAGCCCCTTCTGCAGATTATGGTCGCCATTGCAGGATGGTGCTGGCTCCACTGTGGTCTGTAACAAACAACTCCTTGTTTGGGAGAGTTGGTGCATGGTTTTTCAGCACCCTGTGAGAAAGTTCCACGTGGAAGCTTTGCTTTGGGGCTTGGGATGCTTTATTAAGGCTGGAAGGGGCATCCAACAAGGAAGAAGAAGAAATATCAAGGGCCTGAATAAACTGCTGAAAGAAGATTCCTGAGTTGCGTCTTCCTTGCGGGCAAGGGGTCGCGACAAGTGGTGCTGAAAACCCGGGAACCAGAACTTTCAGCAGTCAGGGGTGGTGCACCGGTTAGTCCCAGTAAGTGGGACCCGCGGTCAAAGCGGGGATTAGTCCCAGGTAAGTGGAACCTGCTATCAAAGCGGCAGCTCCTCTGTAAAGCCAGAGAGAGCATTACATCTTATTGCAGCTGCACTGTGTACTTTCGCTCTTACTTTCACTTTTGTATTTTGTGTGTCTTTTGTTGTGTCATGAGTGCCATATCTTCAAGTCCACTTCTCCTGGCCCTAGATAACCTGTTACGTTGCAAGGGCCTAGAAGTGAAACGTAGTACTTTACAGAGATTTTTATGGAAGACAGATATTGCTGCACCGTGGTTTGCGTTCTCGGGCAGCCTTACTATTCCTAGCTGGGATAAGTTAGGCACAGATCTTGACTTTGCTTCTGAGCAGGGCATATTAGAGGGTGGGGTGATACCCCTTTGGAAGATGATCCGTAGTTGCCTCCCAGATGGCAGATGTCAGGAAGCACTTACTAAAGGACAAGAAGTTTTTGAGCAACTACATGAGGAAAAGTCTGAAGGATCACATAGTGAAGTGGCAGAGAACATTGGGAGTAAGAGTAGTGAGAAGGCAAAAGAGCCTGAAACTAAAAATAGGAGAAGGCTCTACCCAGACTTGGCTGAATTAAAAACGCCTGAGAACACAAGCGGCTCAGAGAGTTCTGAGGACCTTGATATATTGTTACAACAACTACGAAAGATAAAAGTGAAGAAAAAGAAAAAAGGGATACAGGGCACGCAGGCCTACTGTAAAAAGGGGACGGGATCCAATATTGGTCAACAACACTCTGAGGAGGAGGAGGTAGAATATCTCGAAAAAGATATGGTGCCGGTTGCCCCACCCCCGTATGTGGGGGGGAGCCAAAATTCCGGGAGATATTTTCATGCGCAAGTTTGGAGGACAGTTAATACAGATATGGGACTTGCATACCCTGTATTTCAGGACAATAACAGGGGAAGATATCATGAGCCTTTAGACTTTAAGAAAATTAAAACCTTGGCGGAATCTTTCCGCACTTATGGCGTGGATGCCACTTTCACCCTTACTCAGGTGGAGGGACTTGCTATATTTTGTATGACTCCTTCAGATTGGGCTAGCCTTGTTCGGGCCTGTGTTTCTCCAGGTAAATATTTGGACTGGAGAGCCTTTCTGCTAGAGGGCGCTGTTGAGCAGGCCGCCCAAAACTATGCGGCGGGACACCCCCATTGGGACAAGGATATGCTTTTAGGACAAGGCAGATTTGCTAATCAACAGACAGGATTCCCTCCTGAGGCATATGATCAAATTAACAACATTTGCATTCGGGCATGGAAGTCACTTCCAAATAGAGGAGAGGTGTCTGGTCACTTGACTAAGATTCTGCAGGGCTCTACAGAACACTTTTCAGATTTTGTAGCAAGGATGGTGGATGCCGCTGGAAAGATTTTTGGGGACCCTAATAGGCACCTACAGGGGCGTAAGCATCCTGTGCTAGCTCATCAAAAGCTTAACAGGTTTGGTCTGGGTTTTTCCTAGGGGCCACTGGGGCTCAAATACCCATAACATGGCTCACCGAGGAGCCTGTTTGGGTGCCTCAGTGGCCTCTTCCCTCGGCTAAACTGGCAGCAGCCCATGATCTAGTCAAAGAACAACTTGATTTGGGTCACATCCAACCTTCTACTTCTCCATGGAATACTCCCATATTTGTCATTAAGAAAAAATCAGGGAAGTGGCGCCTACTGCATGATCTACAAGCAGTTAATGCTCAGATGCAACTTATGGGACCCATTAAAAGAGGGCTGCCTCTGCTCTCCTCTGTTCCTCAAGGCTGGCATATAATTGTTATTGACATTAAAGACTGTTTCTTTTCCATTCCTTTGCATCCTAAAGATTCACAACGTTTTGCTTTCACCCTTCCCTCGTGTAATCACGAGGAACCAGATCAAAGGTTTGAGTGGGTGGTGTTGGCACAGGGGATGGCTAACAGTCCCACGATGTACCAAATGTATGTGGGGAAGGCACTCGCACCTCTCAGACATAAGTATTCCTCCACCAAGATCATTCATTATATGGATGATGTGTTATTGGCCGCAAAATTAGAACAGACAGTTAATGAGGCTTATAAATAACTCGAGATGCTGTTGGCTCAACATGGACTGCACATCGCACCTGAAAAGGTTCAAACAGGGGATTCTATCAGGTATTTGGGAGCGACAATTGGGTATGACAAATTAAAACCACAAAAAATTACCATCAGGACTCAAGATTTCCAAACTCTAAATGATTTTCAAAAATTGCTGGGAGACATTAATTGGATAAGAGGATATTTACATATTCCTAATATTGTGCTCCAGCCTTTGTATGCTACTCTTAACGGTGATCCAGATCTTGCTTCCCCTCGTAGCCTCACTACTGAGGCTAGAGCGGCCCTTATAAAAGTAGAACAAGCTATACAGCATGCCACTCTATGCAGGCTCTAGAGTGATAAACCTTTCCAGTTATGTGTGCTTGCCACTATGCGGCAGCCTACTGGAGTACTGTGGCAAGATGGGCCTTTACTATGGATCCACCCACATGTATCCCCAGGAAAATCCTTAGAATATTATCCTGATGCTGTTGCAGCGTTGGCACTTAAAGGGATTCAACAAAGCATTCAATTTTTCGGCCAATCACCTTCTTCTCTTATCATACCCTACACTAAAGCTCAACTTAATGTTTTATGTGCTACTCTAGACAACTGGGCTATTCTGTGTTGCTCGTTTCAAGGGGGTATTGATAATCACTACCCTTCTCATCCATTACTCCATTTTGTTAAAGAACATCCCATCATTTTCCCTAAGGTAACTTCATCCAGTCCAATTCCGGGGGCTGTTAACATTTTTACTGATGGTTCCAAGTCTGCAATGGGACCTTATGTAATTAATGACTCTCCCCCTATCCAGCATCAATTTGCTCCTGGAAATCCACAATGGATAGAACTACAAATTGTTATTGAAGTTTTTAAACAGTGTTCTTTTCCTTTTAATCTTATTTCGGACTCCAGCTATGTGGTACAAGCACTAAAAGTCCTGGAGGCCGTGGGAGCTATTAGTGATGCCCACAATGTGTCTGCTTACTTTACTCAGCTTCAACAGCTTATCTCTAACCGCACTGCTTCTTTTTATCCAATGCACATCAGGGCTCACACCTCTCTTCCTGGTCCGTTATCCCAGGGTAATGCCTGTGCGTGCGGACTTAGCCACTAGAGGTCAATTGATATGCTTGGCTTCCTCCTTAGAGGGGGCTAAGTTGTTTCACCAAATCTTCCATGTTAATGCATTAACGCTGCACAGGCATTTTTCCATTTCAAGAGCGGATGCTCGGCAGATAGTATTGCAATGTCCCCACTATGTCACATTTCTTCATCCCCCTAATTATGGAGTAAACCCACGGGGATTAAAGCCATTGGTTGTTTGGCAAATGGATGTGACACATATACCTGACTTTGGTAACCTCAAGTATGTGCATGTTTCCGTTGATACATGCTCTGGAATTATCCATGCTTCTGCTTTATCAGGAGAAAAGGCACGTAATGTCATTACTCACTGTTTAGAGGCATGGGCAGCATGGGGTGCACCTGCATCCCTTAAGACTGATAATGGACCTGCTTATACTGGCAGACAATTTACAGCTTTTTGTTCTACTATGGGAGTGCAACTTACTCATGGTTTGCCTTACAATCCTCAAGGACAAGGCATTGTTGAGTGTGCTCATCGCACCTTAAAGGAAACTTTACAAAAACAAAAAGGGGGAATAGGAGCTGAACACACTCCTAAAGAACGCCTGTCCTTAGCTCTCTTTACCATTAATTTTTCGAATTTGGATATTCATGGTGGCTTTGCGGCCGATAGACATGTGTCCCCTCAGCCCTCTGTGATTGGCTATGTTAAGTGGAAGGATGTTCTTACGGGCCAATGGAACGGCCCTGACCCCGTGCTGACATGGGCACGAGGATCTGTATGTGTTTTTCCCCAGGATCGTACGGAACCGTTGTGGGTCCCTGAACGCTTGACAAGAAGAGTCTCGACATCAACTGACCAGCAACAAGAGATACCACAACAATTCTGTGATGAGGATCTTCATTCTGCTACGTGCTCTGGCTCTGGTGCTGGTGCCGATGGCACAGGCGAAACCAATGCGGTGGTGGGCAGTGGCACGGGTATGGTCAATGCCGATGCCGGTTCATGGTAATTCTAGTGTCCTCCCCACTCTTTTTTCAACCTCATGTGAGATGTCTGCTCCCTGTGCTTCTCCTAGAGGGGACATGGAGAGAATTTTTAATCAATCTCAAGTTAATCTAACAGGAGTTTTTTGTTTCAGACTTAAAAACGCTAATTGCATTAGCCTTAAGACCAAAAATTTGACTAACTGGGAGTACCCATTGTGGTCCAATCAGGTCTCAGGGAGCATTATCAGTGCTGTATTGAGCAAGGTAGCTTCGGGGAAGCAATCAGGCTCAGGAACCCCCGCAAACAGTAGCTCTGCTCTTAACATAACTACCTTGGCTATTATCTCCAAGGTACTAATCCCAGTGCCTCCTTCTTCTAGTAGTATTCATGATGCCACTCATTTCAAGGCCTCTCCTTACTATTCCCCTAATCTTGGTTTCCCCCCAACATTTAGGCCTTGTCAGGATCATTCTTGGGAGAAACATCAAGTTGCTAAAGGTTTCTCCCTTTCCCCCTCTCTTAAGAGGTATGTTTATAACTTTAACAGTAGTGCCAGCTCCTCTACAGGAGTAGGTTGGTCCTGGTTTCAATGCCTGATTTCCAATGAAAAGGGGGCTTCAGCTGATATTTCTGCATTGGCTCAGTTGGTAGGAGCCAAAAGTTGGCTGACTAATGTTTCTGGTACTGTTAGGGAAAGTGAACGAGGTAATAGACTTACATCTGTTTCATTCAACTCTCTGTTGTATAATGCCACAATGCCTCCTGCAATGGTCTGTGTCCAATCCCCCTTCTTATTCCTTTTGGCTAAGGCCACCTTGTCGGGGATGCTGGATTGTTCTCATACTACCAGTCTCTTATCTGAGTGTTGGAATGGTTCCTGGACTGTAGCAGTGGTTATGAAAATTCCAACTTTTGTCCCAATCCCGGTCACTGCAGATCCTGATAAATTCCCTATTGTTGAGCTACTTAGAGTCCGCAGAGATTTTGGAATCACAGCGGCTATAGTGACAGCCGTGGCGGTATCTGCTGCTGCAGCGGTTACGGCCGGAGTGGCTATGGCCAATCAAGTACAAACTGCTGCCACCATTAATCAAGTTGTCCAACAAACTTCCACCATACTTGAATCCCAAAATACAATTAATCAACATATTTTGTCAGGGATTTTAGCTGCCAACCAAAGAATAGATTTACTCCAATCTCAGGTAGAAGAATTGGCTGACTTAGTGCTTTTGGGTTGTGTTGACCAACGTGCACATTTATGCATAACCTCTGTCAGATTTAATGATTCCAGGAATGTTTCCCGCATCATTGGTGAATATTTGGCTGGAAATTGGTCCATGGAAGCGGAAGACATGATCCAGTCTCAACTAACCCAGATAGGTGTCTTGAATAACACCCGTGTTGATCCCGTGACTTTGGGTCAATTCACCGATTGGATATCTTCTGCTTTTTCCTTTTTTAAAGAGTGGGTGGGGGTAGGCATTTTTGGTGCAATGTGTTGCTTCGGTATGTTTCTCTGTTTGTGGTTTCTTAGTTGCCTCAAGGCCCGCAATGCTCACGATAAGGCTATGATCATCCAAGCTCTTGCAGCTTTAGAAAATGGCAATTCACCTCAAGTCTGGCTTGCATATCTTAAACAGTAAATCTTTGACATGGTCGTTGCTCCCCAAGTTATTATAACATTGCACTGGGATCGGCATGTCTTTCCTCGTTATTCTCTTAGTGTTGGAAAGTCCTTGCACTCTGCCGGTCTTGCTGCCATTGCACGCAGGTGGTTTTCCACACTAATGCTTCTCTATCGCCTTAAAGTCCGTGCCTTTCTTTCAGGGTGCTGTCAACTCGTTTGTCGTTGTGTACAGCCACAGTTCAGCCTCAGCTGTCCCCCTTCGTCCACCATCGTCATGATACAGGATGCGAGGCAAGGCACTGCACTTGAGTGATCCTTGAAGTGGACCTCAAGGAGAGCATGTCCTATTGCATGCGGGTTTGAAGTCCACGCCCCGCCCCACGAAAAAGGCGTCGGCTGATATGGCTTCAGATCTGGGGAAGGGCCCTACTTAGGACTGAGCCATACTATGCAGCCACTTCTGCACAGTGGGATAGGACCTCTACTCTCGCCTGTATTGTTTTCAGAAAACAGAAAGGGGGAACTGTGGTGAGCCGCTTCTGCAGATTATGGTCGCCATTGCAGGATGGCGCTGGCTCCACTGTGGTCTGTAACAAACAACTCCTTTTTGGGAGAGTTGGTGCATGGTTTTTCAGCACCCTGTGAGAAAGTTCCACGTGGCAGCTTTGCATTGGGGCTTGGGATGCTTTATTAAGGCTGGAAGGGGCATCCAACAAGGAAGAAGAAGAAATATCAAGGGCCTGAATAAACTGCTGAAAGAAGATTCCTGAGTTGCGTCTTCCTTGTGGGCAAGGGGTCTCGACATTTGTGGAGTGTTTACATTGTCCCTTACTTTTGGAAACTCCTCTACCACCCCCAAAGTTGTGAAAATTGAGCAGTTTTCATTGCAGATATATATTCACCGATTTTTCTAACTCTTCTCCTCTAACTGTGTCATACTTGGGGCGAAGGTAATGTCACAGCATTGTTCTGGATGAGATTGAAAAGATTTTTTGTGTAGCAAATATTTGCATACACATTGGATCCATTTTTCAATTTTCCATTTGAAATACTGAATACATGACACTATCCCATACCCTACTAGCCTTTGACTATTCATCCTAATATGATGGAGAAAAATAACCTAAACAGAATACAAATACAAGCAGTTTAGAGGAGGCATGGTATATAGTTGAACTTTCCTTTTGCATGATAAACGGTAGGTGTTATAAATCTAGTCAATTTTTAATTAAAATAGTTCTCTATGTGTTTTTAAAATTAACTACTATGTGAATTCCTGTCTCCCTTTCTCTGTAGCCTATTCATCATCACATGTATTTTTATATGCACTTATAAAATCCTACCTGGTATTATAGGTACATTTTTGTGAGGTTGCTGACTCGGCAGGTACAAATTGTGAGAAGAGATCACTCCTCCTAAACGCTGTTGGAACTGAAAATTCCACCTATAGGGGAGCTTCCTAGTAGAACAACATTATACGTAAACTCATGTTCAGTAAAATAAATATTTTTACATATGTGGATGATATATATTTAAAGATGAATTTCGATTGGCATATATATTAGTACTTTTTAATGTCTGTGTGTGTGTTTTGTGTATATATGTATATGTGTATATATATATATATATATATATATATATATATATATATATACACTCTCCAGATTTTTCAAACTATGAACTATATGTGTCTTATTTAAATTCCCTAAATTCATTCATGTTCATGGACTTAGATTTATAATCAACTTTTCACAATATTATTCTTAGAAATATTCATCCACCTTAAATACATATTTGTTTACTAGTAGTGAAAACTAACTTCAGTGAATGGTGTATACAAATCCTAATAATTCTACAGTAATTGACCCAGTCAAACATCAATGCAAGTATATTCCTATGGGACATGATATGTAATTTGATGTTTATTTTTATTCAACATTGGTACATTATTATTTCTTCAGTTTTTGCACATCATAGGATATATATTTCATCCACAAGTGAGCAAATTTATAGGCATTTGTTTCAACTTTAATCACTTCCTGCTTCAGAACACATGTATTGTCAGGGTTTCTTGACTGGATTTTTCATGAGACTTCTTTCCAAACACATTATTTTCGATTTCCATAATCACTTTAGAAGCAAAACTCACACACTCTTCATGATAAACCAAAACACTAATATTACCATTAGATGAATAACTGGTTGGAATGAATGATTGTATATCCATATAAGATTTCCTGTAATTTTTCAGATATCAATTCAAACCATTATTTAAAGTTGGAACAAGTTATATTATTTATTCACAGTATGGTCTATTCATGCTTTATCTCTATATTCATAAACACAGGGTACACCTATTTTTACCCCCAATACTAATTTATACGTCTTCAATATATTGCTCCCAGAAATGGTGGAAGAAATACTTATGTCACCTGATTTATGTATACATTTTATCACAGTAATATTCTGGACAAAAATTGTAAAGGTCACACTTATGATTCTACCAAAGCCTAAATGGAAAGTGAACATAGATTACTAAAAACATCTAATTCAAGGTTGCCTAATGCTCTCAAATGTCAATCCTATTGGTAACTACGTATTTCTTTCTTTCTAAGATTATATATTCAAACTCAACCCTGTTGAAAATGTCTAATCCTCTCACTCACTTTATACATTGCCTGATTTAGTAATGCCTCTATTGATATCTGCTTTTCTACATATTTTCCCCAGTTCATGATAGTGACTGACTCTTCATATGTGCTGACATATACATTCGCTCTCTAACTGAATCCCTATTGCTAAAGAACTTTTGGTCCAAATCATATACTCACTCTTCTTCCTAAACCTACCGACTATCTTTCAAATCCTAATGACTATCCTTTTTTGAGTGGATGTTCTCTTCTACATTCAATCTTCCAAGGTACAAGGTCCTGTGCCATTGTATATCAAATTTTCTGAGACATCTGTGCAGAACATAATTCAAAGCTAAGTATCCCAATCAAGGGCCCAATGCCCTTGTGGGTTTTAAATCATACCTAGATTTCTGTTTTCATAATTATATTTCACCTCTACATTCTTGTAAATATCACAGGTTCCCAATACAATTATTCATGGAGCAGAATGATTTCTAACCCAAATCAAACCTGTTATTAACCCTAAACATACACTGTTCCCTCAATCTCATTTTACAGAAGAGCAGGGACAGAGTTGTTCTTACAATACAGGAAAGTAGGGGACATTCAACCTGCTGAGAACCTCAAAGGTCCATGCAGAAATGATACCTGGAGAAGTTGTAGGCAGGTATGAAGGACCTAAGAGAGCAAAGGCCAATTTGCATGGCAAACAACCTGGTCAGGATAAAAGGATGTTTCTGAATCAGGCTCTCTCTTCTTATTGTGGAGAAGATGGACCAAACCAGGCCTGTGTGGAGAGCTGTTCCCGGGTGTCTATGATTGATATACCATTCTAACTTGTGAAAGTGTCAGAGAAAGTAGGGACAGCCACCATCTCACTGGACCTTTGGAAGCAATTGTTAGGACAAAGGGGTTGCCAAGGCAGTGACCTCATTCAGTTCCAAAGAAAGTGATGTACCTCATTTTCTTGGTGATGGAACTCTCTGAACTTGGTATCCAAGAAGCCAGGCACCCAGATGCATTCCCAGTCCCAGACCCAGTGGGCTCACTTGTGTGGATTTACCAAGGACAGTTAGTCTTTCTTGGTACCTACTGATGTGAGGATGGCAAAATGCCAGGAGAGCTCTTAAGAGGGACCTTTCCTGATAAAGCAGGTAGTGGCTCACCACTTTTTCCTGACAACTTCACAGTGTTGGCCAAGGAAACAAGAGAGGGTACAGGCCATTTCGGGGGAACATAGTATGGCCCACCAGTCAGAGGACACACCGGATAGTCAAAGACTTACTTGGGGGAAGGAGGTGCCTTTGTGAGTGTGGGTTTGTTGTTTTCTCTCATGTTCTGAGAATAGGTAGGAAAGGCGGGTTTTTTTTTGTTTGTTTGTTTGTTTGTTTGTTTGTTTGTTTGGAGTGAACTGTTTCTAGTAAGTCGTTTGACAAGGTGAGTGTTTCTATGTCTGTGTATCCCACTGTGTCCGTGGTTGTAGACACGAGAAAAGACAATGCAACAATGGATGTGTCCTGTCTACTAGAAAACTTCCCAGAATTCATCCTGTCTAACTTATGAATGGAGTGTGGCTTTCCTTATGGATGGGCAAAACCTACTACCTTCCTAAGTCCCATTTTTTCTTCCTGAATTCTGGCCAATCTCCAGAATAGGATCATGGATTTGTGTCCAAGATAGGTGCCAACTCCAACGTCTATGACATGGCCTTGTACTGGATAGCTGAATGGAATGGCCAGTATCTCAGAAAACTCAGATATCAGTGTGACTAGGAAACTCTCAGTGGAGAAACCCTGCTTTGGGTCATTTGCTAACCTATTGTTCTGTTGCCCTGAATTTCAGGAACGTCTTTGCCTCAGGCCACCCCTTTATGAACCCTGAAGAAAACAGTTTTCAAATGTAAATGAATGGGCATCACCTTGGATTCTTTGCTTAATTTCTTTGGAATAGGATGTGTCTGAATCAGCCTCTTGGCCCTGTGTGAGGCTGTGGCTTATATTCTCAGCACCTGATGGATCTAAAGAAAGATTCCATGTGTGCATCCAAAACCAAAATGGCAAAATGTTCAGTCATTGTGAATGAATTCTATTGCCTTCCTCTGTTAGGTTCCTGAAATCCATCAAGTGAGAATAGGGATCCTTTGGATCAAATGAGTTCCTCAAATCTCTGCAGAAGGGCTTGTCTTTTCTCCTGATTCCAATTCACATAAAGAATCTAAACCCCACAGTCAGAAGGCCTCAAATTGGAGAAGCGGAGCAGTATTAAGGGCAGGAATATTTGATCACTCCGGTTTCACAGGAAGGGTTTCCAGCCCACCCTGACTTTAGCCAAATGTGGGACATGGAGCTTATTTTGGACACTCTTTGGAATGTGCCCCTCATGGAAAGCTCCAACCAGAGGTTATGATGAGTGTCTACATGGAAGAAGATGGAAGCCATGTGGGAGTGTTTTGGTTTTAATTGTGGTCATTTGTTTGGCGGTGTGGAGAGATGACTGGGTCAACCTGGGCTTGAACTCTGGTGTGATTCCCCTTAGAGACTGCGTTCTGGAACTGACTCAGAGAAGTATTGTCATAAATTGTGTTGGGATTTTATGAGGCCACGCATGAGAGTCGCCCTTGGAAACAGAGAGCTTGGCCCAGGGTGGCTTTCCTCAGAGTATTGAGAATCTCAGCCAGGATATCACAGGATTTTATTCTTTAATACTTGGCAGCAATAGTTGAGAGTCAAAACACACATGGAACTCATATTGGAGAACTCAATGGGCCTGGCATCATGTGACCTTTTGTCCACTCTTTTGGAAGCCTTGCATGTGAGAGTTCTCCAGAGCTTTCTTTGAAATGAACTTCCTCAACTTTTAATGGTTCCTGAATGAATTGAAACCCACAGTGCCTCCAACTTCATCCTTGAAAAATGGCTACATAAATACCATGAAATTTTTGAAATTCCCATGACCTGGTTGCACTGGAGAACCTTTGGATGTTCTGTTGCTGATCATGAGTGTACCAGACCGTGCCTTGTTTGACTGGGTTTCATGAAAATGGTGTAGAACAGAGATGCCAGTATATTGAAGCCTGCAGAGTAGTGGGCCAAGAGCTGTGGTGTGCAGGTGTGTGAAAAAATATCTGTGGTTGAGACATGTGGATCTCCCATTGACTTCCAAATAGCTTGTAGCTGACATGGTGCAGCCAGCAGGCTCTTTCTTGTAAAGGCATCTTTTTATATGGAGAGGTTTCAGGGCAATCTTCAGAATAGGGTTGCTATGGTCAAGGAGAAAGCTATGTGGGATAGAAGCCTGTTTGGTGCATTCTCCTGCAGACCCTGACAAACCACATGTGACATAACTCCCTCCAACACTGTGTCCCAGATGAACTCCTTGTATTTCATGAAGCAAATACCAAACTCCCAGTGCAGGAGCAAGAAACACCATGGAAAGTGGAGGATGACCAAATGGCTTCACAGTCCACACGGGGAGACACTTACCAACAGTGGCCACAGTTTACATACAAATGGAGAATTCGGCACTGCTGTCTCATGTTCATTGGACATAGATGCAGGGTCAGCTTTGATGTTCTCACTACAAAGGAACATAGTTTCTGACAAGCTCCTGAGAACAACAAATATTTCAAGTGTCCAACCACAGAGGCAGTTTCTCAAGAAGTATTATTCCGGCAGAGCTCCATGTACGTGGAGTGTTTACCCTGTCCCTTAGTTTTGGAAATTCCTCTACCACCTCCAAGGTTGTGAACTCCTGATTATTTTCCATTGCAGATATGTATTCACATATTTTCTAACTATTTTCCTCTAATTGTGTCTTACTTGGAGTGAAGGTAATGTAAAGGCATTTTTCTGGATGAGAGTAGGAAGATTTTTGTGTAGCACATATTTGCATACACATTGGATACATTTTCCTATTTTCCATTCGACATACTGAATCCCTGACAATAACCCATACCCAACTAGACTCTTACTGAAAATCCTAATATGATGGAGAAAAATAACCCAAACAGAATAGAAATACAAGCAGTTCAGTGAATGTATCACATATATTTGAACTTGCCTTTTGCATAACAAATTGTAGGTGTTTCAAATCTTGTCGATTTTAATTGATATAGTTCTCCATGAGTTTTTAAAGTTAACAACTATGTGAATTTCTGTCTCCCTTTCTCTGTAGCCTATTCAGCACATGTATTTTTATATGCACATATAGAATCCTACCTGGTATCACAAGTACATTATTGTGAGTGCATGCATTGGCAGATACAAATTGTGAGAAGAGATCACCCCTCCTAAACACTTTTGGAATTTAAAATTCAACCTATGGGTGACCTTCCTTGTGGAATATTATACATAAATCCATTTTCATTAAAATATAAATTTTTCCATCTCTGGAGGATATATATTTCATGATGAATTTCGATTGGCATATATATTGCTACATTTTAATGTCTCTGTGTGTGTGTTTTGTATATATATATATATATATATATATATATATATATATATATATATATATATATATATACTGTCCAGATTTTTCAAAATATGAAATATATGTGTCTTATATACACTCCCTGAATTCATTCATGTTCATGTATGTGGATTTATAATCAACTTTTCACAAGATTTTTCTCAGAAATATTCATCCACGTGAAATACATGTTTGTTTCCTAGTACAAAAAACTCACTACAGTGAATGGTGGTTACAGATCCTAATATTGCTACACTAACTGACTCAGTTTAACATCAATGCAAGTAGATTCCTATGGGACATGGTGTGTATTTTGAGGTTCATTTTCATTCAACACTGGTATATTACTATTTCTTAAGTTTTTGAACATCATAATATATATATTTCATCCACAAGTTCAAAAATTTATAGGCATTTGTTTCAGTTTCCATCATTTCCTGCTTCAGAACACATGATTTCCTCCAGGTTTCTTGACTGGCCTTTTCATGAAACTTCTTTCCAAACACATTATTTTCGATTTTCATAATCAATTTTAAAGCAAACCTCACACACTCTTCATGATAAAGCATAACCCTAAAATTACCATTAGATGTATAACTGGTTGTAATGAATGGATGTATATCAATATAAAATTTCCTGTATATTTTCAGATATCAATTCAATCCATTATTTAAAGTTGGAGCCAGTTATATTATTTATTCACAGTATGGTCTATTCATGCATTTTCTCTATATTCAGAGACACAGGCCACACCTATTTTTACTCCCAAAATTAATTTATATGTCTTCAAAAACTTGTTTGCAGAAATGGTGGAAGAAATACTCATGTTCCCTGATGTACATATACATTTTATCACAGTAATATTCAGGACACAAAATGCAAAGTCACATTTATGATTGTACCAAATCCTAAATGGAAAGTGAGCATGGATTACAAAAATCATCCACCTCCAAGTTGCCTAATGCTCTCAATTGTAAATCCTATTTGTGACTATATATTTGTTTCCTCCTAAGATTATATACTCAACCTCAAGCCTGTTGAAAATGTCTAATCCAATCACTCACTTTATTCTTTTCCTGATTTCCTAATATCTCTATTGATATCTACTTTCCTACATATTTTCCCCAGTTCATCTTTGTGACTGACTCTTCACATGTTCTGACATTTACATTCACTCTCTACTCGAAACCCTCTTGCGAAAGAACTTATGGTCCAAATCATTTACTCACTCTTCTTCCTAAACCTACGGACGATCATCCTAATCCTACTGACTATCTTTTTTTGACTGGATGTTCTCTTCTACATTCAATTATCCAAGGTACAAGGTCCTATGCCATTGTATATGGATTTATCTGAGATAACTGTGCGGAACATAATTCAAAGATAAGTATCCAACTCAAGGGTCCAATTTGCCCTTCAGGGCTTCAAATCTTACTTAGATTTCTGTTTTCATAATTATATTTCCCCTTTCTTGTAAATATCACAGGTTTCAAGTACCATTATTCATCCCACAGAATGATTCCTAACTCAAATTGAACATGCTATTAACCCTAAACATACACTGTTCCCTCAATCTAACTTTACAGAAGAGCAGGATCAGAGTTGGTCTTACAAAAGAGGAATGTAGGGGATCTTCCACCTGCTGA